>NC_044032.1:396292257-396607533 GCF_901765095.1 Microcaecilia unicolor | reverse complement strand
GGGGGGCGAAGCAAGGGGCGGAGGATGGCGGGAGGTGGAGCAGTGTTGGGAAAAGAAGAAGATGAACACAGGAAGGGAGGGGGGCCCGGCGCTGCTAAAGTTTAACTTTTTATTTTCAGTTTTTAATTTAGTGAAGGGCGGAAGCGTGGAACAGCGGCGATCTGGGGGGGGGGGGCAAGGCCGTCCATACAGGACGCTTCTGAAGAGCGCCTTTGCCCCCTCCCGATCCTTTTTTAAGGTATGTTTATTTTTCAGGGATGCAGCGGGGAGCGGGGAGCCATGTGTTTGTGGGGGTTTTGTTGTTGTTGTTGTTCTGACGGTTCTGGCATGCGCAGAGCAGCCAGCATAACGCTTGGCTGCTCTGCGCGTGATTTAAGGGCCGATTACCGAACAGCATTGATACATTGTACTTTTTAAATCCGCACCGAACTTGTGCAAATTGTTTTTTTTTTTTGAGCATTGTTCGTTTTTTAAAATTCGGTTCGGACTTTAACGTTTGTAATTTTTTTACGTATGGTTGATGCATCTGGGCCATAGTCTCTAAGGAGCTAATGTAGGGATGGGTAACCTGCAGCCCACCTTTGAATTTTATGCGGCCCCCAAGATCGTGGGAAGTATACACAGAAAATGTCATTAACTGGAGTTTGGCAATTTTAAATACTGTATTTTAAAAATATTTTTAGAATAGCCACTCTAGTAGCAGTTTGATTATTTATTTATTTCTCTATCACAGAAGGTCTATAAAGCTCTGTGCGTTTCAGGTTCTGACATTACGTAATGTTGCAGCCCTTTAGGGGTAGTTGCAGTGGTGTACCCAGGGCGGGGTGGTGGGGACGGTCCACCCCGGGTAGGGAGCAGCTGCGTGGCTGTCAGTTCCACCGGTTCCCTCTGCTGTTACTTCCTGTTCAGGGGCAGAGGGAGCAGCAAACCGTTGGAGCTGATAGCCACGCAGCTGCTCCCAGCAGGTAAGAATGCACCGGGGGGGGGGGGGGGGCTTGGAGGTGATGCGCCGGGGGGGGGGGGGATGATGACACTGAACTCGGGGGGGGGGTGTCGTGCTGCACCCTGGGGGTGGACGGATGATGCTGCACCCGGGGGGGGGGGGGGGGTGAGCAGCAGCGATTTGCCCCGGGTGGCAGCCGACCAAGGAACACCACTGGGTAGTCATAGCTCATAGTCCTGAACTTCATGCAGCCTTCTGTGTATAAAGGTTGCCTAACCCTGTGCTAAAGAATGAGCTCCCCGCTCCCACACTGAGGTGTGAATGCCAGTGGCTGACTGTCTGTCATGTACTGTGCAAACCTGACAGTCATTCTGCAATTAAATAAGCAGAGTACATGTTCCAAAACATCCTTTTCTTCTCTTCCATCATATAGTTTACCATCATCTGATTGATTAATTTGCTTACAATCCACATAGGTGTACAAAAACAAAAGAGCCTAGCAGAGGTAACAAATGCAATGGGCTACATTTTCCAAGCCTTCATGGAGATGTAAAATAAAAACTAACCCCGGGGTTCCATATGGTGCCTGGAACTGCACGTCCAAATCTGAGCATGTGCCCAAGATGCATCATGAGCCCTCAACCATTAATAATTGGGTGCTGACAACCAATTACTGAAGTTAACTGGCACTCATTAAAATCTGAGCATGCATATGGCTGTGCACTATTCTATAATGCACACCGTCTAACTCTACTAGCATGTAACTCAAAAGAGGAAGTGACCGTGGGTGTGTCAGGAGCGTTCCAAAAAGTTGCACACAGAATTATAGAATACGACCTCAGCGCGCCTAACTTGCACGCCAGCATTTACACCAGGTTTCAGCATGCGTAAATGCTGGTGCCTAAAGATAGGCGCGGGAATCGACACTAAGTGTGATTCCATAAAGAGTGTGCGCCCTTTGCAGAATCACGCTTAGTGACGATTTTTACAGTGCCAAATTTTGAGCACCACTGATAGGACTCCTTCCTTTAAAAGGATCCTTTTTACTAAAGTGTGTTAAATTTTCCAGTTATGAAGCCTCAATGCAAGCAATGAATTTGCGGTAACAGCAACTGTAACATGGCAGTTAGCATTTTTTTTTTGCAGGTCGCACGTTAAAATGTCCATTAGCGCATCATACCCTGGTTGCATTTAGTGTGGATGCACTAGTAGTGTCTCCTATTTAGGAGGCGTTACATAGACCCGCACTAACCGCAAAACTATTATTATTATTAGCATTTGTATAGCGCTACCAGACGCACGCAGCGCTGAACACCTGATACAAAGAGACAGTCCCTGCTCAAAGAGCTTACAATCTAAATAATACAGACAGACAAGACAGTTACGGGTGAGGGAAGTAATGGGAGCTAAAAAGCAGCAGTGAAAAGCAGCATAGATTTGAAAACAGGTAGAGATGGAGCTAAACATATAGGTCCAGGAAGTCTATTCCAGGCATAAGGTGCCACGAGAGAAAAGGAGCGAAGCCTGGAGTTAGCAGTGGAGGAGAAGGGGGACGACAAGAGAGATTTGTCCAGTGAGCGGAGTTCAAGGGGAGGAATGTAGGGAGAGATGAGAGTGGAGAGGTAATGGGGGGCTGCAGAGTGGATGCATTTAAAGGTCAGTACGAGAAGTTTAAACTGAATGCGGAAGCGGACAGGGAGCCAGTGAAGTGACTTGAGGAGTGGGCTAATGTGGGTATAACGATTCTGGCGGAAAACAAGTCGTGCCGCAGAATTTTGGACAGATTGGAGAGGAGAGAGATGGATGAGCGGAAGACCAGTGAGAAGTAAATTGCAATAGTCTAAGCGAGAGGTGACAAGGGTGTGGATAAGGGTTCTGGCAGTGCATTCAGAAAGGAAGGGATGAATTTTACTAATATTGTAGATAAAGAAACGACAGGTTTTGGCGATCTGTTGAATATGCGCAGAATTGTTGATTATCGCTCTGTAGATGCCACGTGCTAACTGCAATATAATCTCTACACCCATTGTCCACTCATATCCCACTTAGGGGCCCTTTTAGTAAGGCATGTAGGTACCTATGCGAATACAACGCGTGTCAAGTTACAACTACCACCCGACTATCACGTGCTCTGGACAGTAATTCTAATTTTTATTTTTTTTTATTTGCATGAAGTCTTTATTAAACATTAAAACAGAACAGGATTGCTCTTTTAACAAAAATAATGACGCACTGTTTCATAATTTATACAGTCACACAAAGAACACCCAGCGCACCCCCTCTCTAAATCTGTAACATCCATATATTAACCGCAGCAAACTTCAAGAATGTTTAAGGTTTTATTACAACAGTTCATCTCCCTCCCGTTACCCACCCTGCCCGTAATTCTAATTTTTATACAAATCCGATAGTGCGTCAGAAAATATTTGTTATTTTCTGCTGCACGGCGCTAGCTGTGCGGCAATCGGCAGTGTACGCATGCTACTACTACTACTACTACTATTTAGCATTTCTATAGCGCTACAAGGCATACGCAGCGCTGCACAAACATAGAAGAAAGACAGTCCCTGCTCAAAGAGCTTACAATCTAATAGACAAAAAATAAATAAAGTAAGCAAATCAAATCAATTAATGTGAACGGGAAGGAAGAGAGGAGGGTAGGTGGAGGCGAGTGGTTACAAGTGGTTACTAGTCAAAAGCAATGTTAAAGAGGTGGGCTTTCAGTCTAGATTTAAAGGTGGCCAAGGATGGGGCAAGACGTAGGGGCTCAGGAAGTTTATTCCAGGTGTAGGGTGCAGCGAGACAGAAGGCGCGAAGTCTGGAGTTGGCAGTAGTGGAGAAGGGAACAGATAAGAAGGATTTATCCATGGAGCGGAGTGCACGGGAAGGGGTGTAGGGAAGGACGAGTGTGGAGAGATACTGGGGAGCAGCAGAGTGAATACATTTATAGGTTAGTAGAAGAAGTTTGAACAGGATGCGAAAACGGATAGGGAGCCAGTGAAGGGTCTTGAGGAGAGGGGTAGTATGAGTAAAGCGACCCTGGCGGAAGATGAGATGGGCAGCAGAGTTTTGAACCGACTGGAGAGGGGAGAGGTGACTAAGTGGGAGGCCAGCAAGAAGCAGATTGCAGTAGTCTAAACGAGAGGTGACAAGGGTGTGGATGAGGGTTTTGGTAGAGTGCTCGGAAAGAAAGGGGCGGATTTTACGGATGTTGTAAAGAAAGAAACGACAGGTCTTGGCGGTCTGCTGGATATGAGCAGAGAAGGAGAGAGAAGAGTCAAAGATGACCCCAAGGTTTCGAGCTGAGGAGACAGGGAGAATGAGAGAGCCATCAACAGAAATAGAAAACGGGGGGAGCGGGGAGGTGGGTTTGGGGGGGAAAATGAGAAGCTCGGTTTTGGTCATATTTAATTTCAGGTGGCGTTGAGACATCCAGACAGCAATGTCAGACAAGCACGCTGAAACTTTGGTTTGGATGCAAGGTGAGATATCAGGGGTAGAAAGGTAGATTTGGGAGTCATCAGCATAGAGATGGTAGGAAAAGCCATGGGATGAGATTAATGAACCAAGGGAAGAAGTGTAGATAGAAAAGAGGAGGGGACCAAGAACAGAACCCTGAGGTACGCCGACAGGCAGAGGGATAGAAGTAGAAGAGGATCCACCAGAGTGAACACTAAAGGTGCGGAGGGAGAGGTAGGAAGAGAACCAGGAAAGGACAGAGCCCTGGAATCCAAGTGAGGACAGGGTATCGAGAAGTATGCTGTGATCGACAGTGTCAAAAGCAGCGGAAAGATCAAGAAGAATGAGGATGGAATATTGACCTCTGGATTTAGCCAGTAATAGGTCATTGGAGACTTTAGTAAGCGCAGTTTCGGTTGAGTGGAGAGGGCGAAAACCAGATTGTAATGGGTCAAGAATAGCATGTGAGGAGAGAAAATCAAGGCAGCGGCGGTGAACAGCACGCTCAAGTAATTTGGAGAGAAAAGGAAGGAGGGAGATGGGTCGGTAATTAGAGGGACAAGTAGGGTCAAGTGAAGGCTTCTTAAGGAGTGGTGTGACCACAGCATGTTTAAAGGCAGCAGGGACAGTTGCAGTGGAAAGTGAGAGGTTGAGAATGTGACAGATAAAAGGAATAAGAGTAGGAGAGATGGCATTAAGAAGGTGGGTAGGAATGGGATCAGAGGAACAGGTGGTACATTTTGAGGAAGAAAGGAGAAGTGTAGTTTCCTCAATAGTAACTTCAGGAAAGGAGGAAAGGGAATGAGGGGAAGGAGAGAGAGGGGGACGGACTAGTGGAGGGAGAGGTGGTGAGGTAGAGAAAGCAAGGTTTATCTTTTGAACCTTGTTGTGAAAGAATTCAGCAAGGGTCTGAGGAGATAATGAAGGGGGAGTTGGGGGAGGGGGCACCTTGAGGAGAGAGTTCAATGTGGTGAAGAGAAGTCGAGGATTAGAGCCAAGAGAGTTGGTCAGTTGGATATAATAATCCTGTTTGGCACGTAAAAGAGCAGATTGGAAGGAGGTCAGCATGAACTTAAAGTGTAAGAAATCAGCAAGGGCCCGAGATTTCCGCCAGAGGCGTTCGGCGGAGCGGGTACAGGAACGTAGGTAGCGGATATTAGAAGTCAGCCAAGGTTGGGGTTTTGTACGCCTTACAGGGCGGGTCATCAAAGGTGCAAGAGTGTCTAAGGCAGAGGATAGAGTATTGTTGTAAGAAGAAACAGCCTCGTTGACAGACGTGGATGGTGCCACAGTAGAGAGGAGGTTAGAAACATGGGAGGATAGAGATGAAGGGTCAATATCATGAAGATTCCTAGATAAATTAGATAGGATAGGACGGAACTGGGAGGGGGGAGATTTAAGTGTGAAAGTTATAAGATGGTGATCAGAGGAGGGATGATCAGAGGCAAGGAAACTAGAAGGTGAACAGTTGGAGGAGAAGATGAGATCAAGACAGTGACCATTTTGATGAGTGGGGGAGGTGGAGCATAGTTGGAGATTAAAGGACGACGTTAAAGCGAGTAACTTGGAAATAGAAGAGTTGGAAGGATCATTAGCAGGAATATTAAAGTCACCAAGGATGAGAGAGGGGGAGGAAGGATCATGGAAGAAGGCAAGCCAGGCGTCAAAGTCACTGAGAAAGGATGAAAGGGACTTACCAGGGGGACGATAAATGACCGCTATTCGAAGAGGCAGAGGAGAGAAAAGGCGGATAGAGTGGACTTCAAAGGAGGAAAAACAGTGAGATTGAGGTGGAAGAAGGGGTTGAAATCTGGAGGAGGGAGAGAGAAGTAGTCCAACACCGCCCCCACCGCCCCCACCGCTGACGATTACTGCCTAGTTAATGTATCAGATCTTACCACTAAGTCAATGAGCAGCGGTGAGATCTCAGACCCAAAATAGACGCGCGCCCAATTTTTATTTTGCCGCACATCCATTGCTTTGCAGGTGCACTGAACAATGGACCTGCGCGCATCCAAAACATGCGACTACACTAGAATAGGCCATTTTCCGGTGCGCCTTAGTAAAAGGACCCCCTAGCTGGGCAGACTTCTACGGTCTACACCCTGATCGTAACTGAATAGATATGGATGGGCTGGAGTGTAAATTTGAAGGGGCTTCGACGTTAGCTTCAGAACAGTTCTGGGCAGACTTTTACGGTCTGTGCCCTGAGAAAGGCAAGGACAAATCAAACATGGGTATACTTATAAAGTATCACATACCATGTAAAATGAGTTTATCTTGGGCAGACTGGATGGACCGTTCAGGTCTTTACCTGCCATCATTTACTATGTTACCATGTTAGTTACAGCCCAACACAAAGTACCCTTAACACACAAATGAACATACATTAATTGTAAACATAACGCTAAAGGAGATACCACATTTGTCTGGTAGCATTTATGTGCATCAGTTTGTGTGTGAGTGCCTAACACACTTTAGTAAAAGGCCCTCTAAGTTTACTTATATGGGCACAATCCCCCGGATTCTATATAGCGTGCCTAGAGATCCGCGCCAAAATCTAGGCATACTCTATAACAACGTGCGTAATTTAATTGGTTTAACAAGCTAATCAGCTTCTTTTTTTTATTTTATTTTTATCACATTTACAATATATTTCAAGTACAATTCTTGAGATAGCAAAGATGACTATTAGTCATTAAAGTATACAGGAAAAAGTTACTACCTACTTAATTAAATCAAATCATGATCTTATGCTCATCTTTAGTCCACAATATGGAGGGCAAAACAAACTATATATCAGGAAAACTAATATTACTATTTAACTTAAGAAAAAGGTGGCAGAGAAGAGAATCGAGTGATTCTTAAATTCTACGGCATAGAAGTTATTACAGGTCTTGGTTGCGGTACAAGTGAACTAGCTAACTTAGATTCCAGGAAAGAGTTCAATTGTTTAGAATCGAAAAATATATATTTTAAGGAATTTAACTTTATGACACACTAGTAAAAGAGGCCCGTTTCAGAGCAAATGAAACGGACGCTAGCAAGGTTTTCGTCGCCAACACCCCCCCCTCCCTGGCCAACCCCTTTGTTGTTCTGCCATTGCTCCGCCCCCAACGTCATGACGTTTGACGCGAGGGCGGGGCCCGGAGCGATTTCCCACCCCCCGCCTCCCTGCCTCCCTCCCTGCCAACCCCTTCATTGTTCTGCCATTGCTCCGCCCTCGAGGGCGGGGCCTGGAGCAATTTTGGTGGCTTCACCACTACGAACCTTCGAACCTTTTTGAAGGAAGTCAGGGCTTGGCTTCACTGACGTCAGTGTCCTCAGAACGTTGAGGGTGAGTTTTATTATAGTAGATTTGCAAGGAAAATTTAACCAAGCTAATCAGCTTTAATAACAGCACTTAACAAGGAATAAGGAGCACTAATTGACAATAATTAGAATTTATGCACACAACTGCGCCTAAATTCTAACGCGTGCAGTTCAAAAGGGGTGTGTCTATGGACATGGAAATGGGCACTTCGTAGGCGTTCCAAAATATATGTGCACAGTTATAGAATATGGCCCATACCACCAAGGAATTTGAGCAAATCATCCCGATCCTACTTACAACTCCACTGTCCCTCGTGTAATCGCCTCAAGAATAAAACCAGCCACGCATCTACCTTTCCCTACATCAGCGCCCGTTTGTGGAATAGTTTACCCAACACAGTAAAAGCTACCTCCGATCAACAAGCTTTCAGAATTTCATTGAAGGCTGTTTTATTCAGGAAAGCTTACATTGCAGCCCCGCACTGCCTTAGTGTTTTCTGACCTGTTACTGTTATGTGACCATACTGTATTCCTTACCACCTTACTCTCTTCTCTCCCTCTGTCTCCCCCACCACTGCCTTGCCCTTAAAGTGTCTGTTTGTTTATTACTAGATTGAAGTGTCTTTGTATACTGCTGTTAGCCTTTTTGAACTAATGTAAGCCACATTGAGCCTGCCCATGGGTGGGAAAGTGTGGGATATAAATGCCATAAATAAGTAAATAAATATGGCCCAGTGTGCGTAAATCTATATACAGGCATTTAGGCCACATTTTCGTTGGCATTAATGGACGCACGTCGTTTTAGGTGCTAGGATTTCTGCCTAAGTGTATTCTATATGCTGCGCCTAAATCTAGGCACCACTTATAGAATACGATTAAGCAGAAATCTTTACTACATGGATTTTTTTAGGCGCCATATATAGAATCTGTCCCAATGTGCATTTTCAGCAGTCTAAAAAAAATGAACATTTTTTCCACATGTAAAGCAGTGACTGTGTTTACATTAGTACATATGTTCAGCACTGTTACACATATTTATTTATTTACTGGGATTTATTAACCACCTTTATAAAGAGATTCACCCACGGTGGTGTACAGCAGGTACAGTTTAACATAAAAATTACAATTTTCTTAACAGCATAACAATAGTAAAATAACCAACAATAAACATAAATACAATAAATGAGGTAAACTTGAAAACAGCAAATTGAAACCTAGTAATAGGACTACCATGAAACAGTATCAAAAATATACACATTTTACAGCACTGAAATTCAAATCACAGAAATATAATACAATGTTAGCATAATACTAATGAAACCTTACAAATTAGAACATTAAAAAATATAGATATGATGCTAAAGATTTTCTACAATACAGATTACCAGGTAGCCGAGGGACCAAATGCAGATATATAGAGGGGACAAGATGGGTGGAACAGAGTCAGTTGGGATAAATAGATGGGTGACTAAACTCAAGGCAAGTTCTTTGTACAGTTCAGTGGCGTAGCCACAGGTGGGCCTGGGTGGGCCGGAGCCCATCCACTTAGGGCTCAGGCCCACCCAACAGCAGCACATATTTAGTGCTAGCTCGTGGGGATCCAAAGCTCCGCCAGCTGAAGACCTCCCCCTGATAGTGCTGCAAACACTGCTCTCCACTTCAGCAGTCTAAACTTCCTAAGCTGTTGATACTGGCCTCATCGCATTGGGGGATTGGGGGGGGGGGGAACACTTGGTGCCCACCCACTTCTTGACTAGGCCCACCCAAAATCTGCTGACTGGCTACGCCCCTGGTACAGTTAAACATGATATAAGGAACTGGTCTAAGTTACAGTGTGTGCAGCAAGCTAGTCCAGGTGCAGAGTGCTGTATAGTCGGTCACACTAAGTATTAAATGCGTGGTAAGTGATAGTAAGTGATGCTGAATATATGTGTAATGTGGTCAGCATTACTGCCACTGTCCATTTGGTTTAGGCCTCCTGTTTGGCAGGCCTAAATTAAACAGAGAGACTATGCAGACATCAGCTAAATATCACAGCAATCTGGATAATTTTGTTGCTCAACCCTCCCTCAGCCCCTATACAGATAATCTCAGGCTGGTTAGAGGGATCTTGGACCCAATGCTATCTGTACAGTTACTGAAAATGCACAAGTCTTGAATTTATGATGTTCACCAGCTGCTGGTGAATATTATAAGTTCATTTGAATACAGACTGATATATTTTAGCAGCTAGGAAGGTGACCTTTGGAGAGGAGCTACACAACAAAATTATAAGTGCCAGTCTGATAATTTAGGGGCCCTTTCACTAAGCTGCATTAGGCGTTAAAGTGCGTCTAATGCAATTAAAAATGTAGTACCACAGGACGTGATCAACATCCTGTGGGTAACTCTGAAATGTGCATATGCTAACTGCCTGCTTAAAAATATATATATATTTATTTTTTGAGAGGGCATACCATGAGTGGAGAGCAGGCATTAGTGTGAATCCACATTACTGCACACTAATTGGTTAGTGCAGGCATACAGTATGAACCCTTACCCAGCGACGTACCTACCTTAGATACCACCCAATCAAGAGGATGTGCAGAGCAGGCACACGGCTGTAGGCTAGGCCGGTCCCCTGTCAACTTCCTGTTCCAGGGCAAGGGACCAGCAGACTTGACAGCCACATGCCTGCTCTGCGTACCCCCTTGCTAACTGCACCCGTGGCAGACCGCCCCCACCACTCCACCCTTGGCACACTAGAGCCCTTACCGCCTACAAAAAACAGAATATTGGTAAAAATAGCCTTAGTCTGTGGGAAAGACCTGTGTAAGGGCACAGTAAAGCCATTTTTTGCCACAGCTTAGTAAAAGGACCCCTTAGTAACAAGTGCCCCACACTGCAATGTGGACTATCTACTTTCAGTTTCCAAACTAGGATAGCCAGTGACGGAGATGTCATGGAACCATTGTTTAACCGACACCAGAAGGGAGGGATTCAGCCATGAGCTCTGTACAAGGACTGCCAGTGCAATGGCTAGGTAAGGTATGGGGAAAATGGTCAACAAATGCAAAAGAACTTATGGCACAGTAGCTGAAAAGAGGCCAATCCCATCTGTGCTTGGAGCTCAAAGGAAAAGGAGGAAACTCCTGCACCACCCAACAAAAAAAAAAAAAGAAAAAGAATGTAAGAAAAATCAATCATGGGCACTGATCCTGCCACCTTCCCCACCCTAATCATAAAAATTTATGCCATTGCTCACAAGTATCAAACAAATGTTAACTCAATGTGGGTAAGTGGTGTATTTACCTTCAGAAAAAAATGCCCACCTTATATATATATATATATATATATTACTTGTGCCACTGAATTTTCTACATCATGCAGGCACTGTAGCTCTGAAAAACATATCTGCACTAGTTAGATATAAACGTAAGCAAGTAGTTTTCCTGGAATAAATCTTTTCAAAGTGAAAGTATGCAGGTATTTTCATTTAGAACATTCAGGAGTGCCCATGAAGTGGACCCATGCAGGCATTTATAACTTTACTCCCTCATAATGAGCACATACTTCTCTTTGTAACCAAAAACTGAACAAGAACAGGTCTGTCCCTCTCTTTGTATTTAGCTGACATGTCGCTCACAGGGATTCTTCCCTCTTTCCCCTCCATCAGCCCTGCTTTTAAGTATACAGGCTCTGACTTCCATGCAAGCTCCTAGTAGGCATTATTCAGTCATTACTCAGGAATCTTCCCTCAGAGTTAATCTCTATGCTATCAGCTTCTGTAGTGCTCCCTACCAGCTGGGACATGGAATGAGTAGGTAACCCACAGGGGTTTTGGTTTGAGTCACTGGATCACTATGTCTTAACAGGTTTTGGTCTGTGTTTAGGGGAAGCAGTAAAGATGATTTTCATAGGCTTTTTTTAAATACAGTATTAGCTTTCCTATGATCTCATAGTTGCTGGAGTGTACGACTCCTACTCAACAGATGTGTCAGCCTTTAGACTCTGGTTAGAAGCCATCAAATCGCACTGGCATGAACTGTTCGTGTAATGGCCAAACAGTGCCTGTTCAGATCCATGTCACCCCAGGCACTGAGTTGCATTTTGATTTGTGCTGACTGATGCTGTGTTGGCCTCTGACCTATTCTATGGTCATTTGGGGGTAAATTCTGTAAATGGAACCTAAAAAAAAATCGGCACCAAAAAAACACCTCACTTAAGCAGTATTCTATAAGCTGCGCCTAAAGTTTTGCATGGTTTATAGAATATATGCTTAAGCGGAGAGTCACGTGTAAATTTAGGTGCGGCCATTTGCACCAACAAAAACGTGGTGCAAATTCCCACACCTAAATTTAGTCGTGGAGCACCATAATTGTAAATGCCCATGACCTTCCCAATACTGCACCCCTTTTTTTGGAACATGCGTAAATTTTAGGTGCGTAGGTCCCAATTAAATCTAATTAGTGCCAACAATTGCTTGTTAAAAACCCAATTATTGGATCTACTTGGCACAAAATAATTCACGCAGATGCCCCACTCTATATGCTAACCCTAGTGGACCTACCGCCCAGAAACGCCAAAAGATCGGCCCGCAAATTCCTAAATCTGAATTTCCCCAGCTGCAAAGGAGTGAAGTACAAACAAGCTTATGCTACGACCTTTGCATACAAAAGCACACAGTTTTGGAATGCGCTACCCAAAACCCTGAAAACCATGAACAATCTAACCAGCTTCCGCAAAGCTCTGAAAACACACCTCTTTAATAAAGCCTACAATAACCACCCTCAATGATATAATTCATCCCCCAAATCACCCAAACACACCTAAAACATTTCTCATACAACCTACCCAACATCAGTCCATCTATCACCTCTCTTACCTCAGCTTATGATCAACTGTATTTAAATCATGTACTGACTTTATCATAACCTTACTCTGTTAGCCACATTGAGCCTGCAAAAAGGTGGGATAATGTGGGGTACAAATGCAATAAATAAATAAGTAAATTAAATTGCATGCAGAAATCGGGAATGTGTCTAAATTTCCACACACAATTTTTGGTGACCTTTACAGAATCAGGGGGTTTATGCATGTTATTTGATTTGCACATCCTTGTTGGTTATTGGAGTTGTGTTTTGTATGTCTTAATGTATGTCCTTTGACCCACTGTATTTTTTTCCCATTTTGTTGTTAGGCTTTGCCCAGGGTACCTTTGGCAAATGGTGTCAGTCAAAGCATAGAGCAGATAGTAATGAAGAGTTATAAGTTATTTAAATTGGTCTGCTCTATCCCTCTCCCCTCCTTAAACACTTATGGGCCAATGATCAGAAGCAAACATGGGCGCTAGAGGCCAATAGCGCCATGCTAGCACCTGTGTTTGCTCCCACCTAATGATCAGAGCCGGTGAGCGCATATAATAACGTGCTTGCTGGCTCTGAACAATAATTGCCGCGTTCATCCCTCATGATCAGCGGGCAGCACGCCAAACAAGGGCGTTGCTATTGCTGCAAACCTTGCGCCAGCTCAGAGCTGACGTTAGGGTTTGCTAACGAGGGAAGAATGAGGGAGACCCACTGAAGAGGTTTGACAGGTCTGGGATTTTCTCCTAGACCTGTCAAACCTAAGCCTGCCCCCCCCCCAAACAAAAACACAAGACCTGGAGGTCCGGTGGACTTCCAGGCCCCTCACCTCCAAAAATCCTGGTGGCCCAATGGGATCGCTAGCTTCCCCCCTCCCACCCCCCCCCCCCCACATTGCACAAAAACACCCTGGTGGTCCAGTGGGACCGCTATCTGCCCCTCTCCACCCCCGGCGGCCTACCTCTCCGTAGTGGTGGTGATGGTAGTTGGACGAGGGCAGGATTAGCGCTTCCTCCCTCCTCTTCGGGTGCCTTCCCAAAATGGGGAAGTTAAGCCCCGCCCAGCGCATCTCACGATACACCGGGCAGGGTAGGACGCCACCATTTTGGGAAGTCCCCCAAAGAGGAGGGAGGGAGTGCTAGTCCCTCAGTTCTCCAACTACTACCACCATTACGGAGTGGTAGGCCGCTGGAAGGTGGAGGGGTGCAGATAGATAACGGTCCCACTGGACCACCAGGGCATTTTTGTGCGATGTGGGGGTGGGGTGGGAGTGGGAAGCTAGTGGTCCCACTGGACCACCAGGATTTTTGTACTTTGGGGGGGAGGAACCTGAAAGTCCACCGGATGTCCAAGTCTTGTGTTTGAGGGGGGGCTTAGGTTTGACAGGTCCAGAAGAAAATCCCAGATCTGTCAAACCTCTTCTGCTGTTTGACAGATCCAGGTTTTTGACAGCCCGAGCCTGTCAAACAGCTTTTACGGAAGGATTGTTGCTTGGGCGCATGTCCAGGCACAATCCTCCCACAGAAGTACCCCTAATAGCACACATAAATTTGCATGCTATTAGCTTTGATCATAGGGGCGTTATAGCCCCACGCTGTTCCGGTGCTATTATCAGCCGAGACGTACACTGCGGTCAGAGACTGCTATGCATCTTTCTACTAATGTAGTGGTGCGATTACACTATGGGATATATGAGCTTCAGCTTTTGATCCTGCTGCAATTTCCCTGTGGAATGCACTACCTGGTCAGCTTCGTCACTGTGGTAGCTTGACACAGTTCAAAAAACCTTTGAAGACACAATTGTTTATGACTGTGTATTTTTGATTGCACATGAATTTGTTTTTTTATTTGGCTGTGGAGTGATGATATAAGGTTATTGCTGTTAAAATTGTGTGTTTGTTTTATTTATTTTATTATGAATGCTTTTTATGGAAGCTGTAAGTGGTATACAAGTTTTTAAAATAAATTATATACAAATATATTTTTGTTTTGTTTTTGCCACTTTGAATAGTCTTTAAATTTGATAGCGGACTATAAATGTATTAAAATGAAAATAAAATTATCTTTAGCAGTCAGAGCAGACAGAAACTTGGTTTAAATGTCATGTTCACAGGGGCACTTCAACCTGGTTAATTCTAAAAGCTGAGCAGGCTAAAATCCTGCCCATCTGTGTAAAGCAGACAAATACAGTGCTGTGCAGCTCAGAAGAAGCAATTTTGGCAGGTCCACTAATTGATCTGTTTAGTCCCTGGAGATGGGAGCAACTTCGCAAAACTGAAGAGCAGCCACCTACCTCTTCATAAGAGGGGTGCTAAGGAGGATGGTGGAAACTATAGACCAGTTACTGTGACCTCTAAAGTGGAAAAATGATGGGAAGTCTACTCAAGGAAAAGATAATGAAGTATCTTCAATTCAGCAGTGTATGTACAGGTTTCAAGACAGCATTGCTTTACAAGTAGGAGGTCATTTCAAATACATCAGAACATTTTCTTTAATTGGGTAACTAAAGAATTAAATCAGGGACATCTGCTGGATGAGGATTACTTGGATTTCAGAAAAGCTTTTGATGCTATCCTGCACAGATGGTTTCTACTTAAACTGAGCAGCTGAGGAATACCTAAGGTGACTGACTGAATTAGAAAGTGGGAAGCAGTAAATGGACAGAAAGTGTTTGATGGAGTGCCTTCGGGTCTGTCCTGCAGTCGATTCCTTTTGAAAACTTTGGGAGAGATTCTATATATGACACCTAAAAAATCAGTGTGGAAATCAGAGTTGACTAAGCGTATTCTATAAATGGCGCGTAGATTTAGGTGCGGTATATAGAATATGCTTATTTGATATCTCAGCGCCTAAAACTACATTCCTCCATTTACACCAATGAAAACATGGTGTAAATCCCAGCATGTAGATTTAGGCGCACTGGGCCATATTCTATAATTATGTGTGTAAATTTCAGGAACGCCCACAAAATGCCCATTTCCCCATCTATAACCACAACCTTTTTTTGCCTGCGCACATTAGAAGTTAGATGCACTGCATTAAAGAATGTGCTAAGCGAGTTGTGTGCGTAAATTCTAATTTTTGCTAATTAGTGCTCATTATTGCTTGTTCAGAGCTGTTATCAGTGCTGATTAGCTCATTAAGCCAATTAAGTTGTGTACGTTGTTATAAAATACGCTTGGATTTCGGCACAGATCTCTAGGTGCGATATAGAATCCAGGGGTTTCTGACTAATACCACAGAGGGCAGGTTCATCTTTAGGCTGAAGCAGGGCCTGATGTGATATTGGAAAGTGGATCCTACAATCTTGAGGGCAAACATAAGGAAGAGGAGAGGCTCACACACCCAACCTAGCTCTTTCCTCCGGATCCCAGCTGATGTTACAAGGTTATCATTAGGCCTCTCTGACCATCACAGACTATCTCCAGGTGCTGATATTGGTGCAGTCAAACCTTTTACACTTACCCAAAATAGTCTTGGAAGAGAGGTTAGCAGGAAGGGGGTTTTGCAGATGACACTAAAAACTGCAGTGGATATCCTTGGGGCAGCTTACAGAACAAGGCATACTCTAAGAAAGCGTGAGGACTAGCCAAGGGTTTGGAAGCTCAGTTTCAATGCAAAATTGTGCAGGCTCATGCATTTGGGATGTTGAAATACAAGGGAAAAGTATGTAATGGGGAACAAAAACTGAAGAGCACCAAACTTTGGAACAATCATATCTGATGATCTCAAAGTAGCATGTTAGGGGGCATAGGTAGAGTGTCACCAATAAACAAATAGGGAGGTGATAATGACATTATTATTAGAGTTGTACTGAATAGCATATTTTACTATTCGGCTGAATATGAATAATTAAAAATATTATTTGGCTGAATACGAAAACCAAATACGAATAATGGGCATTGAGCTTTAAGATAACAAAATAATGAAAGAAGCAATGTGAAATCAGAGATCAGATGCTTATTTCACTAGGATTTAGCATAGTAGAGCCCCAGATTATTCGTATTCAAATTTAAATCACTTTTTGGAAGAATACAAATAGTGTATTCGGGCCACTATTTGGGTTCCGAATCAAATCAAATATGAATATTTACATAGAAACATAGAATGTAGGCAAAGACTTGACCTATCCAGTCTGCCCATCCATGACATCTACTCTTCCTTAGAGATCCTATGTACTTGTCCCAAGCTCTCTTGAATTCAGATACTGTTTTCGCCTCCACCACTTCCACCAGGAGGCCATTCCACAAATTCACCAGCCCTTTCTGTGAAGAAGTATTTCCTCAGGTTACTTCTGAATCTATCTCCTTTCACCTTCATCCTATGCTCCATCGTTCCAGTGCTACCTTTCAACTGAAGGAGACTCGCCTCCTGTGCATTTATGCTGCATAGGTATTTAAATGTCTCTATCATGTCTCGCCTCCCCCGCCTTTCTTCCAAAGTATGCATATTTAGATCTTTAAGTCTGTCCCCATATACTTTATGATGAAGACCACTGACCATTTTAGTAGCCACCCTCTGGACTGACTCCATCCTGTTTATATCTTTTTGAAGGTTCAGTCTCCAGAATTGTACACAGTATTCTTAAGGAGGTCTTACACAGGGGCATCATCACCTTTCCTACTGGCCATTCCACTCCCTCTGCACCCAAGCATCCTTCTAGCTTTCACCCTCACCTTTTCTACCTGTTTGGCCACCTTAAGATCATCAGATATAATCACAGCCATACTTATTATATCCATGGGGAGCAATTCTATAACAGTGCACCTAGATTTAGATGCCAAAAATGTATGTAAATGACCAAAATACCAGCATATACACACGTATGTGCTCACATATGCATGCAAATGACCAGAATACCAGCATACACACACATATGTACTTACATATGTATGTAAATGACCAGAATACCAGCAAATATACACATATACACTCACATATGCAGGTAAATGATCAGAATACCAGCAAATACACACATATACACTCACATATGCAGGTAAATGATCAGAATACCAGCATATACACACGTATGCACTCACATATGAATGTAAATAACCAGAGTACCAGCATGCACACCTGTAGGCACTCACATATGCATGTAAATGACCAGAATACCAGCATACACACATGCATGTGCTCACATATTTATTTATTAGGATTTATTTACCGCCTTTTTGAAAGAATTCACTCAAGGCGGTGTACAGTAAGAATAAATCAAACATAAGAACAGACAATTACAGCAGTACAAATATTCAAACAATATAAATTATGGCATAGTATATTACTTACAATGTCAAAACAAAACGTAATAGAGCATTTTAATAGGCAGCGTAGGGTATAAGCAAAGATGGAACATATAGATAGGTAAGAGAAAAAGAGGAGTTAGAAATTAAATTAACTAATTTAAAGAAAGTTGCACATGAGGTCAGAGAGATGATTAAATGTTATCTCAGCTAGGGTAGGAGTGGATAAACATGTCCTGCTGCAGTATGTGCAGCCTGTCACTCCTTGTGTGTGTGTGAGACTAAGAAGTTAGTTACTTCTTCCAGTAAAGGCCTGGTTGAAGAGCCAAGCTTTCACCTGCTTCCTGAAGTAGAGATAGTCTTGTGTTAAGTGCAGCCTTTCAGGCAGTGTATTCCAGAGTGTGGAGGCTACTCTGGAGAAGGCTCCCTTGTGGGTATCACATCATGTAATGTCTTTTGGAGAGGATGTTGTTAGGGACACCCCTTGGGAGGACCTTAGTGTCCTTGAAGATGTGTAGAGGGTCATCCTGTTCTTCAAGTACTCGGGGCCATTTCCTTTAAGGGCCTTGAAGATCAGACATAGAGTTTTGAATGTAGCCTTATATTATACTGGTAGCCAGTGAAGTTTTTGCAAAAATGGTGTGACATGGTCACGTCACTTGCATCCTTCTATGCAGTATTACATAATTACCCCCTTTGTTGGTGAGATCGTTAGCACCCAGTCTGGAGAAGGACTATCTAGATGGTACAAGGTCTGCACCAGAAGCCCTATGAGACTTAAGAACCTGCATCTGTGTATTTGAGAGGGGAGGAGGGACAGAGGGTATATGAATGAGACATTCAAATACCTTAAAGTTACAAATAATATACAAGAAGCAAATGGAAGTTTTGATGCTGTTAGGAGACAGACTCAGGAGTAACATTAAAAGACATTTATTCACAGATAAGGTGATAGAAGCATACAACAGACCTTCAGTAACAAGATTCAAGAAACCACAGAGTAAGCATAGAGTATCCTTGGTTTTGAAGAAATTGAGTGGGGTCTACAGATTTGTGTCAGGATGTAAACTGGGTAAATGAGACAAGTTTTACAGACCTTATCTGCCATCACATTCTATACAACTTTTACAAAGGATTCTCAAATTCAAGGCTCTGTGTCCCTTTCACAGATGTGCTCCAACCAGGTGTGGACTGACCACTGGGACAATAGGGCAGTGCCTGAGGGCCACAACAGTAGGGGGCCCACTCTCCCTTGCCTTCCATCTAGTTTAATAATTTTTGATAGGTGGTTAGGGGTCCATGGCCCTTCCTACCCTGGGGCCCTAATTGCTTTACCTTTGCCAAACCTATTAAGGAATAGTACTCCTCCTGCGTCCGCTTCTGGTAAAGACAGAGCATCAGGGCTGACAACCATTGGGTGAGGCTCTGGCCCAGAGCGACGGCAGGTAAGGGCACCAAAATACCCAGCCTCTGACCTCACCTGGTCTGCAGGTTAAGCCTTTTCTTCTCCTCCCCCTGGGTCCAGCAGTGCTCCTTCACCTCTCTCCCTCCCCCAAGGTCCTGCTAAGTCTGTGTCAGCTGTTGGCAGCTGCAGTGGCATGACAGGCTGCCTTTGGCCAGCCTCTGGATGTTTCCTTTGTGGTATGCTTCCTCCTTCAATGCAATTGCCTGTGGATGGGAAGTGACAGAGGGAAGGAAGACCCAGGGGCTGCCTGTCACGCTGTTGCTGCTGCTGCCAGTACAGGATCACAGGGGAGGGAGAGAGATGAGACAGCACTGCCAGACTCGCAGGAAGGGGGACGGGTGAAAGAGAAACAGAGACTGGACTGGGATGGGAGGAAAGATGCTATACCTGCAGGGGGGGGGGGGGGTGCTGGAAGCAATGCAAGGGGGCACTGCCACAGCAAGTTGGCTCTGGGCACCTAGTCAGCACTGTGCTGGGCCTCTGTCTGGCTTTGGCACAGAAGAAGTGCACATATACTGAAGCACTGATAACATTTTCAGCACCATCATGTTTCCTTTGAAGGTTTGCATCCAAGTACTGGAAATCCCCTGACCTTGGCTCCAAGTAGAGATACTTTTAACAAAGAATCCGACTGCCAGCTTCTCAGGCCTGTGGGCTATGGCTGAGATATGTTGGGGACTCCAGAAGACCGCTGTAGAAGAGTGCAGCCTTTTCATAAAACTTTACACTGTGTGCATTAGACTGGCTTTTGCCTTAATTCATTAAACCTATGGGAACAAAGGTTAATCATCACTAACTTGGTGATCTAGCAGAGCAAACGTTTGCCACTGAAAGAGTCAGCTTTTTCCAGACATTTATTTTCTCATTCAAGAATCTTCTTTATACCAAAAAATCCACAATTCTCCTTTTCTGTTCGTATTGATGTAAATATCAGGAAAAACAATTGTGCAAAATTACTTGAGTGGAACAGACACTCTGATGTTCAAAGAATAACATGACCTTAACAAAAAAAGCATGCTGCAGTAAACACATGGGGTACAGACTCTGCAGTGCACCCCAAAGAATTGGTCACTCTGGAACCTTCATTTACAATACAACATTCCAGGACTTCCTGGATATCACTTTGCACATCCTGATACCTTGTGTCAGTCTAGCTTACTGATCAGTTACTGTAGCTGTGCTGGGCATCAGTTTATCCCTTCCTCAATTGTGGTCCAAAAATGAATGTATAACTACTCTTTGGCTATGTCTTACCTTAGTTCAATAAAAATGTTTTTATCACAACTTGTAAAGGCCATATTACTACTACTACTACTATTTAGCATTTCTATAGCGCTACAAGGCATACGCAGCGCTGCACAAACATAGAAGAAAGACAGTCCCTGCTCAAAGAGCTTACAATCTAATAGACAAAAAATAAATAAAGTATCATATATATAGCTATGGGCAAGGAGAAAGAATTCCACCCTTTGCCAGTCTAATCACAAGGATTCCATGCATGGTAAACATTTCTATTTTTTCACGTTTTTACTCCCCCAATTGCATGCAAGCAACTTCCTTCTAGTGCAGATTTGTACTCTGCAAGCTGCTTGGACCCACAGGGGACAGAGAGACTGCACAGAAGCTAGATCTAGCCTAGCCCTGGAGTGGGGAGTAGATGAATGTTCCAGGCTCTTTCTAGCCTTAAGTTCTTGCTATGTACTGTATGGCAGAACAGACCCTGGAATTATGGCAATAACTTTAAAATGAACTGGCTTTTACTCAGCTATTTTCTTCCTGCTTTAAAGAGACACAAGGGGGGGAGGAGGTAGTAGAACAGGAACTTGAAAACAGGGGCGTAGCCAGACACCCAATTTTGGATGGGCCTGGGCCCAAGATGGGTGGGCAGAAGAACCCCTCCCCGTCCCACAGGTGATTTGGTCTCTCCTCTCACCTGTATGTCATATTCTCTCTCAAACATCCCCCCTCCCCCGCATACCTTTTAAATAGCAGATTTTCACCGGCAGCAAGCAGCAACTAATATACACTGCTCATGTTGGCCCCACTCCCTTCCCACTGATGCAACTTCCTGTTTTTGCATAGGCGGGAATACGTCAGAGGGAACGCTGTGGGGCTGATGTATCAGTCGCTGTTCACTGCAGGTGAAGATTTGTTATTTACAAGATATGCAGGAGGGATAGTTGTTGGGAGTTTTCAGCTGGTGGGGCTTGGGAATCCCTGCCAGCCACATCATAGGTGTGCTACTACTGGGTGGGTCTGAGCCCATAGTGGGTGGCAGTGGCGTAGCCACAGGTGGGCCTGGGTGGGCCGGGGCCCACCCATTTAGTGCTCAGACCCACCCAACAATAGCACATATTTAGTGATAGCTGATGGGGATCTCAAGCTCGGCCAGCTGAAGACATCCCCCTGATGGTAACAAAAACGCTACTCTCCACAGTACTGGCACCTGCACACGCTCCGTTTTCAGCGCATGCCTGCTGCATACTGCCAAGGTGGAAAGAAGCATTTTCCCGCCAGCTGAAATATTTTTTTTTGGTGATGGGGGAGAACACTTGGTGCCCACCCACTTCTTGCCTAGGCCCACCCAAAATTTGTTGTCTGGCTACGCCCCTGGTGGGTGGGCCTGCGCCCACCCAGGCCCACCCTTGGCTACGCCACTGCTTGAAAATCCCCAAAATAGGAATCTTGGCATCTCAGCTAGCTCTATTGTTTAAATGTTATCTCTTTTAATGAACAAGTGCAGGTTACAGAACTACTACACCCAACTAGCTAACACCTGTTTACAGCCTCAGTACAGCAGTAAAGATACCGTGTGAAGGTTTAGCAGGACACATGAAGTAGGTACCTTGCTGCAAACAGGAGTGAGGTAGTAGGCTAGCCAACCAACCCCCACTGGCTCAATGTGTTGTACAGATCTAGAATCCTTTGAAATAAAATGCTAGCAATTTTCTAATTCTCATTTCTTCAGATCTGGCTGTGCCCTCCTCAAATTCAATTCAGAAAGCAAACATTTGCTGACCACATGTACATCTCTGCATGCAGAGGAAGCCTTGAAGCTTCCTGCATCTGTTTCAGCTAAGGCAGATCGCACAGTACACACCTAGAAATATTGTCTGTCCATGTTACATCTTATGAACTCCAAAAGAAGCTGTCTTTGGCACAATGCAAAAACTAGGGTGAGCATTAGTAAATTTGAGAAACTGGAATCATACTCCACATACCCTGATTTAGGAGTAAGGTTCATTACTGTCACAGTACATGCAAAACCAACCCATTTGGAGACATTGCCCCCAAGACAAACCATCTGTCCCAAGGCACACCACAGACATGTATAGCCAGAGAAAAAGGAAACTTATGCTTGGCTGTAAAGCTTTCTCTGAACAGGAGCTGACTCAGCACCAGTTACTGGAGTACAAAATATGCATACATCTGTTTTGAAATCTAAATACTGCAAAGCTCTGTATATATTTATAAAATAGTGGCTCTAAGGTGTTCAATCCTTATATAATATTAAACTTCTCACCGGCGCCTTGTTGTCATCGTTGGGTGAATTTAAAGAAAAGGCTTATGGTTGATGTGACAGTGGGCTGAGGATTCGTTTTATAATATTGTGTTGTTGTATGTGTTTGTATTTTTATTGTGCATGCTTTTATTGTTATCCACTTAGGACTAGATTTTAAAAAATGGTGCTCGAAAACGGTGCATAGCGCTATTCTCTAAAGGGTGCTCTGAGTTGGACACCATTTCTAGAAGAACACTTAGAGCCAATTTCCACGCCAAACTGAAAGCTGGTGAAAATCCTGGTGCATCCCGGTATGCAGTAATACTGGGCACAACTTTGGTGAATGCTCCTCCCATGGACACACCCCGTTTTGAGTTGGCTATAAGATTTACTCACTGATCTTCATAGAATAGCATCTAGCAAGACACAGGAGCAAATCCAAATTGTTACCAATTAACTCAATAACTGATTAGCACCCAGTTATTGGCACTAATTGGCTCATTAGCTAAGTTAGTTTCGTGCACATCTCTGGATAGCGTGCCATTTATAGAAGTTAGTGGATAAGCGGGCTATGTGTAATTAAGTAATTAATTAATGAAAATAAATATGTTTTGGGTTACACTTTGCCAAATGTTTTGCTTCTTCCTCTAAGAAAGTAACGGTAGAGTTCGTAAGAACACATCGTTAAAAAAGGGGCAAATTAATTGTTAACGCAAAATTATAATCAATTAATTTTGATCATAAGCACCAAGATCTAGGTAACCTCTGCCTTTACCTCTGTAGTCACCAAACTTTGATATCCTCGTTACAGCCCCTGTAGGCGGAGTGCAACTTTGCTGTGAACAAAAAACCCGACTGCATCCCCGATGCAGATCCTAATCTCTGATGGCAAGCCAGTTCACATCCCCATAGTTCTTTAACATCCTACACACTGTTTTGTTTTTATAGTATTTTTAAGACCCCGCCCGCCGCCTAGCCTAGACAAGAAAACTGGTTGCCCCATTCTCCGTCCATTAAATGGGAGAGGGCTGCTGCCACATCTCCCTTTGAAGTTACGTGCAACTTTATTTTGAAATGCACAATTATAAAACAAAAGACAGAGGGCACGAGGCAACTACAGTGTACAGTTTGTGGAGGTGTTGGCTCCCATACCTAGTGCCAAGAACGACAGAAGTGTTTTCACGCCTAACAAAAACTGACTCGTTTAATCTTGAGATGAACCGTAAATGAGAGAAGCAGAAATTGCAAAACCAGTTTGCGATCAGTGAATGTTAAAGATGCTGTTGGAACCCTCTTCCTCTCCCCCCGACCCCCGGTGTTTACCCTGGTTGCTAACCCTGCATCACTTGGCAGCGCCTGAGCACCGTCTGCCATGTCCTCAAAAATAATCATTAGAATACATTTGTTTCCATCCCTGAATCTTGGAGGACAAAGTAAAACGCTCTGCGCTCATCTGATCTGGCAGATGTTCAAGGTAATTTAAAACAAAACAAAAAAAAAAATAGAAACGGCCCTGGGCCTGCTCAAAAGGACGGGCGAAGATTCAGTAGTTTCCACTACTTGAATAACTTGAGTCGCAGACCAACAAAACTTAATATGATGCACTCTTTCGGAGAGGACAAGAGGGTTTAAATCTGCATAATCCTATTAAAACAGAATCAACACTATTTTCTCACACGCACACCCCCCCTTTCTAGCTGCAATTCCAAATATGCTTTCATTTCGGGGGGAGTGGGAGATCAGACCGAGAAAACCTCCAAACAGCACAAAGTGGAGTAAAAGTTGGCAATGCATGTGACAGCCTTTACCTGGAGATTGAGGGGCAGAGTTTTGCCCAGCAGCAGGCGGTGGGTGGTGCAGGCTATGCTAGCTCTCTCCTATTGCTCCACAGCCTGGGAGGGGGGCGAGCAGCAGCCCCATCGCCCGCTAGCCCCCGTTCCCTCTGCTCCTGCTCACACGGTACAGGATGCCAGGCTGAAAGGTGTCCTACAGTAGCAAGCTCCTGCTCGCCATCCCTCTCCTGGAGAAACTGGCTCTTTGGATCCCTCCTCCTTGGGAGAGTGTTCCTCTCTCCGCTGGAAACCGGGACGCACAACCTCTCCCTCCTCCCTCTGTCTGGCTCATTCTCCTCCTCCAGGCATGACAAGAAGGGAAAATGATTTCTTACTGCCACCTCATGTACCCCAGCCCTATTGCAGTTCGTTTAGTTTGCTGAGGTCCTACAGGAGTTGTCAGTCACTTTCTTGCTATTTTATCGGTTTTGCTAAAGGTTTTTCATTTTAGACTGTGTAATTTTATTTAGTCTAAGTTTACTTCTACATCGCATGTGTTTTGATTTGTTCAAACCTATCCCTTTCAGTAAAACAGTATTTTTAACTTGTATATATGGGTAATTTGAAATTGTCATGCATAGATTGTAAGCTCTCTTGAGCAGGGACTGTCCTTCCCCATGTTTAAACTTGTACAGCGCTGCGTAACCCTGGCAGCGCTATAGAAATGCTAAGTAGTAGTAGTAGTAGCATGTTTGGGGCTCCACGACCTGCCTATGCTTACCGGCATTTAAAAGAATTATTATTGTGGCAGGGTTAGGCTACTAAGATGCTCATTTTTAAAGTAGACTTACAGGTTACTATGTAGCTTTGTAAGTCTAAGTGATTTGAAAATATGCCTCTCCCACTTAGAGAAAGGAGAGGCTCATGTGTATACAGGAGCTTTTTGCCTTAGACAGATATTAAAGTGCATAGTTTCTCAACCTACACATGACGTTTTACAATGATGTGGACAAGAGCACAGGCCACCAGGCTTGTCCAAGCAGCTGAAAATTAACAGGGACCAGGGAGCATCAGGTCGGTTTCCCCCCTCCACATAAGCATGGTGGTATGGAGGGGGGGGGGGGGGTTAGAAGGGTGATGGCAGCATGGGGACGGAGCTGGGGCTCAGACAGAGGTTGGCAGCTAGTGGAAATTTTGAATCATGTGCACACTGATTGGCCAGCTGGCTGTGAGGTGCTGGGGGAAAGAGACCGGCAGGCTGGGCAACAGTGCAGGACCCTGAGGAGGTGGCTGTGCTGTTTCCTGCTGTGATCATTCACTCCTTCACCATAGGCATGACGAGCAGGGAGGATTCGGATCCTGACAACACAGATTGCAGTAAGGCAGCTGAACTGTGGCATGAAGTTCCCAAAGAACTGGATTCCAATCCCGAGGCAACTGTTGTGAATGTTGGAAGGTTGACAGCTGTAGGAGGCCCTGTCCTAGTTTCAGGTACTGGTAATGGTGAGTTGGCAGCTACAGGGATGATGTCCTATGAGGTCCTCCCTTCAGAGACCTTAGAGGAAGGGGGTCCTGTTGTTATGCCCAAAGGGAAAAAGAAAGCTTTTATGGTTTCTAGTATAGAGAAGGCTCACCTGGTCTGGAATGTTTCTAGAACCTTCAGTCCTCAGCCAGAATAAAATGAAAAAAAAAGAGGGGGTTGAGAATAGCAAGAAAGTGGGTAGAAGGGCCCAGGGTGCAGAGGCTCTCCACACATTTCTTCTCCTATCAGATGATCCAGCCCAAGATTCCATTGGAGCCATGAGCCTCACTTGTTTTGGTGTACCTGCCATTCCTAAGTGAGTTGACTGCCCAGAGAGGGCCAGAGGGTCTCCTAGTATCTGCACTGCATGGGGCAATGGGATCCCAATCCAGGATGAGGTTCAGAATTTGATTCCAGGGACAGGCTGTTATTATGGTGGATTGGCAGGTAACCAGTCTTTGTGGATGGTATCCATACCAAGAGGCAGGGGCAAAGCTTGGCATTTACTCAACAGATCCTTAGTGCGGTTATGCTCCAGGAGGCAATTATCAATATCAGCTGAGTTACAGGGCTTTCTGCCCCCGTGGTCTGGATGAGATGTACCCCCCCCCCCCCCCAGTTATCTGCAGCATGGCTTATAAGGCATGTTTTGATCAAGGAAAAATTGGGCATCTATCTATGACAATCCTGGTACATGGGAGGACCGGGGGCTTCGGGTTTTCATGTTCCTCCAGTTTTTTATCCAGGCAGCCGGACCCTTCTCAAAAGAGTTGCATGGAACAATGCCCCAGATTGTGGAGAGAAGAAGGCTTGATGGGAGTGGCAACAGGAGGAGAAGATGGTATAGCTAGCCAATTTTTTTTTACCATATGGTATCCATGAAGGAATGGGCCCCATAGCAGCAAATCCTAGTGCAGGTGAGATGATAGTCTCAGATACCACTAGTGCAGTGAATGCTAAGGATGGTGGGAACAGTGACATATTAATGCTCCAGGGGTATCTAAGAGGAAAAAGATGACAGGTGATGGGTTCTTATCTGAGTCAATATATTTTTCAGACTCTTCCTCTTCAAGCACACCTTCTCCCAAGCAGCGCAGCGCAGAGTAACTATAGGAAACAGGACAGCCAGAATTGGTGGTGATGGTGGAACTGTGGGAGGTGATACCATGAGTACTATGCAAGCGCATTGTCAAGAAGAAGTACATTGATATATTTAACAGAATAGGATTTGATATATTGCCTTTCTGTGATTAAAGTGGTTTATATATTAGTAGTGAATCTCACTTGCATTTGTCAAAATTAATTGCTTTTGACAAGTGACATACCCACTTCTGGGTTTCCAGCCAATCAGAAGCAAGGACATGCCAAAACCACAACCACTCCCCCACTCTTCTGATAATGTCACCACCCAAACCATGATCACACCACACCCAGTCCCCACCTCCTTGGGTGACATCAGCGGATATGACATCTTGACCCTGTCCAAGCCCTACCCCTTTAGTACAGCCACACCCTTGTCCCACCTTATTTGAATAACCTCACACCAAACATCACCCCTTTTACATGGCCCTGCACTAAACCCCACCCAGTTGGTGATGGTACAGGAAGTGATGTCATAGCTATGACCCTTTTCCAAGATGGCAGCCACCACTACATGCATGTTTCCACTACTAGTCAACATTTTGGATGAGGTAATGTGACGGGAAGTGATGTCAAACACCCCCCCACCCCCGACACCACCCCCTACATTCTCGGCAGAATTTAGTTGTGCATGCACACTTTAACCTTTCTTTTTCTCACAGGAAAGAAAAACAGACATGTGTTTTTATTTTTTCTTTCAAAAAAGGATACCTTTTTAAGCTGGATCATGTTAGGCCCATCTGCTTTTAATGATAGGAAGGACTAGCCTGCTGTACAAAGCCTTCCTGCTTTTCAAGAGAGATCGCAATGGCTCTGGCTTGCCAGGTTTCATTTTTGTTTTCAAAGCTGCTGTAAGATAAGTTTCACAAGAAACCAGAGGTTTTTTTCCTGAACAACACTGAAAAAAAAGGGATCTGTCTGCTTTTAAGAACGACAGGTTGATTCCTGAGTGATAGCCATTCCTCTTTGCTTTAAAGGGTATATATAGACAAAAGCTAAGCTGTTTTAAGAGAAAACACCCCCTACATCTGTATGAGATCGTGCCATGGTTTCTCACAGCTTTTCAGCAAAATAAGCTGTGCTTTCCGCAGTTCGAAAAGGAAAATAAAAAAAAGTTTTGTGTGAGAGAATCCACAAACCCACCCTATCAACACACTCCGTTATTTTTTCTTACAGCTGTATGAGATCAGGCACGCTGTTCATAACAGACCTATTTTTTGCTTTTTAAGACTACAAGTCTCAAGAACTAGTGTGAACACTGCTTTTCAGAGCTGGGGGAGAAAGTTACAGATAAGGAAACCTCTCTCTCTATCTCACTTTCTGCATTCCTCCGGCCCCCACCTTGTTCTCTGTGTAGCCTCCTCCCATGCTCCCCAAGCTAGCAACAAACTTACAGGGAATTCCAGCTCTGCCCGCAGCCTTCAACTACCCCCTTCCCCCTTTCCAAGCCATCTCCCACTTTTTTTCAGAGCTAGAGGGAGTGGGGTTTGGGGCAGGGCTATGAAAAAGGGGTGGGATTTGGAGGCAGGGCTATGCACAAAGGGGTGGTGTTTGGTCAGGGGGGCTATGCAAACAAGATGGGATAAGGGGTATGGCTATGAAATAGGTGCGAGGCTTGTGTGGGATCAAGACATCACCCAAGGGGTGGAGAGTAAGTGTGTCCCAGTTGTGGGTTGGGTGATGATGATATCAAAAGGGGTGGAGAGTGGGCATGGCTTGGGTGTGTACTCATTTCTGATTAGCTGAAATCCCGGAAGTGGGCATGACACCTGTCAAAATCAATTAATTTTGACAAATACAGGTGAGATTCACTACTCATATTACATGCTGGTAATTATTTTGTAGCTGGAGCAATGTAGGGTTATGTCACTTGCCCAGAGTCACAAGTTGCTGCAGTGGGAATTGAACCCCTGTTTTCCTGGTTTTCAGGTCACTAGCACTAACCATTAGGCCTCCTTAATGGAAAGCTAGAGGGGGAGATCTAAGAATAAGAAAGGAAAGAAGAAGGTTTAAAGGGGCAAGAAAGGTTTCCAAAAATATAACAAACTGGGTTTGGGCCTTTTTTTTTTTTTTAGATAAGCTAGTTTGGTTGGTCATTATGACTTCTCCCAGTATGGTTCCCTGCTGGCCTATGTTGATGCAATCCTTGGAGTGAATAAAGACTATAAGGGTTGGGCACAGCTTAGTTACAATGAGCACTTCAGGGACAAGATGGCAGGCATTGTGCACTGGGGCACACAGGACATACATTTATGATTGACTTAAATGAGGTATACATCGGAAAGGGGTAAGAAATTCCTTTAAACCCAACAACCACAGGTGCAGGACAGGGAACAGGACCAACTGGGTAGAGAGATGATGGACCATCTACTAGTGCTAAACAGGGGGCAGCAGTCAGATCAGGCGATTCAATAAGGGAGCACACTATTTCCCAGAGTGCAAATTCAGACATGTTCAGGTTACAGAGCCAGACATCCGGCCACAAGCTGTCTGAAGTGGGGTGCTTCTTCTGGGGGATGCCAACAATTAAAGCCATTTTGCTATCTCCCTCTTTCCTATCTGTGTAGGCTTATTAAAGTATTTTCTACTTGGTTATCCAAGGAGGGATAATGCAGCTCACATCCAGTCATCCACTCAAGGTTTTCAGAAAACTTTAGAATTCCTTTCACCAGCTCATTAAAAAGCCCATAAATGAGAAATTCATTGTCTGTACAGACCCTAGAGTGGGTTGTAGAGTCCAAACTAAGTAAGGAGATTAAGTTGGGTAGGATAGGGAAGCCCTTTTGATGACCCTCCTCTTTGGGAGATGAAGATTTCACCATTGGCTGTGATTCCTAAAAAGGAGATGAAGAAATATAGGCTAATTCTGAATATATCTGTGCCTGATGGACAGTCAGAAAACAATTTTGTGCCAAGAGTTATGTTCAGTTAGGTATCCTTTGATTAGGCAGTAGACCCCATCAACTGTATTGGTCTAGGCATCCTAATGGTGAAGGGTGACATCACCAATTTTATTTTAATAAATGCATGCCAATGGGTTGCTCCATTTCATTTACTTATTTCAAAATATTTAGCACTTTCCTGCACTAGGCAACTGCCAAGCTGCTGGGTTGTGATAATTTGGTCAATTATTTGGATGGTCAGTGATGTTGTGGGAGCATGTAAGATCACTTTCTGGACAATGCAATCCCTCATCAGAAGTTTGAACTTTGGCAGTAGTGTAATACTGATAGGCAAGACTTTTGTGAGGTGATTATGTGGGTTGACTAGAGGAGTTTATAATCAATTTCACAAGGATCTAAAAACCTGGGCCACATTCTTAGGTGTTTCAGTGGTGTGGTGCTGTGTCAGTTGGATGAGGTTTTCAAAGACAAGCTCAAGTTATTCAAAGACATGGCACATGGAAAGATCTTCTGAGCATTATTTAGCAGTGAGTGGATAGCTGCATCATAGTGAGATGACTGGAAAAAAAATCAGGGTGATCAAAAGCATTACATTCTTTGACTTGTTCCTTTTAGTTGTTGTATTAGAGTTATGAGGTGACAGATTTAAAACAGATGTATTTTTTTTCCTCTGTTGTCACAGAGTCGTGGGAGTCGTGGAGTAATTAATTGCCAGTTGGCCAAGTGTCTATGTTTCAGATTTGTTGTGTATCGGCATACACAAAACATATACAGGTGTGCATAATTTGCCTATGCCTTATATCATTCAAAGTGGTCCACATTCTGGAACTTGTCCCTGGGAGTGGTGGAACAAGGGTTGCCAGTCCCCAGATACCTGATGCAGCTGGAAACAAGGAGACACGGGAGCTGTTGTGACAATATGTAGCACCGGGGAGATGGGTGTCATATACAAGGGAACTTTGCAACGCTGGAGCATTTTTGAGTCAGAGGGGTGGGCCGGGGCAGAGCACCAGATGTTCTTTTGCTGGAGTGCATTACAGATGCTAAGAAAAGTTGGAGGCCACAATCTATGGCAGTTTCTGACTTTATGGGTTTCTCTTTCTTTCAAAAAGTCCAAGGGTTGGGCAATCCAGCGTGCAGTTTTCTCATCAAAAAGGTGCCAGTGGGTTGGAGGTGGGCAACAAGTCCATCTATCATTAAGAGAAAACCGATTATACATGATATACTAATTGGGTTATGACAGATCTTAGGAAATGTCTGTCCTTCCAAGTTCAGAGCTTGTATTTCTTGCACAACATTTAAACTGTCCTTTTTTCAGGGCCTTGCAAATTAGTGAACTTGTAGCTGATTCCAAAGCAGCAGGGGGCTGGTCCAATCTACTCAGGGAGCAAGTGTAAATAATAGATGATGACCTATATGTTAGATACTCAAAGATGGACCAATGTGGTTGAGGTGAGATGTTGCAGCTTAGGGAAGTCCCTTTAGCTGTAACATATCCCATATTGAATGTGCTGAATGTTTTGAAAGGTGTCCAATTGGCAGGAGGTATTTCTTAATATATCAAGATTTATCTCTTTTGATGCATTTCCAATTCATGGTAGATTTGGAAAGGGTTCTGGGTATGATTCGCTGCAATCCTAGCGAATTCAGGTCCCATTTCTTCAGAATTAGGGTAGCTACAGGTGCTGCTGAATTGCAGCTGTCTGCAGGGTTGATTCAGCTCATTGCCTGTTTGACTGACTTTCCTGAGCAACACTCTGTCACCTTCTGGACATCTGCCTTCACCTACATCCAGGATGTATAGTTGGCATGTAATTACTGTATAGTGCTTGGGGGTTAGTATAGCCTATTTTAGGGTTTTCGTGTGTGTTTGCATTAGGCTGAATAAAGATAAGTCCATCTGTCATTATCCTTGCAACTCTTTCACTGTTCTTGCTGCTATTGTAAATAAAGAAGCAATATCTACTATAATAAAACGCACCCTCAACGTTCTGAGGACACTGACGTCACTGAAGTCACTCACACACCGGTTCGTGGTTTCATGGTGGTGAAGCCACAACATCTTCATGCCCCGCCCTCGCGTCACACGTGATGACGTCGAGGGCGGAACACGAAAACAAGGCTAATTAATACTCCTCCCCTTCCAAAAAATCCCAGCCGCCCATGACGTCCACATCAACCCAGCCCCTTTCACCACATAGCCCCGCCCCTTACAAGTTACCGCCCCGCCCACGGTACCACACTCACCCTCAGCAACGTCTCTCCCCCCGTCACCTCCCCTCCCCTTCCCTTACGTGTGTCTCCCTGGTGGTCTAGAGGTACCTGTTCGGTCGGGGCAGGAAAGAAAGAGCCCCCTCTTTCCTGCCCGTAGCGGTGGTGGTAGCTTCCTTGCTGCATCGTGTGGGAGTACGGCTCTCGGAGTTTCAAAATGGCCGCCGACAGTTCAAGCTGCATCGCGAGACTTCAACTCTCGCCGGCCACATCCTCCAGAAGCGAGTCCCAGAGATTAACCATTAGTTGGGTGAAAAAATATTTCCTCCTATTTGTTTTAAAAGTATTTCCATTTAACTTCATTGAGTGTCCTCTAGACTTTGTACTTTTTGAAAGAGTAAAAACTCGATTCACTTTTATCTGTTCTGCACCACTCAGGATTTTGTAGACCTCAGTCATATTTCCCCTCAGCCATCTCTTTTCCAAGCTGAAGAGCCCTAACCTCTTTAGTTTTTTCTCATATGAGAGGAGTTCCATCCTCTTTATCATTTTGGTCACTCTTCTTTGAACCTTTTCTAATTCTATTATATCTTTTTTGAGGTACGGTGACTAGAACTGAACACTGTACTCAAGGTGAGGTCACACCATGGAGTGATAGAGAGGCATTATAGTATTCTTGGTCTTATTTACCATCCCTTTCCTAATAATTCTTAGCATCCTGTTTGCTTTTTTGGCCACCGCTGCACACTGGGCAGAAGATTTCAGTATATTGATTTCTGATCTGACAAAGAAGGGCAACCTTCGAAAGCTAATCAAGAAATGTATTAAGTTATGTCCAATAAAAAAGGTATCATCTTATTTTATTTTCCATGTTTTAATTTTGTTTGATTTCTATTGATTACCTTTAAGAGTGGACTAACACGGCTACCACACCTCTCTACTTAAGTATATTGTCTAAAATTACACCTAGACCTTTTTCTTGGGTGCTCTGACCCCCAAGGTGGACCCTAACATCAGGTAACTATAATTTGGATTATTCTTCCCAGTTTGTATCACTTTGCATTTGTCCACATTAAATTTGATCTGCCATTTGGATGCCCAGTTTTCCTGCAATTTTTCACAGTCTGTATGTGTTTTAACAACCTTGAATAGTTTTGTGTCATCTGCAAATTTAATCACCTCACTCGTCATTCTGATTGCCATATCATTTATAATTATGTTATATAGTACTGATCCTAGTACAGATCCATGCGACACTCCACTATTTACCCTCCTCCATTGAGAATAATGGCCATTTAACCCTACCCTCTGTTTTCTGTCCAATAACCAATTCCTAATCCACAATAGAACATTATCTCCTATCCCATGACTCTTTAATTTTCTCAGGAGTCTCTCATGAGGAACATTATCAAAAGCTTTCTGAAAATCCAGCCTCTGATCTTAAAAGCTTTGGTGGAGGGGGGGGGGGGGGTTATAAAGGTATTTTTGCATGTATATTATACAGTGGGGGAAATAAGTATTTGATCCCTTGCTGATTTTGTAAGTTTGCCCACTGACAAAGACATGAGCAGCCCATAATTGAAGGGTAGGTTATTGGTAACAGTGAGAGATAGCACATCACAAATTAAATCCGGAAAATCACATTGTGGAAAGTATATGAATTTATTTGCATTCTGCAGAGGGAAATAAGTATTTGATCCCCCACCAACCAGTAAGAGATCTGGCCCCTACAGACCAGGTAGATGCTCCAAATCAACTCGTTACCTGCATGACAGACAGCTGTCGGCAATGGTCACCTGTATGAAAGACACCTGTCCACAGACTCAGTGAATCAGTCAGACTCTAACCTCTACAAAATGGCCAAGAGCAAGGAGCTGTCTAAGGATGTCAGGGACAAGATCATACACCTGCACAAGGCTGGAATGGGCTACAAAACCATCAGTAAGACGCTGGGCGAGAAGGAGACAACTGTTGGTGCCATAGTAAGAAAATGGAAGAAGTACAAAATGACTGTCAATCGACAAAGATCTGGGGCTCCACGCAAAATCTCACCTCGTGGGGTATCCTTGATCATGAGGAAGGTTAGAAATCAGCCTACAACTACAAGGGGGGAACTTGTCAATGATCTCAAGGCAGCTGGGACCACTGTCACCACGAAAACCATTGGTAACACATTACGACATAACGGATTGCAATCCTGCAGTGCCCGCAAGGTCCCCCTGCTCCGGAAGGCACATGTGACGGCCCGTCTGAAGTTTGCCAGTGAACACCTGGATGATGCCGAGAGTGATTGGGAGAAGGTGCTGTGGTCAGATGAGACAAAAATTGAGCTCTTTGGCATGAACTCAACTCGCCGTGTTTGGAGGAAGAGAAATGCTGCCTATGACCCAAAGAACACCGTCCCCACTGTCAAGCATGGAGGTGGAAATGTTATGTTTTGGGGGTGTTTCTCTGCTAAGGGCACAGGACTACTTCACCGCATCAATGGGAGAATAGATGGGGCCATGTACCGTACAATTCTGAGTGACAACCTCCTTCCCTCCGCCAGGGCCTTAAAAATGGGTCGTGGCTGGGTCTTCCAGCACGACAATGACCCAAAACATACAGCCAAGGCAACAAAGGAGTGGCTCAGGAAGAAGCACATTAGGGTCATGGAGTGGCCTAGCCAGTCACCAGACCTTAATCCCATTGAAAACTTATGGAGGGAGCTGAAGCTGCGAGTTGCCAAGCGACAGCCCAGAACTCTTAATGATTTAGAGATGATCTGCAAAGAGGAGTGGACCAAAATTCCTCCTGACATGTGTGCAAACCTCATCATCAACTACAGAAGACGTCTGACCGCTGTGCTTGCCAACAAGGGTTTTGCCACCAAGTATTAGGTCTTGTTTGCCAGAGGGATTAAATACTTATTTCCCTCTGCAGAATGCAAATAAATTCATATACTTTCCACAATGTGATTTTCCGGATTTAATTTGTGATGTGCTATCTCTCACTGTTACCAATAACCTACCCTTCAATTATGGGCTGCTCATGTCTTTGTCAGTGGGCAAACTTACAAAATCAGCAAGGGATCAAATACTTATTTCCCCCACTGTAGGTGCCCAATATAAGAGGCTAAGCCTTCCAAAACCTAGGTTGGAAGACTGGAACAGGAGTCATATCATTCCTTATTGTCAATTTAGGCTGAGAACATGGCAGGCACTAGGAATGTGAGTGAGGCAGGAAGCTTGAGAAAATTCTCAGGTTATTGCAGTTGCTAATTCCATCTCCACGCCCCCACACCTGTGTCCAGTTATGGACAGCAGAATAAAATAATCAATATCCAAAGGTAGGGAAACACATGGTCCAATTCTTGCAGTGATGGGGGAGGGGAAGAATCACAGATGGGCAAGAGTGTGTTCTGTGAACAGTAAAAAAGAAAGAATTGAGCACAGTGGTACACAAGCAGTGGCATGCCTATTGTATATGATACCTGGGGTGTATCATTATTTAATACCGTCTTGTTTAAATGACCAAACTGAATGAATAATAATAATGGCTAGAAAAAAAATGCAGCCAACAAGACCAATAAATAATTAAATAAATAAAAAAGATTTTGTCGAGGAGGAGTATTTTATTACTGACAAGGTTTTGTCAGGAAGACTTTTGCCAATTTAAAATTATTACATAGAATTAAAACACTTTGGATCCATCTCAGTTGCAAATGGTATTGCTGGCTACTATTATGAGTCAATTGGACTATTACAAGAGAAGGAGAGGAGAGTGATTGGAGAGATTAGAGTCCCCTGAAGGCCTTCCCTGGTTTACTATGCCTGTGCAGTTCCTGGGATCATCCTAGTCCCATTGACATCATCAATGTGGAACCGGCATTGGGGACTCAAGGCCGCAGATTCCTGAGGTGCAGCTTCAGGGTGTGGCCAAAGGGGCACGCCAGGCCCCTTGTGAGCCCTGGTGGATCCTCAGAGGAGCCTGGAAATCTTGTTTGGTATCTTCATCTCCTTCTAATTACAAGTATTTGCTTCTTTGTTTTGTGAGCATGGGAAGAGGAAAGCCAAAGTTAAACATCTGATGGTGGGTACATCTATTCCAGGTCCCATTGAAAAACATCTGGTGCCTCTGATTAGAGGTGCTTTATCTCCTTCTATGAGTGTTGATATGGAGTCAGGTGCTTCACTAAGTTCAGGGGAGAGGCATTCCCCTCAAACCACTCATTCCTTCCCATCTCTCTCCCATTGGAGATTTGTTCCAAGAAGGTTTTCTCTCTAGTGGGAAAGAGATAGCATTGAAACAGTCAGATTCACAGTCCGTTTTACCTAGTTTCTCTTTGAAACCTGTAGAATTCGATCATGAAACTTCAATGGAAGAAGTTGAAGCTTCACAAGTATCTTCATATGATGTTTGGAAAGTGGTTAAGAGAACTTAGACTTTCCAAAAGGTCATGTACAGCAACTTTATTTTTTTTTTTCCCCAGCAAGTTGTCTCAAAATTTGATGATTTGGACTCTAGGTTTTTACAGCTAGATAAATCCAAAATCTGACTCTCAAAATGTAGTTCTACAACAAGCAGGAACATTGGGGGTTAAAGATAGCCTATATTTACATAGACAGAAAGATTGGAAGATCAACAGAGCTACTAATTTGAAGTTTCTGAATTTTCCTGTTTGTTCGTTATTGTCTGCTGAGATACTGCTTAGAAAATATTTCAAAGAAGTTTTGCTTTTGTCTAATGCTGGTATTACTGTAGTACAAAATGCAATTATTCACCTAAGAAAGTTCTGAGGGAGGCCCAGGATGGTGTGGATCTGGACGTGCTGTCCGTTAGAGAAAATGAGATGAACAATTTGACTGCCTTCTTAGCAGCTTTTCAGGATAATATATCATTGCAGTCCACTTTCATAGTTTCTCTATCATAACTTGATAAGGCTTTAATTATAAAAAATTATTTTTTAAAGAATGATTTCCTCTATTGTGGAGGGAAAATACAGATATTCCCAGATGTTTCTAAGGCAACTTAATTAAAGTGTAAGCAATTTCATCTGTTAAAATCTAGGGTTTGGATTTTGTTCGGAGAGATCCAAGATGGCTGCTAGCAACTAGGACTCCAGCAGACCTCGCTTACCTTTTTAGAAATGCCGAAAAGAAGAGGCAAGGCACGGTCCGGGCTTCCCCCATACCTGCCACTTTACCTTCCGGTCCTATTGACGGTTTTTTGAGGACTCCAACGCAAGGACCAATGCTTGGGAGCGGTACCATTGGAGACGCCGGTGGAAAGGAGGAATTACCGCTGTCTCCCGGACTTGACATCACGTTGAGCCCCAACGCAAGAGCTCCACCCCCGCAGCCCCCGTGGACAAGTTCTACAGATGCCGAGAAGAGATAATGACCAGAACTCGAGCAAAGCCTTATTGGAACTTCAACAGAGGGAACAAGGGGCGAGAATATCACCCCCAGAAGAAACTAATCCATTGAAGATGAATGGCGCTGGTAGAGAAGAATCAGGTAATGGGCAGGAAACACATTTGCTACAAGTGCCTTTATTAACTCTAGAGAAACCTGTAAAGGTAACTCTAGATTCTTTATGGGACCTAGTTGCTCAAATGGTGAAAAATCAACTTCAACAAATGAATGAGTTAAGTCAAAAAGTTAAGTTTATTGAAAAGAAAGTGGAAAACAATGAAACTGAAATCAAACTTAGTTCTGAAAGAACAAATAAGATAGAAGAGAAAGTTACAAATCTGGAGAATACTCAAACTTTTATTTTGAAAGATATTATAAACTTTAAGAACAAATCGGAAATCTATGAGAATCATATGCGAAGATATAACCTAAGATTTATAAACTTTCTAAGAGTTAAATTGATTAACCCTTTGGAGATGTTTCAACGCTACCTAAAAGAAGTTTTGGAGATACCAGAGACTAATTTACCACCTATAACTCAAGTTTATTATGTGCCAAATAGAACTCAGGAACAACCACAGCAACAACAACAATCTTTAGATGTTACAAATTTATTGGAAACATCTGAAACTGAACAAGCAACTGCGGCGACTTTGGTTGCCACAGTTGCTTTATTGCCAGACTAGTAAAAAAGGCCCGTTTCTGGCTGAAATGAAACGGGCGCTAGCAAGGTTTTGCGCGGAGTGTGTATGTTTGAGAGAGTGTCTGTGAGAGTGACTGTGTGAGAGTGAGAATATGCAAGTGTGTGTGTGTGTGACAGAGAGTGGGTGTGAGTGTGTCTGTAAGAGAGCGTGTGTGTATGTGAGAATGAGTGTGTGCGAGTGCGTATGTGAGACAGTGAGTGTCCTTCCCTGTCCCCCCTGTCAGGTATCAGGACTAGGGGGACTGTGGACAGTCATGAAGGCAGCCCCTACCAAAATAATGAAAGCAAGACCATTTGTATAATAATCAGTGCATTCCAGAGAACAAAATGGAGCAAGTTCCCACATGCTAACTTTTGCTTTCTGTGTTCAGTAGCTGACAGGCTTGCTAGACTTACCTAAGTGGCTGCAGCTGCAATACACTGAAAAGAAAGCAAGGAAACCTATGAGACGTAGATACGGCCGTCCCCTTGGCCTCTGACGCTCCTCCCTTCTTCTATTTGACTTCCCTCTGATAGGTCCGTCATTCAGTGTGACGCTCCTCCCTTTTCCTGTTTCAGTTCCCTTTGATAGGTCAGAGCAGTGCAGCTGTGACACTCCTCCCTTCTCTGATAGGTCAGGGCGAGGCAGAGATGTAGTGTGCTTAAAAATGGTTACAGAGCTTCAAACATACGAACTGTTGAAGCCTCAGAGTGTGCTTTAGAACGTTGAGGGTGCTTTTTATGTGCAAATGGGGCGTGGCCTACGGCCTAGATGGGCGTGGCTGAGACTGAGGGTGAGTAGTCCGAATAGCCTAGCCTACCAGGAGGACAGGAGTTCAGGACAGATGGAGTGAGCTTCAGAACGTCTGAGGGGGGATTTTATTTATATAGATAAGCAATGGTTGTTCAGAATGTTTTTCAGGAATAAAGATAAACTTTTTTTGGGACTAAAATTTTCACTATTTCCTGATGTTTCGAAAGGAACACAAAAAACACATAGACAATTTTTATTATTAAAACCAGAGGCATTACAACTAGGCGCAACCTTTTACCTAAAATTTCCTTGTAAATGCATAATTTGTTATAAATCATGCAAATATGTTTTCATGGACCCATTACAATTAACAACATTTGTTACATCTAAAAGAAGTGAAGTAGCTATATAGAATTACCTTGTGTTTTCTAGTTGCTATAGTTTTCCTTATATTTAAATTTGTCCTCTTCATATAATCCTCCTTATGATGGATCTCTCCTCTTAAAGTGGACTTGAGTGTTTAATTTATGACTATACTAATTATCTTTTTTATTTGATGTGGGATTATAACACTTTCTAAATCAAGTGGGTCTCCTTGTAAAAACATTCTTATATGTATGAAAAAAAAAATCTAGGGTTTGGGGGTATTTTTTTCTTAAAATTTCCTTCTAAGAGGGGATTCATCAAGCAGCATTAGGGCTTTTTGTTAATTGGCCCTTAATATGACTTAAACAGCCCTAATGCCACTTTTCTAAAACTACTGTGGTGATATTTAAGTCGTTGTGGATTAATTAGTAATGAGATGCAAAATATGCAAATGCATGTTTTGCATCTCATTACTTTGCAAATACCCTAACAGGACTTGCGGTGATACATCGGAAATCACATTAGAACCCCAAAACCACATTAAAATAACCCCATCTTTTTGCTGGGGTTATTTTACTCTCTGGGAGCATTGTGCTGCAAAATAGTGGCCCAATGCTCCTGGACCACTAGCTGAAGGTTCCCCCAGACTACTATCCTCCCTACTCAACCCCCCAACCCAAGCACACCCCCCCCCCCCAGAGTTGAAGCACCCTCACTCCCCCTCCCACACCTGAAAGATTGCTGCAGGTCCAGGGTGGGGGTCCTTCAGGGTCCTGGGGACTCTTTGGGCAGGAGCGATTCCCAGCCGCTTTAATTTCCATCGGCAAGGTTCCCACAGAAAAAGCAGGTTGCAAATGTCCTCCTGCATTTTCTCTTTCAAAATCAGTGCAAAGATGGACTTTACAGGAGTGCAGAGTCTGTAAAAGTTGCCCTCTTAATCAGTTATGAGAACACTTTTTAAAATCTTTTGGCAGGTATCGCTAAGGGTTGTCAAACTTCTATTTTGTAGATGCAGTGCTGTAACATTTTAGAAAGCTTCCCTTGAACTGCAAAAAATAAGTAAAAGTATTGTAATGGATGTATGATAACAAGTGGTATATCACAATCACAGGCTTTACACTGGAAACATATTTGCTTCTGTGCAGGAAACAATTTATTTAACAACTTCCTCTTCTAAGTTAACTTTTGGAAAGTACAATTGCTTTAAAGACTAGCCAGATCAGAGAACACCAACAGGACAGATATAGGAGTACTGCGGAGTCAGGGCTCATTTCGGAAGAGCACCATGTTTTGGGACTCCCTCTATAATCAGCAGGCAAACGTCTACTTTGGAAAACCAAAGGCAGATTGCCACAGATTGTGGTTGGCATGAAAAAAAGTTTAGAAGCAGCATTTGCAGCCATGCAAGCACTTTAGAGAGAGCTGCATCGGAGTGCAGAATCTTGATAGGACCAGGAAGAGCTGGAAGCATTTGGGAAATGGCTGTTGCTGGTTTGCCAATGGACCCCAAATTACAATGTAAATAGCTTAAAAACAATTTATTTTAAATACTTATAATATGAATGGAACCAAACTTAGGTTAAATAAGGAGAATCCCTACTTTTATGAATGCCATGATTAACACCAGGAATAAAGTTAGATCAGTGTGACATGAGGAAGATAAAGTAGGCCCTTGTGGAGCCTTTTCAGATCAAAGAAGGAAGTTTTGCCCTCTGAAAGCTAGTCCAATAAAAAGGTATAATTTTATTTTCCTTTTTTATGTCCATTTATTAAAGTATATAATGTGTTGGCAAAGAGGCACGTATATTTGTTGCCATAGACACAGAGCTGCCAATTACCCATTCCAGGAGGGAGACTTTTTGGCCTGTCCTGGATTTCCACCAACCTCATCGTGGTGCATTATGGGACCTGCAGCACTGATTTTAATGGATAGAATCATGGGCTACAAATACTACATTTTTAAAGTTTAAAACCAGGACCAGACAAAAAGTCTCCTTTCTGGAATAGATAACTTTACAGCTGTGTAGCCTCCCAGAACATCCATTTTACCTGTAGCCCCCGATACCTGCAGTCCTTCACTGGTCATGGATTTTACTGATGTTCATTTATATTGATGCCACCTAGTGACTCATTGTTATATCTCACTGTTTTCCCACTTTCTGCTTTAACTTTAAGTTGTAATACAGCATGGTTCCTCTGCGTAGCTGCATTTAGTGTGTCTTTGTTTTTAATTCTGAATCATGGGTCAGAAATTTCTCAGCCTGTACTGTCTTTGTGCCTATAATGGGGAGAGTTTCCAGAATATGGTATGATGCAGAACTGTGAGCATTCACCAAGGCTTGCAGTGATATTGATCAGCCTAAGATTACACATGGTCTCCCTTGACTCAGAAGCACAAAAGCTTTACAGCATCACAACATTCACCCCTGGAGAGCATGAAGGTCAGTGGTGTCTTAAATAGGGTTACCATATGTCTGGATTTCCCCAGACATGTTCTCCTTTTCAGGCCTGCCTGTTTGTCTGGGTTTCTGGCAGGGGTGTAGCCAGACCTTGGCGAGAGGGAGGGCCAGAGCCCAAAGTGGGGCGGGCACATTTTAGCCCACCTCCTCCACTGCTTCCGACCCCTTGCCGCCGCCAACCCCTCCACCACTGCTACCGCAAGGTACCTTTGCTGGTGGGGGTCCCCAACCCCGCCAACTGAAGTGTTTATCTGTCCCGCGCTGGTCTCACACTTGCTTTCTCTCCTGTTTTCAGTACACCGTGCACTGCACGCTCGTTTTAATGAAACTGAGCATGCGCGAGCATGCTCAGTTTCATTAAAACAAGAGCATGAATGGCGCGACAGGAAACAGAAGAGGAGGCAAGTGCGAGACCAGCACGGGACAGATAAACGCTTCAGCTGGGGGGGGGGGGGGGGGGGGTTGACATGAAAAATGTGCCATTCTCAACATTTTGAATCTGCTACTTTAGTCATCTTTTCCCAGAGACGGTCACATGGGAAACATGTCAGCTATGTGGTAGCCCAAATCATTTTGTGAGGGTGTGCCTATCAAGTAGGGAGCAAAACACAGCAAGTAGGCTACAAAGTTGGGATACAGTCAAATAATGCAGACTTGCTCAGGTCCGATGCAATTTTCTCGAAAGAATACCCTGGCACTATACAAACAAAAGGACAAAAATGGTTTACAAATCTCAGATGATACAACTTTGTCAGCTAGACTCTGGGGCAACATATACTGCCATGTGTCTGAAAAAAGAATGCGGTTGTTACCAAGACGACACCTACAGCCATGCAGCACTGAGCTGAAGCTATGTTCAAGAGAACTCAGGGCATCCTTGGGACTTTTTTCAAACACAAGGTAGCATAAGTGAACATACTTAGTTTGAATTTGAGACAGTAAAGGCAAATTAAAAAAAAACACTCTGGTTCAACAAGTGATCGCTTTGGGCTGATCCAGTTCACCATACCTGCAGAGCTGAAGCACACAGAACATCAGTGCAGCAGATGGCTCTCAAGACAACAGCTAACTAATGCCTGTGATGATGTCTTGCATGGCCCAGTGGAGTCTATTCCAGGAGAAGCCCATTTTGAACTCAATCCCAGTGTTTCATCAGTAAAAGGTAAAGGTAAAAGGTCATGGATTTGATATAATGTCTTTCTGTCGTAAAGCCACAGTGATGTAAATTTATTACATATAGGTACTTTCTCTGTCCCTAGTGGGCTCACAATCTTCAATTTTTGTACCTGAGGCAATGGAGGGTTAAGTGACTTACCCAGGGTCACAAGGAGCCAATTCAAGGTGAAACCTGCTTCCATGGGTATATCCTGTCTGCAGGATTTGAAAACAGACACGGAGAAGATTACACGTGCCACTGCCTGCAGATGTAAAATCAGTGCAGCACTTCATTGGGTTTGTAACTTACATAGCGAAATTCATGCCATGTCTATCTGAGATACGTGAGCCCTTGAGAAGACTTCTGATAAAGATGGAGTTTGGCACTGGCTTCCAAAGCATGACCAGGCGGTACAGGAAATAAAGTAATTGGTCACTGCTGTTCCTATGTTGAAGAACTATGATGTTGTCAAGTCATTACAATACAGAATGACTCTAGCAAAAATGGGCTTGGCCATTGCTTAATGCAAGAGGGTCAACCAATGGCTTTTGCATCCAGGGTGCTTACCCTAGCCAAGCAAAATTATGAACAAATTTAAAAAGAATGTCTCAGTCTGCCAGCACTTTCATTATTACCTCTATGCTGAGACATAATTTCAGCAGAAACTGACCACCAGCTTCTGAAAGTAGTCTTCAAAAAGCCCCTGTTGTGTACATACAAGTGACTTCAGAGCAGGTTGTTGATGTTGTATCATTACAACCTCAATGGTGTTTGTAAACCGGGTCCTGAGATTTCTAAGTGATACAATCAGCAAAGCCTCTGCAGACAACTATCAGTAGTCCAGTGGTGCTATAGAACACCTTCGAGTCTGTTGGGTGCAACAAGAGCAAACTGACATTGCACAAATCAACCAGTTACATTATTTGACTGTCACAGACTAGAGGCTGAATCAGATCATACAGCACACCTCAAGATGTGACCTTACAGCAAATACCGAAGACCATAGTCCTGGCTGGATGGCCAGACTTAAAGGAGAAAACACCAGCTGAAATTAGGGAATGCTGATTTTTCAGGGATGAAATCAGCATACAGAATTTAATTTTATAGAAAGGGTCCAGGGTTATTATACCCAAATCATTGCAACTAGAGATGTTAAAATGTATACATTCAAAACACATTGGTGGTGAAGTGTGCTACTGGCTGTCCCATGATCCCTTTGTGAGCACTTTTTCTGCCTGCTGTGAACCAAGCACCAGAAGGAAACAGTGATGTCACATGACCTACCAGGGCAGCCTTGGCAGATTGTCAGCATGAACTTATTATCTAACTTTGCTGGGAAAGAATTCCTGTTGATAGCTGATCACTATTCAGACTTCTGGGAGCTGAACTGCTCCCACATGTCTGCCGAAGCAACAATCAAGTGTTGCAAGGAACAGTTTGCACCTTATGACCAACCTCATCAAGTGATCTCAGATAATGGCTCTCAATTTACTTGCATACAGTTTAAAACAATTTCTGCTGAGTGGGGGGGGGGGGGGGGGGGGGGTTGAACATTTTACTACATTACCAAGACACCCACAAGCTAAGGGCAAAGCTGAATTTTGAATAGTAAATAAACTATGCAAGAAAGCAAAAAGGGATGGTGAAGACTTGTGGAAGTTATACTGCATTGGAGGAATACAGCAACAGAGGGCATGGATAGCAGTCCAGCACAGTGTGTCATGTCAAGGAGACTGAAGACATCTCTGCCAAGAGCCTGGCATCCCTCACCCCCACCCATTGGCCTGCCAACCTTGTTCTTGTTGGCAGCAGTGCTGAAACATGCTACTGGCCAGCACAAGGCGTTTTCTCTGTCTCACCAACTAGAAACAGGATGTTACATTGAGGTGGTAGGACATGGCAGAGGGAAGGCCTTGCAGCGGCAACAGTCAGCATGTTCCAGTGCTGCCACCCAGAAGAGTAAGATTGGCACGCCACTGGGAGGAGGGGAGGGGAGGAGTGAGAGATGCTGGACTGTGGGAGGGGGAAAAAGGGGGGATGGTGAGAGAGAATAAGAGAATGATGCCAGGCTGCAGGAGGTGGGAACCATCAATGACAAAACCCCCCAGCATTTCTATTGCCATTTGTAAAGGTCTGCCAGCAGCCAGCCTAACCATTAACAAACAAGCCAGGCCGGCTGAAAACTGGCCAGTTGGCAACCTTAAGCATGGTTCTCATGCACAGCTACAATTAATATGTCTTTACATTTAACTGAAACAATAGATTCTAACTAGGGCTGGGCTTTCCAAATTGTGGGTTGCAACCCCAAATAGAGATGCACATATCAGATTTGGTCTTGACCCAGCCCAGAAGTACTTAGGCATATCATTATGACATGCATTGGTGGGGTCGCAGCTTGTAAAAAATTAGTAAGTGTTGCACTCAAGAGACCCAGGGTAAATAACTTTACTTTAAGGGGAGAGGGGTAACACTGTCCTGATTAGGGCTGCCACCTTTGAAGTACAGGGTTTTGGGACAGAACCAGCTGGGACTGGAAGGCCTCTGGCTCCTGGGATCATTCACCCTGGTAGATTCCATTTCCAAAAACTAAAATTCCAGTTCAGATTTTGTTCTGAACCATCAAAATTTTGTGAAAGTCTTTAAATATGCAGAGTGCAAAACAGTAAGAGTCGGTTCAACTTTTTTCCACCCATTCTGTTAGAATATCAATGAAATGCTTTGATGTCCCCATGCATAACCCCACCCTCCCACTCTGCCAGACTGTAAAAGTAATGCTTTGATTTTTCTCTTATATATACTATCTGCTACCTCATTTGCTTATTTCCGATCTGAGGAAGAAGGGCAACCTTCGAAAGCTAATCAAGAAATGTATTAACTTATGTCCAATAAAAAAGGTATCATCTTATTTTCTTTTCCATGTTTTATTTTGTTTGATTTCTATTGATAACTTTTTTCCAGAAATCTTGTCTTCTTCTTCGCCTGGTAGTTTTCTAAGTATGTCCTTCTGAGCACCTTTCATATTCTGGAGACTGGATGCAGATGTGGGCAGCAGGTACTTTCAGCTAGTGTTACCAATGTGCAGTAAATAGTGGTGTAGTCAGGAATTTTTTTACAGGGAGTGGGTCTCCCGTGTCCCCACGCACCCTCCCAGGACCTTAAAATCATCTCTGCTCCAGTCTTCACCCAGGCAGTGGCAGTGGCACTGATAGGCTGCCTATCGCCTGCACTAGAACTTCTTCTCTGAACCGTCTCGTCCCTTCTGATGCAACTTCCTGTTTTGTGAAGGGCAAGGCATTTCAGAGGAAGTCCCGGTGCAGGCCGCAGGCAAGACTAGAACAGAGATGATTGTAAGGTACGGGTGGTGGCTGACAGTGGGTGCATACGCAACACATGCACCTTGAATAAATATGCCACTGGCAGTAACAGTGTTAATATATGTTATTAGTAACTAGGTCCCATTGCACAAAGTGGGACTGAGGGAAAATAACAGCATCAGTGCATACAAATACAATAATGTATGTTAGTAATTCTAGCTGTCAGCCTGTGAATCTCGAAAGTACTGTAATTCAGGCTATAAAGTACTGTATCTCTAGAAGGAATGTCAGATATAGTTTATGACGGGACTTTAAAACCCATTTTATAATGTACTTAACTTGGGCCCTTTTACTAAGCCGCAGGAAAACCTGGGCTTAATGTGTGCTAACGTGGGACATTCTTGGGAGCACTTACCGCCTCCTATTTAATGCGAATGCACTAGATAGCGCTTTCACACCCATTCCCCTCCCATGATATGCTCCATCCTGAAAAAATATAAAAATATATAAATAACATATGATTAGTGTACACTGACAGGCAGATTATGGCAAAATGTTGTAACGCATTTTGGGGTAAGCCTTTTATCCCTTGTTAAATGTACATTAGTAATAATGAGGTTTTAAAAGGGTCCCTCAGTAACTTATTTTTGGATGAAGCGTGCCAGCATGTGAGATGCTAAAAATGTAATCTAGTACAGCTGAAAAAAACATGAGCATTTTAAATAGTTAAGGGTACATGAAATATTTTTCTTTCATATACAGACATCGTTAGCTATAACCCATCTACTTTTTAGGGATCCCCTATAGCCCCAAAAATCACAATATTTTACCTCTAAACATAAATATGTTTCCTTACCTATAATTGTTTCTTAGTCACTATTGGCTCTACTCAGACATCAGAGAGATTAAACTGTTTTTACTGTGGGTCCAGCATCAGCAGAAACATAGCTCTGATAGAAAGAACAGATTTTTACCAGAATCACTCCACGTATACCTTGGCTCTCTCTTGTGGAAAGCTAATGAATTGCAAATTTGAAATTCTATATTACATTCTCCAAGGGCAAGCAGGCCATTAATAATTCTCATAAACCACATACGCAACCAGTTTCTCCTACGTTTGCACGCAGGCAGCTTTGGAACACACTACCGAAGGCCATAAAAACAACGCAAGACTTAACTATCTTCAGAAGGCTACTGAAAATTGATCTATTCAAGAAAACATACCATTAACATTCATCCTCAACACTAAATAATAAAACTACACATGATCTAGAAAAATCGAACTGATATCACATGACTGACTAACCTCTTTCACTTTAACCCTATGTTGAATATGGCTTCTCAACAACCGATGATCTAATGTATATTACAATCCTATCTATCATGCAGGAACTAATACACACTACCACAATATACCCTTCTTTACCATGTATGTATGCAACGTAATTAAATGCCGGTTGTACTCTTCTTTCGTATTCTTTTGCAATCCTCTTTACCATGTACGTACAGTATGCACCTTAATGTAATGCCTTTTGTACTCAGTTACTCGGAAATGGCAACCACCATTATGGCAAAGGTAAGCCACATTGAGCCTGCAAATCTGTGGGAAAATGTGGGATACAAATGCTACAAATAATAATAATAATTGGGTAATGCGACGCTGCGTTGCCCAGTCCGGAGCTTATAACAAGCTTTACAGAACTTTGTGGAGCGCAAGACATGCTCCACCATGCATGCACGGGTGCCTTCCCACCCGCCACAAAGGCGCGGCTACCTGAGTTGTATTTCTGCCGTGGTGAGGAGAGGTTACGTTTGTGATTTCTCTTCACTCCCAGTCTGGAATAGCTTCTTTTTGGTGCCTTTTTGGCGTTTTTTTCCGCAATTGTTTTTGCTGTGCCTGTTGTGGCCTTCGGTCCCCTTCTATTCATGTACAGTTTTAGTTCTTTTTCTCCCTTTTTAAAGTTTCCTTTCTATTTTGTGATCTAGGCTGCATTTAGGCCTTGTCTTCGGTTGGGTTTTTCCCTTAACTTTTTTCTGGTGCCTTGCCCCTTTTTTCAGGCAGCATCGCATCTTTTAATTTGGCTGCAGAAGTTTTTCCTTCCATGTCTACTAAAGTACCCAGTGGCTTTAAACGCTGTACTTAGTGCAATTGGTCAATCTCTGGCAAAGACACCCATTCTTGGTGTCTTCAGTGCTTAGGGCCCGACCATAGTCCTGCCAACTGTGTCCCTTGTCTTCAGACAAAGAAGAGGACTCAGGTGTGCACAGAGGCTCAACACGAGAAGATTTTTGGAGCCAGGTCCAAATTCTCGATGTCAGCATTGGTATCGAGGTCGGCGGCATCGGCATCAACGTCAAAGACTGCATTGGCATCAGTAGCATCTGTCCGTATGGCTGCTTTGAGACTCATGAACACTGGGAGCAGTAGTGTGTCGAGTGGGTCTCCACCTGTCTTGATGCCGACTGCTGGACAGGGCCCCCAGGACCGGCCAGTGTTGGACCCGACCGTGAGGCGACGTGAGGGTTCGACGTCGTCCTTGGCACTGAGGAGTCTCAATGCCTAGCTCCGGGAGAAGGCCAAGAAACATCAGCATCAGTCAGCATTGACACATTGCGCCGGGAGCTCCAGGGCATTGAGGAATTCGGCATCTGAGAAGTGTTGGCACTGGGAGGATCACTCCCCCTCTATTCAGGAGGAACCAATACATCTGTCTCCAAGTAGCCAGGGCCCAACTCCCGTGTTGGCCCCATCAGTTCTGCAGCTTGTCTTGGAGCCTGCACTAGAGAATGACACAGTTACCGTTACCGTGGATATACCAAGGTAAGCCGTGGTAAATCCGCTGTAATGGCAACACTGAAAAAAAGATTCCTGCGGTTGCGGGAACAAAATTTTTTATCGTCCCATTAGAATGTTAAAAAGCCTTGTTCCCGCAGTAAAAAAAAATGCTCTTCTCCCTGCAGGTGTCACTACTTACACTTTCCTGCAGTCAGTTGGCAGCGTCAGTAATTCACACAGGCCAATTTCTGCCCTCTCTTCTGCAACTTCCTGCTTAGCGTCAAACAGGAAGTTGCAATAGAGAGAGTGGGATGATAGGAGGAAGGCCACAGAGCTGGCCTTGGTGAATCACTGCTGACTGGCTGCAGGAAAGGTAGTGTGCTTACCAGGGGCGTAGCTACGTGGGGCCACAGGGCATGGGTCCCCCCAGATTTGGCCCTGGCCCCCCTGCTGCTGACCCTTTTGACCCCCCATTTCCGCCGCCGTCAACCCTCCCCCTCCACCATCAGGTACCTGTGCTGGCGGGGGTCCCCAACCCCCGCCAGCCGAAGTCCTCTTCAGTGCCAGTCTCAGTGCAGGATGTCAGGAAGACTCACTCAGAACAGAATCCTTCCAGATCTGCTGCAGCAACGCACTGGCCCGGAGACTGGCACTGAAGAGGACTTCGGCTGGCGGGGTTTGGGGACCCCCACCAGCACAGGTACTTGACGGCGGTGGGGGAGGGTTGGCACCAGCGGGAATGGGGGTCAAAAGGGGAGGGTCAGCGGCGCCGGGGGGAGGGTCAAAAGTGGTGATGGTGACACTGGGAGGGGGGGATAAAATGTGCCCCCTCACCTCGGGCTCTGGATCCCCCCTCCCGACGAAGTCTGGCTATGCCCCTGGTGCTTACTTACCTTACTGACACTGGTAGCAGCCTAAAAATTGAAGAAGGACAGTGCTGCAGGAAGCTGGAAGGGAGCGAGTAGGAAAGAGCTAACCAAGGAGGTTAGATTGAGAACTGGAGACGACATAAGGCTGAAGCCCATGAGGTTAGTAGTCTCCCTTCCCTCTCCTCTGTGCCGCCATCATCCCCGTTCACCCAAACAAAGCAAGCAAACCTATGAGCTGCTCTGTCCACATTGTCGTTCTTTATTGTTGGTAGCATTTTTATTTGATCTCACTTATATTTTCAAGCATGCCGGCTTGTGCAGCATATGGATGTACAAAGAGGAAGCATTGGTTTTCATCCGTTAAGAGTACTAATTAGTTCTAAATTGTAAATCATTGTATCATTTGGAGGGGCTGGTTATAGGGACTCCCTGTATTCATACAGAAATGTTTTCACCTAGTAAATGGACACCAAAACTCATGTTATGAGTATCAGGTGCTTAACAATCAAACTTACCATTTATAAGTACAATTAAAAAAAATAATTTAGTTGAGACCTGGGAACTTTTAACATCTTTTTTTTCCCTGTGCTTACATCAAAAGATGAAGATGGCATATGGGAACTTGCTCCTTTTGTTTTGAGGAATGTAGTAAGGTATTAAATAATGAGGGAAGGGCTTCCTTCATACAGAAATTCTGTTCAGTTTGAGGCTTGTGCAGATGGGAGTCAGAGATCATGGGGATGGGGCAGGGATGGGGACAGAGCTCGAGGGACGGGTGAGGATGGGGACAAAGCTCGTGGGGACAGGGATAAACTTTGTCCCTGTCTCATTCCCTAGCCAGCACCCCAGTCTTTCCTGGTGTCGGCCCTCGATGAGTGTATCTGGGCCTTGCTCCCTGAGCTGCTGGATGGCCTTTTGCAATGGTGTGCATTGGTATCGGAGATGCTTGTGCCTACCATGCCGCTCGTTGCGGCCCTGCTTGGCCCTCAGCCTGCGGTGCGGCCTCCAACGCTGGCACCTTGTGTGGTCCAGGTGTCGACTGCCACCCAAGCTAGTACCCCTTAGACATCAGTGGAGGAAGCTTCACCAGAGTTGAGGTGGGAGCCAACTCGTCGCTGCTCCTCATGAGAACATGGCTCCTCAAAGTCGAGACAGGCTTGGTCTCAGCCTTCCCACAAGGCATTTCTATCTTACACCAATGAGGAACACTCATGGGAGTCAGAGGAGGATCCAAGGTGCTTTTCGGAGGATGAGTCCTATGGCATCCCCTCTGAACCCTCCTCTCCACTTGAAAGAAGAAAGTCTCTTCCGGAGAGCCTTTTGTTCCCCTCTTTTGTGAAGGAAATGGCTGAGGCTATTCCATTTCATTTGGAATAGCTAAGAGGCTCAAGGTCTTGGACTATGAGTCTCCTCCTAGGGATGCTATGACTGTCCCTCTCCATGAGGTACTCAAGGAAGTCATCAGTAGGAACTTGGAGTCCCCTCTGTCATCCCATTTGCTTCTTTTACAGTCTTTTTTGGTGCCCCTGCAAGTGCTTTCATACCACTACAATATCTTTTTTGTGGTTCTATTTCCATCATTGATGGAATATTTTTTATTTTTGGCACTAAGTCAACACTTTGTTTTCTGCGCATGCTTACATTTCCACCTCCCATCCCCCCCTCTTTTTTTTGGCACCAATTTGTACTTTTAAACCGCTACAATAGGGGGACTTCCGGTGAAGGCATGGAGCGGTGAAGACGCAAGACAGCACTGCTCCAAGGCGTCCTCACAAATCAGCGCTAGTAGAAACGATTGCCCACCCAAATTCGAAGCAAAATGAAAAGGAGGACAGGAGGGTCTATCTGGCGATTTGCGGTGATTGGAAAGAATCGGATGGCAACGAAATCGGGACGAAAAGACCCCAGAGATAAACCGCTACAATACCATTTGAGACTTTTCATTTGGAGCTGCGATAGCTCAACACACTCAGGACCCATGGATTTTCTCCAAAAGGTCTTTACAAAGGTATGCCTCACTAATAGCCAAGATTCTTTTTATATCTTTAAGCTACGCACTGTGTAGTCTAGCACAATTGTACCATTAGTGTTCACTTCTCTTTCCAGTTCACTTATTTTCATTTTATACACTGGTATACTCTCACTATAAATGTGGCCGCCATTAGAGAGCCGAAGAACCTTTTTTACTACCAATATGGCTGCTATTAGACTATAAAAGCACCTCTTTCCCCCACACAGGCACACTGTCATCACTGATATGGTTACTATTAGAGAACCATAGCACCGCTCTATCCCATTCACAAATTTTAATTACATCTTTGTATAGTTTTTCAATAAGTCACCATTGCACAAAGTATTATTCAAGATATATGATTCGCGTTTCACTTAAACTACCAGTGGCATCTTTGGATATGATTCACACCATTTCACATAAGGACACATTTATAGTCTTACTTATGTTACACTGAGCACCCTTGCATATTATTTACATTTCATTATGTAGAGTTTACTTCGCAAATCTTCATTTTCAGTAACAGCATTCACACTTCGGTTTTCCCGTAGACTTAGCTAATACGGTATTGTTCCAAATAGATCCTTCACATTCGTATTAACAATACCTATATTTTTACTACACAGCGCACTGCACACCACGTTATAATGAATTTCACACATATATAGCATGAGTATATATCCTTGATTAGAGCTAATTGAAGTACCAATATATTTTTCCCAGCATACAGAGCACCATTTCTCATGTTATTTATTCCATTTTTTGCATATCTCTTCAGCATCAGAGCATCACCAGTAATTATTTCCAAGTATATGTTAGCCCAGAAGTTTAAATGAGTATAATATTACATCAAGCCCTTTCAGAATGGCAAGATGTACAAGTTGTTCATTTACAATGTTTGCACTCATGCTGCATAACTTCCCTTCTTTATATTTTAACAGAGCACAAGCATTCTTACTACACTTTATAGGTTTGTATAGATATTTTTATAGACACATTTTTCACTTTGATGTTTTATAAAATTTTCATGTATGCACTTTTCAAAAGACTGAAACACATTGTATAGCATACTTCACATTGTGTATACACCTTTATTAGTATTTTTAAATGCTTTATCAATCTTAGTTTCCATCATTTTCCTACACACAATTTTTCCACACACATTAGTTAGATGAGCAATAATTTCAAAGGAGAAACTACTTTTAAAGCTCCATTATTAATACATTCCTCCCAAGCCATTATTTTGTTGTATTATATTTTATGGTTTTTTTTTAAATAGAACATCTTTATACAAACATATACTTGTGGTTTGGTGCTCTATGCATTATATACATGTCTTCATGCAGATATATTTGTTTTCTTTTAGACCATATTTCTCCGTCTCATTGTATCAGCGTTTATTGAACAATTGATGCTTTTATATATTTCATATAAAGGTCAGTCCTAATTTCATTTTAATTTTAGTTTCATTATTCAAGATCATGTTCTTTTGACCTCGCTTTAAAAATGATCATTTGACCTTAATTTTTAATTCTTCATGTATATCTTATGTATATTTTTGTTACCCTTTTTACTTGTGTCTGTATCTTATTGTCTTTTATTGTTATTTTAATTAGACTCCTGAAGCAGGCTAACAGCTGAAACGTGGTACTGTGTTGAGTCTTCGCCAATAAACCATATATCATCGTTTGAAGTCTCCTTGTTTGCTTCTGGTTTGTACTGTTTTTAAAATGTTTTATGCCTTACTATAAAGAAGAAATAGCAAGGGCATAGAACTTTATTATGTGATATGTTGTCTTCTGCTGGCGCAATCTGACTTTTTTCATAATGAGCAAATACAATTTATATGCAGCAACATTTAACGTCTTAAAATATCACCATTCGACACAGTCAACAAAGCAGTTTAAAATACCATCAAATAACAGTTACAGAACAGAGAAGTGTATGCGAGTAATCATTATAGAATATGTTAAGGATTATTACAAAGAGAGAGAAAAGATATTTTAAAAAATTCTATTGGCGCACGGAGTAAAAGCAAGATGGTGGTGCAGCTGACCTGTTGAGTACAGATATTCCTGCTGAAAATTTCTTACTGTCGAGAGATGAGAACAAAGAGAGGCTGGCATCAAGGGCCTGCTGAAGTTCCAAGCTGGCTCTCATTACTGGTCCAATTGAAAATTTTGTCCTCTGTAACCCTTCTCCACAGCAAGCTCCATCTGCTAGGCTGCCAAGAGTTCTTTCTGGAAACGGAGAGCCAGATTCTTTCTTGGCCTTGGAATCGTCATCTAGCCCAGAGGAGTGCAGAGATCCCCTTTGTCCCTTGATGCTGTACAGTGGAGTGCAAGGGGTGAAATGGTGTCATCGGAGAATGAAGCCCATGTGTCTACAGAGAAAGAAGGAGCAGCTGCTACTGGTGATGCTACATACCTTCAGGAAGTACTGGCAGATGGAGTAACTCAGCACGAAAGATTGTTTCTGTCCCCGAAAAACCGCAAGTAGTAACTCTAGAGTTTGTTTGGATTGCTGTAATGATTTAAAAAGAATTTTAACAGGCTGTGAGGGGGGTTATGGAACACTGCTGTAGGCACTGCTAATATGACAGATAATCACTCAGATAGCAATTACTCTGGACTCATTTGGTCAGAGGTATGAGAGCACCTAAGTGGACCTTGATGATTACACAAGATAGATATATGAATATTACACAACCACAATACTATCCTGAGAAGAATTATCAACTCAGCAGCTGTATTAGACTAGACCATGTGTCTGAGCTAACCAGTCCTTCATTAGCAAAGACCAGAAACTAACCCTGAACCATAAAGGAAAATCCTCTTCTCTCAACCTTTCAGTCTGTAGCTTCAGCATCCCGATGGGGGTGATGAATTGGTTCATCTTTAGGGCTTGAACAGGATTCTTTGTGAACCCTCTGACAGTATCAGGTATAATCCTGTGGGTACTTGCTCTGGAAATCAGCTGGATACTCAGTTTTTGAGAAACCGTAAATCACCTTCTGAATTCTTCCTTGTGCTGACTTCAGCCCAGAGAGATACATTTCACAGGTGTTCTGGCAATTCAGTCCCTCTCCTCAGAGAGATCCATACACCATCAGACCTTCTTCTATTCTCCTTTCCTAGCCCAACTCCTCTCTCTTAGTCCAGGGTTGGCACTACCCTCTGGGTCCACAGGTGACAATCAGGGTCCAATCAGGAACCACATACCTCTGTCCAGCAGATTACATACAGTTATCACAATGAGAGGCCTTGGGCTTCCAGAAAGACCATGTTATCAGTAGTAGTCTCACCACTGAGGTAAACCACAAGCATTACTTCCTTCATGTCTTGAAGTGCATAAGGCTCCTCAACAATTTCACACAAGATACTGGAGGCCCTGTGAGTCTGAAAGCTCTCTCCTCTGCAGCTTCCCTTTAGATAAATTGGAAAGCAAGTTCAAATAAACAACTTATCCTTGGATGAAACAGATAGCACAGCTGTGCCAGGAAGAAATGCAGAATCCATGTTATTTCAGAAAAGATGGTTCATGGTCTAACTATGCCTCAGGCCTAACAAAGGTGAGATACAAGGAAATATCCCTATAGCTCCTCCCCTGGATGTAGAATAACTACAAGGAGGTCTGCCACAGGGATTGGTCCTCAGGCCGGCTCTTTTTAACATCTCTGTGAGTGATATTGCAGAAGGGCTGTCTGATAAGGTTTGTCTCTTTGTGGATGATACCAAACTCTGTAACAGGGTGGACACCCTGGAGGGGTGAGAAGTTGGGCTAGGAAAGGAGATGAGAAGAAGATCTGATGGTGTATAGATCTGAGAAGAGGGACTGAATTGCCTGAACTGTATCTCTCTGTGCTGAGGTCAGCACAAGGAAGGAGTCAGAAGGTGATTTATGGGTTCCCAAAGACTAAGTATCCAGCTGATTTCCAGAGCAAGGACCCATGGGACTATACACCTAATACTGTCAGAGGACTTGCGGAGAATCCTGTTCGGGTCCTGAAGAAGGATCTAGCGAACCTTGATGAATGGTCCGATAATTGACAACTAAGATTTAATGCTAAGAAATGCAGGGTCATGCACTTAGGTTACAAGAATCCAAGGGACCGATACAATATAGGGGGTGAAGTGCTTCTATGTATGAAAGAAGAGCATGACTTAGGGGCAATTGTGTCTGATGACCTTAAAGTGGCAAAACAAGTAGAAAAGGCAACGGTCAAAGCCAGAAGAATGCTTGGGTGCATAAGGAGAGTGATGACCAGCAGGAAAAAAAGAGGTGATAATGCCCTTGTATAAGTCTCTGGTGAGGCCCCATTTAGAGTACTGTGTGCAATTCTGGAGACTGCACCTATGGAAAGATATAAACAGGATGGAGTCAGTCCAGAGGGCGGCAACCAAATTGGTATGCAGTCTTGGTCATAAAACATATAGTGATAGGCTCATGAACCTCAACATGTATATGCTGGAAGAGAGGTGGGAAAGAGGAGATATGATAGAGATGTTTAAATACCTCAGTGGCATTAATGTACAGGAGATGAGCCTTTTTCAAATGAAGGAAACCACTGCACAATACCATGCTTACTTGTCTGAGTGAGCAGGTCCTGGTGGAGCTTGAATTTATCTCTGGAGGCATAGAGTATCCTCAGGTCTTCCTCAGCTTGACACTCCTCTTCTGATAAAGGATGTTCCTGAGTGTTCAGGATGAAGTTGTAAAATCTTCCAATGATCGGATCTTCTTTCTGTGCTGTTACAAGATCAAATGGTGGGACTTTACTACACCACTGAAACACAGGAGTCTCAATAGCTTGCTTCACAGTTTTCTTCGCTGTAGAACTGTAACATAGTAGATGATGGCAAGTAAAGACACTTACGGTCCATCCAGTCTGCCCAACAAGATAAACCCATAGCATAAAGCATGTAGTATATCTCATATACCATAAAAACGATTGTTATGGGGTAAAAGATATATAAGGCTGATGTTGAAAGACACTTAGCAGGTGCTGATAATGGGAAGAGTGCCTGCTCCCAGAATATTCAGTGGCACAAACCAGACAGTTGCATTGAATATTCCCTCTGAGTGCCTCAGTGTGATCTGGACAGTGTTGGAATGGTATGTGGGTGGAGCTTGGGCAGAGCCAAGGGTCCATTATTTATTATCATTTTTATTAGTGGGCAATATTAAGACTGCTAACTGGATAAAGTTTGGTCAGCAAAAAGGCTAAGCTAACTTTATGCAGTTAGCTGTCCGGTTAATGTTCTGAATATTGCTGCTGACTGGATGGTGGCACCAGTCAGCACTGATTCCTGGATAATCAACACCAACCAGTATCCAGATAGCAGTGCTGAATTTGCCTTGATGTTGTAGACCCTTCGTGCTCATTTTCTTGCCCTGTTAATAAAAAGCACAAAATTATGAAACTATTGTGTGTCATTTGTTCTCTTGTTATAGAACATTCATGTTGATACACTCTCATGTTGTGTAAGCTGTTTCTTTGTGTTGTTTCAATCCATTGACTGATCTCTTGTATTGTCAAATAAAATACATGCAAATATGTTAATAAGTTCTGTTTCTGTGGGATTGGAGAAGAGCGGCTAAGGTCCCTCTTCAGAAAAGTGGTGACAGAGAAGCTGGAACCTACAGGCCAGTAAGACTCACTTTGGTTATTGAAAAAGTAATGGAAACAATGCTGAAGGAAAGGATAGTGAATTTCCTGGAATCCAATAAGTTGCAAGATCCAAGACAACATGGTTTTACCAAAGGTAAATCGTGCCAAACGAATCTCATTGAATTCTTTGACTGGGTGACCAGCGAATTGAATCAAGGACATGCGAAAGATGTAATCTATTTAGATTTCAGCAAACGGTTCCTCACAGGAGGCTCTTGAATAAACTTGACAGGCTGAAGATAGGACCCAACATGGTGAAATGGATTAGGAACTGGTTGACAGACAGATGCCAGAGGGTGGTGGTTAATGAAATTCACTCAGAGGAGGGAAAGGTGAGTAGTGGAGTATCTCAAGGATTGGTGCTGGTACTGATTCTGTTCAATATATTTGTGAGTGACATTGTCGAAGGGTTAGGAGGTAAAATTTGCCTTTTTGCGGATGATACCAAGATTTGTAACAGAGTGGACACCCCGTAGGGAGTGGAAAACATGGAAAAGGATCTGCAGAAGCTAGAAAAATGGTCTCATGTTTGGCAATTAAAATTCAATGCAAAGAAGTGCAAAGTGATGCAGTTAGGGAGTAGCAGGGCCAGTCTTAGCAAGTGCGGGGCCCTGTGCAGACCAATTTGGTGGGGCCCCATCCTAGCCCCGCCCCACCCTAGCCCCACCCCATTGATAAGATTATTGTACTAAAACCTGAGAGACAGGCGAAGGTAGCCATGGTGATTGTACTGCTGCTGTCCGAGGCAATCACCTAATTGATAGGGCTGACCCCATTTGGAGGGGAGATGGTGTGAGGGGCATGCTGAGGCCATGGGATGAAATAGGGACCATAGAGAAGATACTAGACCACCAGGTGTGTAAGAGAATAGGACAGAAACGTCGGGAAACAGTGGACATGGAGAGGAAAAGAGAGATGGGTGATACTGGACATAGAGGGATAGGGAGAGATGCTGGAGGGAGGTGAAGAGGGGAGAGTCACTGGATGTGGAGAGTAGAAGGGAGATACTTGGGGAAGCAGTGGAGAAATTAAGTGACTAACAATAAGGGAAACACTGGGGAGGCAGGATGAGTGAGAGCGGAAGGATGAATGAAGTTTGGGGAGCACTGCAGCAAGGATGACTAAGGCTGTAATACAGGCTACTGGGGAGATGAGAGGCTTGGACATAAATATTGGGAAAGGATAACAGGATCTGGAGTGGGAGAGTACTAAGGGAGGAAGATAGATGGGGATGTGTGGCAGCACTAGTGAGAGAATGAATGATACTGGGAGGGTGGAGGGTGACTGAGGTGTAGTGGAGTACAGGTGAGACTTGGGGTGAACCCTGGGGAAGGATGAGGCATATGGGACCACTTAGGGGAGGATGAGTAAGGCTCAGAAGGGAGAATTAATAAAATTAAGGTGCATTGAAGAAGGGAGATAAAAGATGATTAAAAGGATATCTATGGGTAAAGGTGAGCAGGGACTGAAAAGGGGAAGAAGGGGACTACTGTGGCTCTGCTCACTGGAAGCAAGGCAGGCAAAACCTTTGACAAAATGGTGGACATACAGCTGAAACATTCCAAACCACCACCACAGAGACAGACAGTACTTTAATTCAAGAAGGTTCTTCCTATAGAAAAAAAGCTATCATCATACCTGGCTTGCTGCCTGCCTTAATGGATTGGCACAACTGTTGTAGGCAGCCCTGTCTGTTGCTTTGCTCGCTCGGCTCCACCGAGTCTGCACGCGCTCTCGCTCGCACCACAGTCAGCGACGATGGCTCACCACCTCGGACCAGGCTCCAGCTTTTCCCGCTCAGTGACTCCCGCCCTCGCGGAAACAGGAAATACCTCATCAGAAGGCGGGACATTGAGCGGGAAGTGAAAAGCTGGAGCCTGAAGGTGAGCCGTCATGCTGCAACTTGTCTGTCTCTGTTGGGGACGGGGCTGTCGCTGTCTGGCTCGCTGCAATGTTACTGTCGCCGGGGTCCGGGGACTCGGGAGCTGACAGCGGGCTCAGTGGGCCCAAGCCGGGGGTGGGCGCCATGCTGGTGGTGGCGGGAGCGGAGCAGCTGAGCCGCAGGATCATCATGAATGATGCGGTCTTCGTCTGAGGCGAGCAGAGGTCAGAGCGGAGGCAGAGTTGAGGCGCGCTGCGTGGGCCCCCTTAGGCATGGGGCCCTATGCGGCCGACCGGCCCTGGGGAGTAGAAATCCACGGGAGACGTATGTGTTAGGTGGTGGGAGTCTGATATGCACAGACAGGAAGAGGGATCTTGGTGTGATAGTATCTGAGGATCTGAAGGCAACGAAACAGTGTGACAAGGTGGTGGCTCTAGCTAGAAGGCTGTGTAGAGAGAGGTGTAACCAGCAGAAGAAAGGAGGTGTTGATGCCCCTGTACACGTTGTTGGTAAGGCCCCACCTGGAGTATTGTGTTCAGTTTTGGAGGCTGTATCTTGCTAAGGATGAAGCGGTTCAAAAAAAAAAAAAAAAGCTACAATAATGGTATGGGATTTGCGTTACAAGACGTACGAGAGACTTGCTGACCTGAACATGTATACTCTTGAGGAAAGGAGAAACAGAGGTGATATGATACAGATGTTCAAATATATGAAAGGTATTAATCCGCAAACAAACCTTTTCTGGAGATTGTCAGAACTAGAGGACATGAAATGAGTTTGAAGGGGGGGGGGGGGGGCAGACTCAGGAAAAATGTCAGGAAGTATTTTTCACAGAGAGAGTGATGGATACTTGGAATGTCCTCCCGCAGGAGGTGGTGGAGATGAAAATGGTAATGGAATTAAAAAATGCTTGGGATAAACACAAAGGAATCCTGTTCAGAAGGAATGGATCCACAGAAGCTTAGCGGAGATTAGGTGGCAACACCAGTAATTGGTAAGCAAAGCTAGTGCTAGGCAGACTTCTATGGTCTGTGCTCTGAAAATGGTAAGGACAAATTAAGGTCAGGTATACATATAAAGTAACACATATGAGTTTATCTTTTGGGCAGACTGGATGGACTGTACAGGTTTTTATCTGCAGTCATCTACTATGTTACATGAGTTACCTGCTTTGATTTATTTACTGCATTAGCTTAAGATCCTATGAACACTAATATGGTTTCTTTGCACATTTTGTGGGGGAAGAATATTTTTTTATTTTTTTGGTGTATGGACCAGCATTTCAGAAAGAACTCAGAATATGGTTAGCTATGGGCCTCCACGTCTCATGTATTTTAGTGATGAACCAAAAACAGTGAAGCAGATGATGGTTGGCAGAAGGTCTTCATGGCAATAAAAATGACCTGACAAGGACCATGTTTTGGCTCTAGGGCCTGCGTCAGGGGTCTAAAAACATATAAAACAATGGACATCTAAGTGCTGGCTACGTCAACATAGTAACATAGTAACATAGTAGATGACGGCAGAAAAAGACCTGCATGGTCCATCCAGTCTGCCCAAGACAAACTCATATGTGTATACCTTACCTTAACTTGAATTTGTACCTGTCCTTTTCAGGGCACAGACCATATAAGTCTGCCCAGCAGTATTTCCCGCCTCCCAACCACCAGTCCCGCCTCCCATCACCGGCTCTAGTACAGACCGTATAAGTCTGCCCTCCCCTATCCTTGCTTCCCAACCACCACCCCCTCTTCCCCCCACCTGCTCCGCCACCCAATTTCAGCTAAGCTTCTGAGGATCCATTCCTTCTGCACAGGATTCCTCTATGCATATCCCATGCATGTTTGAACTCCGTTACCGTCAAGCATGAACATCCATTTTACAACTGAAACTCCAAACTAATGAACTGGCCAAAACAAGGGACATGGAAAGCTTTGTGGCAGCAGAGGATTATAAAATGGCCACATAGCAATTCAAGTGGAGGAAAAGCCTAATAGTTAGAACAGCAGAGTGAGAACCAGAGCAAAGAGACTGAGGTCATGGGTTCATGTCCTGTTGTAGCTGGTTGCAATTTTCTTTTCTTTTTTTTTAAATTTTTTTAAAATTGTGAGCCCTTCAGGGACAGAAAATTACCTACTGTGACTTCCTTTACTCCCGCCAGTGGAGAACTGCACAATTGGAGCACCTTTCTGTAACCTGAGCATAACTATGGATGTCCATCTTTTTAGACATGGACGTCCCTTCCCCTTCTGTGATTGGAGTTGAATGTCCATTATTTGACTCCTCCCTAGTCCCACCCAAAACATGCCAGACCACACCCCCTTGCCATATGGATGTACTGCAGTTTTAGATGTCCTTATCCTGGCTTATTAATATGGATATCTAAATACCAGTTTTCAGATATCCAAAACAGAAATAGGGCTTCTAAAATAAGCACCTTTATATACATAGATGTCTTCTGGTGGAAACATTTGCATATAGTGATTAGTAGAACCTGACATTAATTTTACAGTACTAACACATGCTGTCTCACAAATACACCCTTGGACTTTTGGCTGTTTTTTTCTATTCCAGTTAATTACCTAAATTTAAAAAACATATGTAGCAGCTCATTTGCTACTTTATTCTTATGCGATTTGCAAAACCACTATAAAAAATATATAGTGGTTGATAGCAGTTTTTTTCTTAATTTACTTATTCACAAGGAAACAATATTCACACCCTTGGCCTTTCAGTTGTTTTTCTTCTATAATTAACCACCTACATTTAAAAACTCACTTTGCTGCTCATTTCTTTTTACTTTATTATTATGTGCTCTGTGCCCAGGAAGTTTTGTGAGATTTTTGTTCTTGCTCTTTGGCTTCTGATGCATAGAATTTTCATTTTCCTCCCGTATGATATGGAAATGAGAAATTCCCTTATATGGTAGACAGACCCCTTTTGGTGCATCCCAGAATGCACGGCACAGAGCAGGGTGCTGCCATTTTGCAGATGACAGCACCCTGAAGCAGGAACAAGTGGGCATCACTCCTGCTTCATTCAGGTTATCGGGTCATGAGATGGTTGGGGGTCATGCTAGACTACCAGGAATTTATTTTGGACTGGGGGAGACAGAGAAGGGAGAGGACTACTAGAGTACCAAGGAATTTGTGAGTATAGGGGTAAGTGGGTGGGCGGGAGGCCTGGGGGGGCCATTAGACTATCAGGACATCATTTTTTTATATTAGGAGAATGGGGGTCAGGTTAGGAGGGGAGCCGGAAGGGCCACCATACCACCAGGGTATTTATTTTTTAACTATTAGGAGGAGGTAGTTGGGTAAGTGGTGGCAAGGAAGTTACTGCTAGACACCAGGGATATGTTTCGGGGGAACAGGAAGAGGTGTCAATTTGGGGGATGCTTGTCGGGGTACGGGTGAGTAGCTGATGAATGCTGCGGTATGCTTGTGTGTTTTTTTTTTAAATGTCAACACTTACTGATAGCGCCTGAACCAATCTCTGCTCAGGGACAGCAAAGTAGGTATTTAGCAATGAGCCTGCGGATTACTGCTGCAAATTTAACGTGGCAGTAATTTGCATGCTCATTAGTTTGAGAATACTATGGCATTTTTGTAGTGCTAATTTTGTGGTAGAGTGACGATTCTACCTTGAGGCTTTGTGCATTGGTCCCTCGGCCTTTTAAATTTGCAGGCACTTTTTTTGGCTGCAGAAGAAAACAAAACTGGCAATCAAATCTTAAAACCTGGCATTAAATCGTCTCCACTAACCCTTCTGTAACAGCAACAAATTTCTTGTGTTGTCCGTGCGGCAAAAATCATTGTTCCTTTTTCTGATTGCCATGGAATTCTTAATGGCCTCATTAACATACATTGTAAAACAATCTGCGGCCATGTTTTCCATGCAAGTTAGCACCCGCACTCACCTCCTCTGTGCGTTGCTTGGCCATTAACATATATATACAATCATGTGGCTAGACTTGCCATGGTTTTCTGAATCAGCCCTGCAGTGTGCTGCCTTAATGAACAGCTTGTCTTTGAAAGCCTTAACTGATCTTTGGAAGATTTCAGTAATTATTTTCTGTATCGATGCTCTTATCTGCCTAGCACACTTTTTCTCTGTCATTGTCGCAATGTAAGACAGAGCATAGTGCCTTGGCTGCTTTTTTTCACTTTCCTAGTCAGGTTGTGATTACATAATTAGCCATGGGATTTGGGGGAAGAATGGTAGGAATAGGATTGCATAGTTTTGTTTTTTAAAGATTTCCAGCCAGTGGCTGACCTTCCAGGAGAAGCAATACCTCCTCCTAAGAAGAGGCCGACTAAATCTGAAACTGAAGCCCAAACTGAAACTGAAAACTAAACACTGGTTGTATGAATGTGAACCAGCGAGGTCCACTGGGGATTGTCAGAGTTTACAGTCAGTGGCAGCCCTCTGCTAAACCCACAGGAGATTACCCTCCAGTCCCAGTCTGACAACTGGGAGAGCCATTTTAACAAGGTCTTTTCAACAAGTCTAGCATATTTAGGTTCCCCAGTCAATGCTGTTGTTGGTAAATGTCCTCTGAGACGGGAACTTTGTGAGATAGTGTTAAAAATATCATAATTACCAGCTTTCTATGCTTACCCAAACTATTAGGGTTACCATATTTTGTCCCCCAAAAGGAGGACACATGCCCCGCTCCCACCACACACCACCACCCTGGCTCCTTTCACGCCCCACCCCACCCCCTGTCACATTTCCCCTCCCCCCTGTCACACACCCCGTCACCCCCCCCTTATCTTACTACTGCCCTGGTGGTCTAGTGACCTCTTCGGGCAGGAAAGAGCCTCCTCTTTCCTGCCCGGAGCACTGCCCTGCATGCATCCTTCCTGTTGCTGATCTTGGCGCTGATTCAAAATGGCCGCCGAGAGTTGAAGTCTCGTGAGGTCACTTCAACTCTTGGCGGCCATTTTGAATCAGCGCCGAGATCAGCAACAGGAAGGAAGCATGCAGGGCAGCGCTCCGGGCAGGAAAGAGGGGGCTCTTTCCTGCCCCAAAGGCGGAAGAGGTCACTAGACCACCAGGGCAGTAGTAAGTAAGGGGAGGGGAGACTAGCAAACTGCTCGTTTGTCCAGAAATCCAGACAAATGGGCAGATTGGCAAAACCCGCCCGGTTGCCCGGACATGTCCTCTTTCCGGACATAGGGTAACCCTACAAACTATGCTCAAGTAACAAGGGAAAGTAGCATTTATGAAATGTTTCCACATTTTGTATTTAGTTATAAAAACTGATTAAGGACAAGCATGATATAGATTCTTACTAAAATAGGGCAAAGGAGTCAAGACACTGGTCTACTCTCAGGCTTATTTTTGAAAGAGAAGGGCGCCCATCTTTCGACACAAATCGGGAGATGGGCGTCCTTCTAACAGGGTTGCCCAAATCGGCATAATCAAAAGCCTGTAGAAATATACAATATTGGCATAACCATGAACCTTGGTTCAGGCCTGAGTTATCAATAGGCCCAGGCCTCAGTGACTTCTGTGTGACTCAAGAGCTCATGATATGTGCAGACACCCTTGTGTGCAGACAAAAGGAGAAGGACAAGGGTGCAGAAACAGGACAATATGATTTAGTGACATAGGGGAAACAGGTGGCTGGAAACAAGAACAAGATAATTCCTGTGGGAGGCTGACTAATCAGTTTTTTATACTATAAACTGCATTTGAACTGTTGCTAAAGATGAATGTATATAAGTGACAGTGTCCAAGCTTTACTTTGGAGAAGGGCAGAAGCAGCTAACACTTTTGTGTAACAGTATTGCCTGTTCTCCCATGAGAAACTGTATTGTGTGATTTGTTCTTGATAAATAAAGTAGTTTACCTTTCTCATATGTAGACTTGGTCTTTCCTCACTCTATAGTGGATATATGATATATGATAATCTAGGGTGGGGGCCAGAAAACAAGCCGATTTTGGGCATCCTCAACTGCTTTCTGTCTTTTCTCTACCTTTTCTAATTCCACTATATCTTGTTTTGAGATGCGGTGACCAGAATTGCACACAGTATTGTAGGTGTGGTCGCACCATGGAATGATACAAAGGCATTATATCATTCTCATTTTCGTTATCTATTCCTTTCCTAATAATACCTAACATTCTGTTTGCTTTCTTAGCCACCGCTGCACACTGAGCAGAGGGTTTCAACGATGATGCTGGACATGGAAGAGAGGAAAATAGAGGAGATGGAGAAGATGCTGCCAGACACGGGGATGATGGTTGGGGAATGGGAAGATCATGAGAGATGAGAGATATTGGCATACTGGCTGGCCATGGGGGTGGGGAAATGAAGAAATGAGAGATAGGAGAGGCTAGTAGGATAGTTTATTAAAAACTGATATACCGCCCAAGCTGACTCACAGAATTGAGTGGTTTACAAATTAAAACAAAATAGTAAGAAAGGAACTACAACAATGTGAAAGGAAAGCAACAGAGCAATCACACCAACACAAATTATAGCAGCACTACGGAAGGGGGAAGAAACATTTGGGAAGAGGGGAGGGAGGGAGGGAAAAAGGCAAGGTAGAGGATGGGACACTAAACCTGAAACCTCTCCATAATTCATTCTAAAGAAAAAGCCTGCTTAAAAAGGTGTGTTTTTAAAGCCACCTTAAACATTTTAAAAGATGATTCAGCCCGAAGAGGAAGGGGAAGAGCATTCCAAAGAAAGGGGGCAGTGAAAAAGAAAGCACAATGACGTGTACGTTCAAACTGGGTGGCTTAGATGTTCTTCTTATAGTTAATAAAGACAGTATCGTTAGTTTATTCTGTTTGATTCTGATAGTGTTTTAATCACACGATTAAAAATTTTAATCAAAACGCAGTCTTATTGGTGATATATCAAATAAACGACCTATGGCCCACAAGGTGCCTTTTTAACAATACATTCCATAGGTTTTTATTTGATGTCAGCTTGTTTTTAATTCATTTGTTCTTTTATCCATGTTTTATCACTTTGTGATTCACGGTCTTTGCTGACCACACTGATTTTGCACTCCATATACTACTGAAGAACCAGGTCTCCTTCATAAATAGTAAGCCACAGACAGGGCCATAGCAGTTGGATTGGGATGTCACCAAGAGCTTCATTTAAAGTTTGAAGCTTTGGGCACACTTTTCACAGCGTGCACTCAGAGCAGACAGGCGCCCAGAGATGCGAAATTTCAAAGCCGTGAAACTAGAAAGAGCATAAGCTTGCTAAACAATCAACACTTGATTAAGGATAATTTGTTCTCTTCAGTGATTTCCTCATGAGCTTTAAAATCAATTGAATTATTATAGAGCAAAGCCAAGACAGAGTTCATCTGGTGGTGCTGAGACATTTATTAAAGTTAAGATGGCTGTCTTCTTTCATGAAAACCTACAGTGCGTGATTTGTTCCCTTAAATATTTCATGATTACACGCTTGCTTCCTATGGAATTCTGAATTTACACCTGTCCTGCCACTTTTAGTGGCTTTGTCCTGACAGAGTTCATTGATTTCTGTTCATTTTTATTATGCCATGAGGTCTATTTACTGAGCCATGCTACGTCAATAATGTGCACCAAATAGCAACTAATGCATGTTAAAACACTAAAGAGCTCTTGCCATCTGATTTTGCACTTACTGCAGATCAACAGCAAAAATGAATGTGCTATAAATACAGGGTGCACGCAGAGGGCAGACAATTAGCATGCAGGCACCACACTACATGCAGTGGCAGTTGGCATGGGAACACCCGTGTTGTCTGCTACAGCATGTAACATGGTATGACCCCACTAAAAAATGCATAATTTAAAAAAAAAACACAACATAAAGAATTTCTGCAGGGGTGCACCCCCTGACACCTCTTCCCCCATCTGACCCCCCCTCCTGATGTCATGTTCCCAATCTCCCGACACCCCGATCCAATCACCCACCAATAAGATCACCATCCTCTAATATCCCCAATGTGATCCACCCCACTGAAACACCAAACCTTACCATTGAAGAAAAACCTCACCCCACTTAAGCATCTCTATTCTCAGAACCCAACCCTCTCACCACCCCCTCCCCTGACATCTCTGGGACTTCATGGGGGCACCATTAGTGGTGGCAGTGGGCCTGGGTGAGAGTGGTCCCCCTATATTCCTGCACAAGATTTCACTGGGATCCAAAATGCATAGTAGATCTTAGTAAAAGGACCTCTAAGACTTATTAATTGTGCCTAACATTCAATTATTTCACCAAAAATTATGACCCATGATTGTTACAAAATAAAGATGTACTGCATGAAAATGTACACAGAGCCTCTCATTACTATGCTTAAAGGACAACATAGCTTGCATTAAAATCACAAGCTTATTTTTAGAAACTTCACAACAGCTCCAGAGGTGTTATTAACATTCCTCCATGGGAGATGTGACTAGTAACACACTACTCAGGGGTTCAAATGAAAAGGGGTAGTGCTTAGTAATAAATACCCACACCTTTAATCCTTTTGTGATGGTCTGAACCTACTGTCTGATCCCTTTTAAAACACCTCACTCCAGAAACCTATCTACCTACTCCTCGTACCTAGGTACCTACTAGGGTTCTCCCTGATAGGCTGTGGAAGTGAGGGGAGGAGAGGGGAAGGGGCAGAAGGAATTCACTGATGCAAAATGGTGGCCTCTAGCCCCTTGCAGTAGTCTCGCAGTACTGCCACTAAGGGATCAGGCTGCCAATAAGGGAGAGCCATTTTAACATTTGTCTTTATTATTTAACATTTCAGAATTCTTTTGTTTCTTTTAACTTCTACTATCTGAGGTTTCCCACCAATCAATATTATTATTATTGGTAATATTTTTAAGCCTTATATTTAGGACTTCTGATTGGAGGGATTTATGAATTGTTAATTTAGGTGTGTATTTTCGAGCTAATTAGTTGCTGGGGGGGGGGGGGGGGGGAACATCTGTTGGATTGGTAGTTTAGTAATGCAAGATTAAAATTTAGGAACCTTTAAGTGGATTCTATGTTTTATATGACTTTTATTATTAACATTTTTAAATTGGTATACACTTTTGCTCTGTCTTTTTCATCATTCACAGTGGACACTTTTAAATACTCTCATCATCAAGTTCTAAGAGAAGAGGACATTTCTCTGGTAAGTAAATGCTACTTTGCTTGTGCTTTGGGAACTTAAAGATTAGGGTTTAAAGGAGAAATTGTAGGTTAGTGTTAGGCAAAATTAAAAAGCAAATTTCAACAGCTAACAGAAAACAGCTAATCTCCATAGTCTTTTCCACTTAGTTTTAAAAGCCTTGTACCACAGCATTAACAGATAGAATCTAACAGCCACTGCAGGATCTAATTTAGTATTCCCACCCACCCTCCCCAACATCCACCCACCCCTAGGACAACTCCTCATTTATAGTCAGTTATTGTAATTAGGGTAACAAGCAAGGAGTGCTCTTATAGAGTTTTAAATACATTTCATTACCATCTAAGAAAGAAATACTAAATAAATCATACAATACACTATATAAAGTAAAAGACACTTTTATATTAGGCTAATATCCTTAATACTGTAGCAAGTTTTAAAATATTGGAAAACTCAAAAACACTAAGATGGAGTCAGCAGTCCAGCAGCGAGAGGGGTGCTATCCAGTCTTTTGCATTGAGTGTCACATGTATGATTATCTCCCAGTTGGTGAGATGTCATATGTTTGCGCCCGATGCAAAGAGCTCCTAGCTCTTAGAGAACATGTCCGTTCTCTTGAGGCTAGAGTAGCAGACTTGGTGGAGCTGAGGGAGACAGAGAGGTACATAGAGGAGACCTACAGGGATGTTGTAGAGAGGTCCCACCTCCAGTCTAGTAGCCCTTGTGCTACCTTGGAGGAGGGAGGTCTCCTAGAAGGAGAGCATCACCATGGTGAAGTAGGAAGTACTCCTGTAGCCAGGACCTGCCCACCAGGGGATGTACTATCCTCTCGCACTGAGGATATGTCTCCAAGTGCTGCCCGGGAGGGAAAGGTTAGGACAGCTGTTGTAGTTGGTGATTCGATCATTAGGCATATAGATAGCTGGGTGGCTGGTGGACGTGAGGATCGCCTGGTGACTTGCCTGCCTGGTGCGAAGGTGGCGGACCTCACGCGTCACCTAGATAGGATTTTAGATAGTGCTGGGGAGGAGTCCGCTGTCTTGGTACATGTGGGTACCAATGACATAGGAAAATGTGGGAGAGAGGTTCTAGAAGCCAAATTTAGGCTCTTAGGTAGAAAGCTCAAATCCAGATCCTCTAGGGTAGCATTTTCTGAAATGCTACCTGTTCCACGTGCAGGGCCCAAGAGACAGGCAGAGCTCCAGAGTCTCAATGCGTGGATGAGACGATGGCGCAGGGAGGAAGGTTTTAGATTTGTTAGGAACTGGGCAACATTCTGGGGAAGGGGGAGCCTATTCCGAAAGGATGGGCTCCACCTTAACCAGGGTGGGACCAGGCTGCTGGCGTCGGCATTTAAAAAGGAGATAGAGCAGCTTTTAAACTAGAAATGGGGGGAAGGCCGACAGTCGCTCAAAAGCGCATGGTTCGGGAAAAGGTATCTTGCAAAGATACCTCACAAACAGGGAAGATAGGGTTTCTGGATAGTGAGGTTGCACAACAGACCGTGGTAGGCCAGGTGCCCTTAAATACAATTAAAGATCAGACAAAAGATGTCAAATCAATAGTGTCAGGTACTAAGCATCATGCAAATAAGAACAACAAACATACTCTGAAATGTCTATATGCAAATGCTAGGAGTCTAAGAAATAAGATGGGAGAGTTGGAATATATTGCACTAAATGAAAAATTGGATATAATAGGCATTTATGAGACCTGGTGGAAGGAGGATAACCAGTGGGACACTGTCATACCGGGGTACAAAGTATATCGTAATGATAGGGTGGACCGGACTGGTGGAGGGGTAGCATTGTATATTAACGAGAGCCTTGACTCAGATAGATTACAAATTCAGCAGGACACAAATCACACCTTTGAATCACTGTGGGTTGAAATTCCATGTATAAAAGGGAAAAAAATGGTGATAGGAGTGTACTCCGTCCGCCTCGCCAGGATGAGCAGGTAGACACAGAAATGATAAAAGAAATCAGAGACGCAAACAAAATGGGCAATGTGATAATAATGGGTGACTTCAATTATCCAAATATAGACTGGGTAAATGTAACATCGGGACATGCTACAGAGATACAATTCCTTGATGAAATCAAGGACAGCTTTATGGAGCAACTGGTGCAGGAGCCGACGAGAGAAGGAAAAATTCTAGACTTGGTCCTTAGTGGAGCGCATGATCTGGTGAGGGACGTTATGGTACTGGGGCCGCTTGATAACAGTGACCATAATATGATCAGTTTTGACATTGACCTTGAAGTAACTGTACACAGAAAGTCAAATACGTTAGCATTTAACTTTAAAAAAGGAGACTATGATAAAATGAGAAGAATGGTTAAAAAAAAGGGGGGCAACTGAGAGAGTAAAAACTGTACAACAGACGTGGACGCTGTTCAAAAATACCATCCTGGAGGCCCAGGCCATGCATATTCTGTGAATTAGAAAAGAAAGACGGAAGTCCAAAAGACACCCGGCCTGGTTGAAAAGTGAGGTGAAGGAAGCTATTAGCGCTAAAAGAAACGCCTTCAGAAAATGGAAGAAGGAACTGTCTGAAAATAATAAGAAACAGCATAAGGAGTGTCAAAGCAAATGCAAGGCGCAGATTAAGAAGGCCAAGAGGGAGTATGAAAAAAAGATAGCATTAGAGGTAAAAAAACATAGTAAAAAATTTTTTCGGTATATTAAAAGCAGGAAGCCGGCAAAAGAATCGGTTGGGCCGCTGGATGACCGAGGGGTAAAAGGGGCGATCAAGGAAGACAAAGACGTAGTGGAGAGACTGAATGAATTCTTTGCTTCGGTCTTCACCGAGGAAGATTTGGGTGGGATACCGGTGTCGGAAATGGTATTTCAAGCGGACGAGTCAGAGAAACTTACTGACTTCACGGTAAACCTGGAGGACGTAATGGGGCAGTTCGGCAAACTGAAGAGTAGCAAATCTCCTGGACCAGATGGTATTCATCCTAGAGTACTGATAGAACTGAAAAACGAGCTTGCGGAGCTACTGCTAGTGATATGCAACTTATCCTTAAAATCGAGCATGGTACCAGAAGACTGGAGGGTGGCCAATGTAACGCTCATTTTTAAAAAAGGCTCCAGGGGAGATCCGGGAAATTATAGACCGGTGAGTCTGACGTCGGTGCCGGGGAAAATGGTAGAGGCTATTATTAAAAACAAAATTACAGAGCACATCCGAGGACATGGATTACTGAGACCGAGTCAGCATGGTTTTTGTGTGGGGAAATCTTGCCTGACCAATTTACTTCAATTCTTTGAAGGAATGAACAAACATGTGGACAAAGGGGAGTCGGTTAATATTGTGTATCTGGATTTTCAAAAGACGTTTGACAAGGTACCTCATGAAAGGCTACAGAGGAAATTGGAGGGTCATGGGATAGGAGGAAATGTCCTATTGCGGATTAAAAACTGGTTGAAGGATAGGAAACAGAGAGTGGGGTTAAATGGGCAATATTCACAATGGAGAAGGGTAGTTAGTGGGGTTCCTCAGGGGTCCGTGCTAGGACCGCTGCTTTTTAATATATTTATAAATGATTTAGAGATGGGAGTAACTAGCGAGGTAATTACATTTGCTGATGACTGGGAGACTGGGCGGCTAAATGGCAGATGATGTTTAATGTGAGCAAGTGCAAGGTGATGCATGTGGGAAAAAAGAACCCGAATTATAGATATGTCATGCAAGGTTCCATGTTAGGTGTTATGGACCAAGAAAGGGATCTGGGTGTCGTCGTCGATAACACGCTGAAACCTTCTGCTCAGTGTGCTGCTGCGGCTAAGAAAGCGAATAGAATGTTGGGTATTATTAGGAAAGGTATGGAAAACAGGTGTGAGGATGTTATAATGCCGTTGTATCGCTCCATGGTGCGACCGCACCTTGAGTATTGTGTTCAATTCTGGTCGCCGCATCTCAAGAAAGATATAGTAGAATTGGAAAAGGTGCAGCGAAGGGCGACTAAAATGATAGCGGGGATGGGACGACTTCCGTATGAAGAAAGACTAAGGAGGCTAGGGCTATACAGCTTGGAGAAGAGACGGCTGAGGGGAGACATGATAGAGGTATATAAAATAATGAGTGGAGTGGAACAGGTGGATGTGAAGCGTCTGTTCACGCTTTCCAAAAATACTAGGACTAGGGGGCATGTGATGAAACTACAGTGTAGTAAATTTAAAACAAATCAGAGAAAAATTTTCTTTACCCAACGTGTAATTAAACTCTGGAATTCGTTGCCGGAGAAAGTGGTGAAGGCGGTTAGCTTAGCAGAGTTTAAAAAGGGGTTGGACGGTTTCCTAAAGGACAAGTCCATAAACCGCTACTAAACGGACTTGGAAAACTCCAAAATTCCAGGAATAACATGTATAGAATGTTTGTACGTTTGGGAAGCTTGCCAGGTGCCCTTGGCCTGGATTGGCCGCTGTCGTGGACAGGATGCTGGGCTCGATGGACCCTTGGTCTTTTCCCAGTATGGCATTACTTATGTCTTATGTTATGTTATCCCTAACAGATAGTCTTTCTCTCAACCACCCATTCCAGCATTCAGTCTCTCTCGCATGCCCCTCATCATCTCCAGCAGTCATACACAGCCTGTCTCTCCCTTAATCCCCCTCATCATCATCTCCAACAGCCACACACAGCCTGTCTCTCTTTCAGTCTTCCTCATCATCATCCCCAGCAGTCACACTCTGCCTGTCTCTCTCTTAATCCCCCTCATCATATCTCCAACAGCCACACACACAGCCTGTTTCTCTTTCAATTCCCCCTCATCATCATCTCCAGCAGTCACACACATCCTGTCTCTCTCTCTCTCTCTCAATTCCCCTTGTCATCATCTCCAGCAGCCACACACAGCCTGTCTCTCTTTCAATATCCCTCATCATCATCCCCAGCAGTCACACACAGCCTGTCTCTCTCTCAATTCCCCTCATCATCATCCCTAGCAGCCACATGCTTTCTCTCTCTCAATCCTCTTTCTGGGGTCTGAACCAAGGAGGTTAGATTGAGAACAGGAGACAGTACGAGGCTATCTAGCCCATTATATGGGTGCAAGTCAGTAGGCGTAGCTTGCTGGCAGTGGGCGGAGTTACAAGTACATAACAAACAATAGCAAACGCTATTGAAAGCAACAATAAAAGATGGATGTCCTCGACCCATAATGGAAAAAAAAGGGTGTCCCTGACGAGCACTTGAACGACTTTACCTGGTCGTGTTTTTCTTATGACCAAGGCACAAAAAGGTGGCCGAAATGACCAGGTGACCACCAGAGAGAATCGGGGATGACCTCCCCTTACTCCCCCAGTGGTCACTAACCCCCTCCCACCATCAAAAAACATCTTTCAAAATATTTTGTGCCAGCCTCAGATGTCATACTCGGGTCCATCACAGTAGAATGCAGGTACCTGGAGCAGTTTTAGTGGATGCAGTGCACTTCACGCAGGCGGACCCAGACCCATCCCCCTCCCTACCTGTTACGTTTGTGGAGGAAAGAGCGAGCCCTCCAAAACCCACTGTACCTACATCTAGGTGCCCCCCTTCACCCATAAGGGCTATGGTAGTGGTGTACAGTTGTGGGTAGTGGGCTTTAGGGGGGTTTGGGGGGCTCAGCACACAAGGTAAGGGAGCTATGTTCCTGGGAGCATTTTATGAAGTCCACTGCAGTGCTCCCTAGGGTGCCCGGTTGTTGTCCTGGCATGTCAGGGGGACCAGTGCAGTACAAATGCTGGCTCCTCCCATGACCAAAGGGCTTGCATTTGGTCGTTTCTGAGATGGGCGTCCTTGGTTTCAATTATCGCTGAAAATCAGAAATGACCAAGTCTAGGGACGACCATCTCTAAGTACGACCAAAATTTCAAGATTTGGGCATCCCCGACCGTATTATCAAAAAGAAAGATGGACGTCCATCTTGTTTCGATAATACGGGTTTCCCTGCCCCTCCATCGGGATGTTTTGCGAGGACGTCCTCAACAAAACTTGGGCGTCCCTTTTGATTATGCCCCTCCACATCTCAACACTTGTATTGTACCAAAGAGAGCCCCCTTCTGGAGTTCATATGCACAGGCAAACCTGTGCAAGTGTTTCTCTGCCTTTCTCTGATGGGAACAGTCTCATATAAATGGGGTTTCTCTTTCAAAAGTTTGGGCTGAAATAAAAAAAAGTCCACTGTTAGAAATGCACCTGTACACGTATTAAGTAGAGGGAAGTTTTCAGGACAGGGGATTTACCCAAATAACTATTTAATTACTACGGCAAATTCCTTTGGAAAATTTTGTAATACTGCCTTTTCTTAGTCTACATTCTTTTAGTAGCCTCAAGAAAAGCTAAATATTAGTGTCTCTTGCTTCTTTCAACTGTGAAGGCTTTTTGACACTAAAATCTTTCTACATTTATACCTCAGGTATTTTACCTGGAAAGCTCATTCTTTGGGACAGTCCTCCTTTGATATCTCTGGTTTATAGTGGAGGCAATGCAGAATGAAACTGATTTGCCCAGTTTCCCTGGTCCTCAGCCTACTGCTCTAACCTCTAGGTCGATGCGCCTCAATCCAGTCCTTGGGGCACACCCAGCCAGTTGGGTTTTCAGGATATCCACAATGAATATTCATGAAATAGAGTTGCATTCAGAGGAGGCAGCGTGTGCAAATCTATCTCATGCATATTTCTTGTGGATATCCTGAAAACTCAACTGGCTGGGAGTGCCCCAAGGACTGGGTTGAGAAGCACTACTCAAGACTAGAGGCTATTGTTCTCTATTTTTCTAATACTTCTGGATCACAATTAACTCTTGCTTTATCTATGGACACTGGGCCTACATTCACATGCACACAGGGGATTAGTAGAGACAAGACAATGCCAATCAGGAGTGGCAGTAGTGGCAAAAGATAGGAGGAGGGAGCTAGCAGGTAGGGACTTTGTTACCTCTCCTAAAGGAGCTGCATCCATCCCACTTTTTTTTTCTTTTGTGCAATGGTTAAGGTATTTTAACGCTATGTTCTTTGCATGTTCAAATGCCTCTGTGGCTTACCCAGGCCAAATGTAGAATCTTCACAGAAAACTATAGCTCGTGCAACTGTCATCCAACTGACAGAGTTGTAGGTATGTGGCTGTCTGGCTGCTCTAATACAACCAGGGCTGCTGGCTGGGAAGAAAAGATGCCCTTTGGTAGTCATACGGTGAGGTACAAAACAGTCAGTTCTATAGTGGATAAGTGGCTTTGCTACAGGGACTGTTCCGCTACCACAGTGGTTCTCAGCCCACTCATCAGGGCACACTCAACCAGTCAGATTATCAGGATATCCACAATAAATATACATGTGAGAGATCCCCATGCATTGCTTCCTTGGTGTGCAAATCTATCTCATGCGTATTCATTGTGGATATCCTGAAAACCCCACTGGCTGAGTGTGCCTCAAGGACCAGGTTGAGGACCACTGTCCTAGGCCACTCCACTGGGAGAATGTGTTTGCTCTCGAGATGCTGCTGCCATAGCACCCAGAACTAGGTCCTGCAGTTTTCCCCATGCTACTTCTGGAGAGGTGAAATGTAGTTACTTAGAAGGAATGCCAAGAATGAAGATCTTAGGGGAAGAACTGCAGGGAAAGAGTGAATATGAGTGTGTGAAGTGGAGGGGGGGCGGGGTGTATAAAAGAAGTACACCAGGTCTATGGTGGTGGTCCACAAATCTATGGTTACCTAGGGCCTGATATAGTGTTATTGGTTCACTAGGTAGCAATTTTGTAACTGGGCACCATGCGTTACATGCGCCAATGGTGCGCACTGAGCACCAATTCTATAACAGTGTCTGGGTGCCAAGATACCATTATAGAATACCAGTGTAACCCACCATTGGTACACCTAAACTTTATGTGGCATTACTGATGGTGTGTAAATGTGGAGATGCCATGCATCCCATGCTTCACTCATATGTATGCCCCCTTACACTTACAAGCCATAGCACTTAGGTGCTCTTTCATAACCACATGCACTTAGTGTGAACAACCCAGTCTTGCCCCTTCCTCCTATCCTCCCCAGAACTGCCTTGTAGGTACAGAGACGGGAGGTAAGGGCCGGAGTTGCAATCAGGAGATTTGGGGCACTATCCAATAGAGTTGGGGCATGGGCCTGCCAACACCATAGCACAGGTGGGCATCTAGAAAATTTTCATGTCATATTGTTGCCCATGTTATTCGAGGGGATTCCCATTTTGATTGGCATTCCCCCTCTTGTGTTGTCACGGAAGATGACACAAATGAAAATGTCTGGGTCTCCTTCCCGTGCTCCCCTCATGCAATGCCAGGCCTCCTTTCTGCAACCCTACCTTCCCACAGTCAAAACCGTTCTCCACTATATGCTTACCTTAAACATTGGTGGTCCAGTGGGGGAAATTGGGGCAGCAGCAAAGCCCACTCATCCTGTCTATGGTCATGGCTGCATCCAATATAGTGGTGAAAAGTTGTGACTGCAATAGTGAAGGTGCCTGAGACCATGAGCAGGAGTGAATGGGCATTGCTTATACCCCAATTTACCCCGTTTGACCACCAATTGTGGTAGGCCTGAAGGAGGGGCCACAGGAGGACAGTGGGGCGGAGGGACTGGAAGGTGGGGCCAGGAATCGCAGGGTGGGGGTGGGGCTTTCATTTGCGAACTTTTCTTGGAATGAAAACATTCTCTGTTTTTATTTACCAATGACAGAAATGACAGAAGAAATGTTGTTGACATTTCTTCTGTTGTTGTAAATGACTGCCCCTCTCTAATATCCATATTAAAAAGGTGCAGATTTTGTATTTCCAAAAAGGTGTTCAAACAAGAAAAGAAAATTAAGAATTGGAGCCACAGAGGAAACAATTCTGCCAAAAAAACAATCAGCTTCATATTTTTTTTGGTATTGATGCCTTGAAAATCTGTACATATAATTAATTATGTAGAAATTCATGGTTTTCAGCAACTAGTTTCTCTTCAATATATTAATTACGTTTTGATTCAGCATACAAAACAAACTTGAGGTGAGTGTAATGTACACAGCATAATAGAAAACAGGATAAAAACTCAACATGGAATGTTATAGTAGGCATAATTCTTAAAATATTTATTAGCAATTTATTTTAATTATATGCAGAAGTGCTTTATAGCATATATAACACGGAAATAATTTCCAAATATTTAGGTTTGCCTGCAGTCTTTAGTGCAAAATATTTGTGCCATTCTAATGAATTACTGTTATAAGTTACTGAATATAAAGTGGAATTTTTATTTTAATTGTTAATCTAATGTGCGTGTATAGAAGCAGACAATGCAAGTTACACTTACATATTCTGTAAGTCTTTCTCTGTGGAACAGTACATAACTAGAGGTGAGATACTGATATGCACCAACCAGGAGAGAAACCTGGGGTGATCATATCTGATGATCTCAAGGTATTAAAATAATGTGAGAAGATAGTAGCCAAAACCAGAGGGATGCTAGGTTGTGGAGTGAGAAGTATAACAAGGTGATGATTCCAGTCCATACAGGTTGTTGGTGTCGGTCTACACTACATTGGTTATTTGTTTGCTTGTTTTGGACATCTGAAAACTGGCATTTAGATTACCATTTTGCATGGACATCCAAATCCTGATTATATAAAGCCAGAATAAGGATGTCTAACTCTGCAGTATGTCCATATGGCAAGGGGTGTGTGGTCTGGGCATGTTTTTCAACAGGGATAAGGACGGCCAAAATATAGACATCCGATTCTGATCACAGAAAGGGAAGGGACATCCAAGTCTAAAAAGATGGACATTGTTATTTAGACATGGAACTTGGAGGGGCATAATCGAAAGGGACGTCCAAGTTTTGCTGAGGACGTCCTCGCAAAACGTCCCGATGGAGGTGCGGAGAAACCCGTATTATCGAAACAAAATGGATGTCCATATTTCGTTTCGATAATACGGTCGGGGATGCCCAAATCCTGAAATTTAGGTCGTCCTTAGAGATGGTCGTCCCTAGACTTGGTCGTTTCTGATTTTCAGTGATAATGGAAACCAAGGACGCCCATCTCAGAAACGACCAAATGCAAGCCCTTTGGTCATGGGAGAAGCCAGCATTCGTAGTGCACTGGTCCCCCTGACATGCCAGGACACCAACCGGGCACCCTAGGGGACACTGCAGTGGACTTCATAAATTGCTCCCAGGAACATAGCTCCCTTACCTTGTGTGCTGAGCCCCCCAAATCCTCCCCAAAACCCACTACCCACAACTGTACACCATTAGGGGGCACCTAGATGTGGGTACAGTGGGTTTCTGGTGGGTTTTGGAGGGCTCACATTTACCACCACAAGTGTAACAGGTAAGGGGGGATGGGCCTGGGTCCGCCTGCCTGAAGTGCACTGCACCCACTAAAACTGCTCCAGGGACCTGGATACTGCTGTGATGGACCTGAGTGTGACATTTGAGGGGAGGTCATCCCCGATTCTCTCCAGTGGTCATCTGGTCAGTTTGGCCACCTTTTTGTGCCTTGGTCGTAAAATAAATAGGACCAGGTAAAGTCATCCAAGTGCTCGTCAGGGACACCCTTTTTTTCCATTATGGGTTGAGGTCGCCCATGTGTTAGGCACGCTCAAGTCCTGCCTTCGCTACACCTCCGACACACCCCTGTGAACTTTTGTCACCTGCGACGGAAAGCAGTTGGGGACCCCCAAAATCGCCTTTCGATTATACCGATTTGGGCGACCCTGTGAGAAGGACACCTATTTACCGATTTGTGTCGAAAGATGGGCGTCCTTCTCTTTCGAAAATGAGCCTGTTGGCATACCAGCTTACAGAAAGGTGCTCTAGTTGAGCAGCTGTCCACTGGAAGTATTGAGCCATGACACCTCCTTAATCCCCCAGTGATTGCTGTCCTCCTTTCTCTCCCTGAATGTGAAACTGGCAAGGGATACCAGGCTATACAACAGCTTCATGTACTATTGACATTCTTAACAGAGCCCTATGCCATTCTGAGGAATAGCCTATGGGTTAGTGCAGTGGACTGAGAACTGAAAGATCCAAGTTCAAATCCCACTTCAGCTCTTTTTATTTTTTTTTAATTGTGAGTCCTCCAGGGACAGAAAGATACAGTGGGGGAAATAAGTATTTGATCCCTTGCTGATTTTGTAAGTTTGCCCACTGACAAAGACATGAGCAGCCCATAATTGAAGGGTAGGTTATTGGTAACAGTGAGAGATAGCACATCACAAATTAAATCCGGAAAATCACATTGTGGAAAGTATATGAATTTATTTGCATTCTGCAGAGGGAAATAAGTATTTGATCCCCCACCAACCAGTAAGAGATCTGGCCCCTACAGACCAGGTAGATGCTCCAAATCAACTCGTTACCTGCATGACAGACAGCTGTCGGCAATGGTCACCTGTATGAAAGACACCTGTCCACAGACTCAGTGAATCAGTCAGACTCTAACCTCTACAAAATGGCCAAGAGCAAGGAGCTGTCTAAGGATGTCAGGGACAAGATCATACACCTGCACAAGGCTGGAATGGGCTACAAAACCATCAGTAAGACGCTGGGCGAGAAGGAGACAACTGTTGGTGCCATAGTAAGAAAATGGAAGAAGTACAAAATGACTGTCAATCGACAAAGATCTGGGGCTCCACGCAAAATCTCACCTCGTGGGGTATCCTTGATCATGAGGAAGGTTAGAAATCAGCCTACAACTACAAGGGGGGAACTTGTCCATGATCTCAAGGCAGCTGGGACCACTGTCACCACGAAAACCATTGGTAACACATTACGACATAACGGATTGCAATCCTGCAGTGCCCGCAAGGTCCCCCTGCTCCGGAAGGCACATGTGACGGCCCGTCTGAAGTTTGCCAGTGAACACCTGGATGATGCCGAGAGTGATTGGGAGAAGGTGCTGTGGTCAGATGAGACAAAAATTGAGCTCTTTGGCATGAACTCAACTCGCCGTGTTTGGAGGAAGAGAAATGCTGCCTATGACCCAAAGAACACCGTCCCCACTGTCAAGCATGGAGGTGGAAATGTTATGTTTTGGGGGTGTTTCTCTGCTAAGGGCACAGGACTACTTCACCGCATCAATGGGAGAATGGATGGGGCCATGTACCGTACAATTCTGAGTGACAACCTCCTTCCCTCCGCCAGGGCCTTAAAAATGGGTCGTGGCTGGGTCTTCCAGCACGACAATGACCCAAAACATACAGCCAAGGCAACAAAGGAGTGGCTCAGGAAGAAGCACATTAGGGTCATGGAGTGGCCTAGCCAGTCACCAGACCTTAATCCCATTGAAAACTTATGGAGGGAGCTGAAGCTGCGAGTTGCCAAGCGACAGCCCAGAACTCTTAATGATTTAGAGATGATCTGCAAAGAGGAGTGGACCAAAATTCCTCCTGACATGTGTGCAAACCTCATCATCAACTACAGAAGACGTCTGACCGCTGTGCTTGCCAACAAGGGTTTTGCCACCAAGTATTAGGTCTTGTTTGCCAGAGGGATTAAATACTTATTTCCCTCTGCAGAATGCAAATAAATTCATATACTTTCCACAATGTGATTTTCCGGATTTAATTTGTGATGTGCTATCTCTCACTGTTACCAATAACCTACCCTTCAATTATGGGCTGCTCATGTCTTTGTCAGTGGGCAAACTTACAAAATCAGCAAGGGATCAAATACTTATTTCCCCCACTGTACCTACTGTACCTGAATATATAAGACAAGGGAAAACAAAAATGAGGATGTTATAATGCCTTTGTATCACTCCATGGTGCGACCGCACCTCGAATATTGTGTTCAATATTCAATTCTGGTTGCCGCATCTCAAAAAAGATATAGTGGAATTAGAAAAGGTGCAGAGAAGGGCGACGAAAATGATAAAGGGGATGGGACGACTTCCCTATGAGGAAAGGCTAAAGCGGATAGGGCTCTTCAGCTTGGAGAAAAGGCGGCTGAGGGGAGATACGATAGAGGTTTATAAAATAATGAGTGGAGTTGAATGGGTAGATGTGAAGCGTCTGTTCACGCTTTCCAAAAATACTAGGACTAGGGGGCATGCGATGAAGCTACAATGTAGTAAATTTAAAACGAATCGGAGAAAAACTTTCTTTACTCATTGTGTAATTAAACTTGGGAATTCGTTGCCAGAGAATGTGGTAAAGGCGGTTAACTTAGCGGAGTTTAAAAAATGTTTGGATGGCTTCCTAAAGGAAAAGTCCATAGACCGTTATTAAATGGACTTGTTCCACTATTTCTGGGATAAGCAGTATAAAATGTTTTGTACATTTTTGGGATCTTGCCGGGTATTTGTGACCTGGATTGGCCACTGTTGGAAACAGGATGCTGGGCTTGATGGACCTTTGCTCTTTCCCAGTATGGCAATACTTATGTACTTATTTAACTGCAAGCCTCAAGGCTATAGGAATGGTGTATATTCAGGTACATTAGGTTTTTTTTTCTGTTTCTGGAGGGTTCACAATTAAACAAAAATCACAAACTGCTGAGGTAGGATTTGAATCTGGGTCTTCTCATTCTCAACCCACTGTTCTAACTGCTAGGCTACCTATCTACTCTTCATCGGTGTCCCTATGCTACCACATTCTATGGCAACGAATTCCAGAGTTTAATTAGACATTGAGAGAAGAAATATTTTCTCTGATTTGTTTTAAATTTACTGCTTTGTAGCTTCATTGTGTGCCCCCTAGTCCTAATATTTTTGGAAAGAGTAAACAAGTGATTCACATTTACCCATTCCACTCCACTTATTATTTTATATACCTCTATTGTATCTCTCCTGAGCCATCTTTTCTCAAAGCTGAAGAGACCTAGCTGTTTCAGCCTTTTCTCATAGGGAAGTCGTCCCATTCCTTTTATCATTTTTGTCACCCTTCTCTGTACCTTTTCTAACTCCACTATACCTTTTTTTGAGATGTGGTGACCAGAAATGCACACAGTATTCAAGGTGTGGTCACACCATGGAGCGATACAAAGTCATTATAACATCCTTGTTTTTATTTTCCATTCTTTTTCTAATAATACCTAACAGTCTATTTGCTTTCTTTGCTGCCACAGCACATTGAGCAGAGGGTTTCAAAGAATCATCAATGATGACTCCTAGATCCTTTTCCTGGTCGGTGACTCCTAACGTGAAACCTTGCATCATGTAACTATAGTTTGGGTTCCTCTTTCCCACATGCATCACTTTGCACTTGCTCACATGAAATTGCTGATCTGTTGTTAGTGTTTTGTAACCTGTCATTAAAATCATCCATAGTACCTGAAGATTGGAGGGTGGCCAATGCAATGCTGATTTTTAAAAAGGGTTCCAGAGGTGATCCGGGAAATTTCAGACCGGTTAGCCTGACTTCAGTGTTGGAGAAAATAGTGGAAACTATTATAAAGAATAAAATTATGGAACACGTGACATGGCTTAATTGGACAGAGTCAGCATGGCTTCAGCCAAAGGAAGTCTTGCCTCACCAATTTGCTTCATTTCTTCAAAGGTGTAAATAAACATTTGGATATAGGTGAGCCGGTTGATGTTGTGTATCTGGATTTTCAGAAACCTTTTGACAAAGGCTCTCATGAGAGATTCCTGAAAAAATTAAAAAATCATGGGATAGAAGGCAATGTTCTTCTGTGGATTAAGAATTGGTTATTGGACAGAAACAGAGGGTAGGGTTAAATGGCCATTTCTCTCAATGGAGGAGCATGAACAGTGGAGTGTCGCAGGGATCTGTACTGGGTCCGGTGCGATTTAACATATTTATAAATGATCTGGAAATCAGAACAACGTGAGGTGATTATATTTGCAGTTGACACAAAACTATTTAAGGTTGTTAAAACACATGCGGACTGTGAAAAATTGCAGGAAGACCTTAGGAAATTGGAAGACTGGGCAACCAAATGGCAGATGAAATTTAATGTGGACAAACGCAAAGTGATGCACATTGTGAAGAATAATCCGAATCATAGTTATCTGTTGCTAGGGTCCAGTTTGGGGGTCACCACCCAAGAAAAACATGTACAGTGGGGGAAATAAGTATTTGATCCCTTGCTGATTTTGTAAGTTTGCCCACTGACAAAGACATGAGCAGCCCATAATTGAAGGGTAGGTTATTGGTAACAGTGAGAGATAGCACATCACAAATTAAATCCGGAAAATCACATTGTGGAAAGTATATGAATTTATTTGCATTCTGCAGAGGGAAATAAGTATTTGATCCCCCACCAACCAGTAAGAGATCTGGCCCCTACAGACCAGGTAGATGCTCCAAATCAACTCGTTACCTGCATGACAGACAGCTGTCGGCAATGGTCACCTGTATGAAAGACACCTGTCCACAGACTCAGTGAATCAGTCAGACTCTAACCTCTACAAATGGCCAAGAGCAAGGAGCTGTCTAAGGATGTCAGGGACAATATCATACACCTGCACAAGGCTGGAATGGGCTACAAAACCATCAGTAAGACGCTGGGCGAGAAGGAGACAACTGTTGGTGCCATAGTAAGAAAATGGAAGAAGTACAAAATGACTGTCAATCGACAAAGATCTGGGGCTCCACGCAAAATCTCACCTCGTGGGGTATCCTTGATCATGAGGAAGGTTAGAAATCAGCCTACAACTACAAGGGGGGAACTTGTCAATGATCTCAAGGCAGCTGGGACCACTGTCACCACGAAAACCATTGGTAACACATTACGACATAACGGATTGCAATCCTGCAGTGCCCGCAAGGTCCCCCTGCTCCGGAAGGCACATGTGACGGCCCGTCTGAAGTTTGCCAGTGAACACCTGGATGATGCCGAGAGTGATTGGGAGAAGGTGCTGTGGTCAGATGAGACAAAAATTGAGCTCTTTGGCATGAACTCAACTCGCCGTGTTTGGAGGAAGAGAAATGCTGCCTATGACCCAAAGAACACCGTCCCCACTGTCAAGCATGGAGGTGGAAATGTTATGTTTTGGGGGTGTTTCTCTGCTAAGGGCACAGGACTACTTCACCGCATCAATGGGAGAATGGATGGGGCCATGTACCGTACAATTCTGAGTGACAACCTCCTTCCCTCCGCCAGGGCCTTAAAAATGGGTCGTGGCTGGGTCTTCCAGCACGACAATGACCCAAAACATACAGCCAAGGCAACAAAGGAGTGGCTCAGGAAGAAGCACATTAGGGTCATGGAGTGGCCTAGCCAGTCACCAGACCTTAATCCCATTGAAAACTTATGGAGGGAGCTGAAGCTGCGAGTTGCCAAGCGACAGCCCAGAACTCTTAATGATTTAGAGATGATCTGCAAAGAGGAGTGGACCAAAATTCCTCCTGACATGTGTGCAAACCTCATCATCAACTACAGAAGACGTCTGACCGCTGTGCTTGCCAACAAGGGTTTTGCCACCAAGTATTAGGTCTTGTTTGCCAGAGGGATTAAATACTTATTTCCCTCTGCAGAATGCAAATAAATTCATATACTTTTCACAATGTGATTTTCCGGATTTAATTTGTGATGTGCTATCTCTCACTGTTACCAATAACCTACCCTTCAATTATGGGCTGCTCATGTCTTTGTCAGTGGGCAAACTTATAAAATCAGCAAGGGATCAAATACTTATTTCCCCCACTGTAGGTGTCGTTGTAGACAATATGCTGAAATCTTCTGCCTAGTGTGCGGTGGCAGCCAAAAAAAGCAAACAGAATGCTAGGAATTATTTGAAAAGGGATGGAAATTAAGACTGAGAATACTATAATGCCTCTGTATCACTCCATGGTGCGACCTCACCTTGAGTACTGGGTTCAGTTCTGGTCGCTGTAGCTCAAAAAATATATAGTGGAAGAACGACCAAAATGATAAAGGGGATGGAACTCCTCTCATATGAGGAAAGGCTACAGAAGTTAGGGATCTTCAGCTTGGAAAAGAGATGGATGAGGGGAGATATGATTGAGGTCTACAAAATCCTGAGTGGTGTAGAACGAGTACAAGTGAATCAATTTTTTACTTTTTCCAAAAGTACAAAGATTAGGGGACACTCAAGGAAGTTACATGGAAATAAATTTAAAACAAAAAGGAAGAATTTTTTTTCACTCAACAAATAGTTAAGCTCTGGAACTCTTTACCGGAGGATGTGGTAACAGCGGTTAGTGTATATGGGTTAAAAAAACAGGTTTGGACAAGTTCCTGGAGGAAAAGTCCATAGGCTGCTATTGAGATGGACATGGGGAAGCCACTGCTTGCCCTGGGATTGGTAGCATGGAATGTTGCTACTATTTGGGTTTCTACCAGGTACTTGTGATCTGGATTGGCCACTGCTGGAAGCAGGATACTAGGCTAGATGGACCGTTGGTCTGACCTAGTATGGCTATGCTTATGTTCTAAAACATCTTGACTGGTAAGTTGAATAGTGTCAACATTACTTGAAGTCTTGGTTATACTGGGCTATTGTTTATTTTAATTGTTGTTACCAATAAATATTTCTGTGAGGACCAGTTCTTTTGATCTGCTCCTTTTTTGCCTATATGGTTGGCATGGTGGAGACTTGACAATCAGCATTTAAGCATGGGTGACTGGGACCTGCAGAGTGGAGGGAGTGGCTCTGGCCACCTTGTTGGGAAATTTGGATGGACTATGCAGTCTTTATCTGCTGTCATTTACTGTGTTACTGTGTGTGTGTAAAGTTAAGTGCCTGGATGATCCATGCTAAGCTAATATTCTGTAAAGGGTGCTCTGTCCTTTATAGAATACTAGCTTATCACACTTTTCATGCCTACCTTTTGGTGCTAGCTGGCCAGACACCCATGCTGAGGTCCTGTGAAACTTGAATAGAAGGTAATAGTAGAAGCTTTTAGATATATACAAGTGCTCATGTTTGATTATTAACTTTTGGTGCAAGCATTTACACCTGCCAAAGGCCGGTGCAAATGTTGACAGCCAACTGATGGCAGTTAGGTGCACAAATGCAGGTATTCTATAACATCACCCCTAATTTCTGAGAATGCCCCTCACTCGCCCGTTCTCCTTTCATGGCCACACCCCTTTGGAGTTCTGCAGCATAAAATTTAGGTGCACGTGTTACAGGAATAGGCTGTAGGGCAGATCCACATGTAACTCCCAATTACTGCTAATTAAGAGTTTTTTAACTCCAATAATTTATTGTTAGCACCCAATTGACTAATTAGTTTACACACGGATCTGGGCTCTGTGCCCAATGTTGGGTGTCCAATATAGAATCTGGCGGTTTGTTCTACATACGTGCATATAGGTATACTGACCTGCAAAACTACTGGTATGCGGTACATTTACACACGCAGGTGGTACCTAACTGTGCATTTCCAGTTGTAGAATTTCCCTTCACATGTATAAGCACCAGCTCCACCCTTGCCCTGTCCCATTGCCAGTCCCTTTGTCTTTGGCTAAAACTTGGCCATTCAGCGAATTCAGGGGTGTAGTTATCAATGTGAGCTACCATTAAGACATGTTGTTTTACCTCAGATGCATGCTGTTTTAGCACAGAACCTTTTATGCAATGAGACCTAGTTACTAATAACTGCAGTTAACAGTAAAATAACACAACTTAACAAAAGCCCATGTTGATAACTTCCTTCCTCAATGGTGTGATTTTATCCATATAAGTGCTAAAAATACACATATAACTTACTTACTTTATTTATTTATTTGTAACAAATGTATCCCACATTTTCCCACCTATTTGCAGGCTCAATGTGGCTTACATAGTTCCGTAATGGTGATTACCAGTTCCGGAAAAGAGAAATACATAGTTAAGGTAGAGGAGACAGAATGGATTAGGTATTCAGGTAAGGAAAGTTCATTTTATAATAAGAAATTAAAGGTATTGGATTAAACTTCATTCGTGATAAATTAGCTTGAACAATCAGGAATATTAAACTTCAAATCATGATAAAATTAGTATGAACAATTAGAAAATAAAGAATTACGTTTTGTGTTGATCCAGTGTACATTTTGTTAACTGGCATTTAGGATGAGTTATTGTGGTATGCTTTCTTGAATAAGTTGGTTTTCAATAATTTACGGAAATTAATTATGTCGTGGGTTGTTTTATGGATTTTGGTAATTCATTCCAGATTTGCGTGCTTATATAGGAGAAACTGGATGCATATGTTAATTTATATATTAGTCCTTTACAGTTGGGATAGTGGAGATTCAGAGTTCCTGGTTGGGAGGTCTATGAAGCCTGACATATACCCTGGAGTTTCACCATGTATGATCTTATGAACCAGGGTGCAGACCTTGAATGCAATGCGTTCTCTTAATGGAAGCCAATGTAATTAATCTCTTAAATGTCTGGTGTTTTCATATTTCATTTTGCCAAATATGAGTCTGGCTGCCGTGTTTTGTGCAGTTTGAAGTTTTTTAATTATTTGTTCTTTGCAACCGGCATAGATAGCATTGCAGTAGTCTAGTTGGCATAGTACCAATGATTGTACCAGTCTGCAGAATGTTTCTCTTGGGAAGAAAGGTTTTATTCTTTTGAGTTTCCACATTGAATGAAACATTTTTTGTTGTTGTGTTTTTTGCATGGTTTTCTAGTGTAAGGTTTCGATCGATTGTAACTCCTAGAATTTTCAGACTTTCTGAGACAGGAAGGGTAAAGTTTGGAGTATTTAAAATAGTGGGTTTGTACTTGTTGTATTGTGATGAGAGGATGAGACATTGTGTTTTATCTGCATTGAGTTTTAGTTGAAAAGCATCCGCCCATGAGTTCATAATATGGAAGCTGTAGTTGATTTCTTTAGTGATTTCTGTTAGGTCATGTTTAAATGGGATATAGATCGTGACATCATCTGCATAAATAAAAGGATTAAGGCCTTGGTTGGATAGCGTTTTGGCTAATGGTGTCATCATTAGATTGAAAAGGGTCGGTGAGAGTGGTGATCCTTGAGGAACTCCACATTCTGGTTTCCAAGGTGGTGATATAATCGAATTTGATATTACTTGGTATGTTCTTGCTGTTTAGAAGCCTTTGATCTAGTTAAGTACGTTTCCTGTAATTCCAAAGTATTCTAAGATGTTTAGTAGTATTTTGTGGTTAACCATATCAAATGCACTGGACATGTCGAATTGCAGGAGAAGTATGCTGTCTCTAGTTGCGATTGTTTGCTTAAATTTGGTTAGGAGAGTGATTAGTACTTTTTCTGTACTGTGGTTGGATCGAAATCCTGATTGTGATTCATGTAATATTGAGAACTTATTTAAGTAATCGGTAAGTTGCTTGGTTACCATACTTTCCATTAGTTTGATTGCTAAAGGGATGGATGCTACTGGGCGATAGTTGGTTATAACATTTGCTTTTTTCTTTATGTCCTTAGGTATTGGTGTAAGTAGTATATTTCCTTTATCATTAGGGAAGAGTCCATGTTGTAACATATGATTTAGGTGTTTCGTGAGGTCTGTTATGAAGCGTTGAGAGGCGAATCTTATTAGGTTGTTGGGGCATGTATCAAGCTTGCAGTGGGACTTAGCAAACTTATTGATCGCTTGTGGTTGGGAGGCGGGGATAGGGCTGGGCAGACTTATACGGTCTGTACCAGAGCCGGTGGTGGGAAGCGGGACTGGTGGTTGGGAGGCGGGGATAGTGCTGGACAGACTTGTATGGTCTGTGCCAGAGCCGGTGGTTGGGAGGCAGGGCTGGTGGTGGGGAGGTGAAGATAGTGCTGGGCAGACTTATACGGTCTGTGCCTGTGCCAGAGCTGGTGATTGGGAGGTGGGGCTGGTGGTTGGGAGGTGGGGATAGTGCGGGGCAGACTTATACGGTCTGTGCCCTGAAGAGCACAGGTACAAATCAAAGTAGGGTATACACAAAAAGCAGCAAATATGAGTTATCTTGTTGGGCAGACTGGATGGACCGTGCAGGTCTTTTTCTGCCGTCATCTACTATGTTACTATGTTACTATGCTTGAGTGACGGATTCATCAGTAAGGATAGTGAAGTTAGACCAGATTCTGTCAGCTGGATATTCCTCTGGAATTGGATCCAAGCAATCGATGAATATTTCGTGGTCAGTGGTAATAGGTGATAATGTGAGTCGAATCTTAACAATTTTCTCATTAAAGTATTTAGCAAGACTGTCTGCTGATGGGGTATCTGTAGTAGTTGTAATGACTGGGGTGGTATTTAGTAGTTTGTTCACTAGTAGGAAACGTTTATGCGTGTCTTTGTCATCTGGCCCAATTTTGGTTTTGTAGTAAGATCTTTTGGTATGTCGTATAGCATATTTGTATTTCCTTTGTACTTGTTTCCATGCGTTTAAAGTGTGTTCATCATTCCTTTTATTCCATGCTCATTCGTATTTCCTAACCTGAGTTTTTAATTTTTTCAATTCTTCATTAAACCAAGGTATCGAATTATTTCTTTGTGAGGTTTTTGTTCGTAATGGTGCTATATTATCTAGTGTATTTCTGCATCTAATGTCCCAATCTTGGAGATAATTATTCGAGTCTGTTTGTATTGTCCATTCATCCTTGTAAACCTGTTGCCAGAATGTTGTATGGCCTCTTGAGGTGTAGGTTGTGCGTTCTTGGTTATGGCGTGAGCTTTTTCTTTGCCATTGTAAAGATATGTTTAATTTATGGTGATCTGACCAAGGCACTTCTTCCCATTTTGTATCTACTAGAGTTAGTTTTAGATCTTAGGCTAGTTTGAATATCAGGTCCAATGTGCATACTGTAGATGAAAGCTCAAATTAAAATTTCTGGGTAGTACCATCTCATGATCTGTGCTCCTTCTAATTCTTTTCTATTAGTTCCTGATTTCAGAATCTATGGGTCTAGCTGGTAAAATTTGCACCTTAAATATTCCATCAAAGGCAAGGACCAGCTTCCAGCTGTTAATACCCTCTTGTATTCTCAACAAAACCCAGTACACCATGGCAATTTAGCATATAGAGTACTGCGAGGGAGTCTATAGGAAGTTACTGTTCCCCCCTTAATGGCACTCCCTCACAGCCAGAGAGCCACCTTTAAAGGTAGGCTTCAGAGCAGAGAAGACATAACTCAGCAGGAGCAGAGCAAGGAGGGCATGTTGTCTACACCGCAGAAGTGTAAGCTGCAGAAGCTCTAGTCAGGTACACTACATTTATTTTGGAGCCAGGGGCGGACTGACCATTTGAACAATAGGGTAGTGCCTGAGGGCCCACAACAATAGAGGCCCACTTACCCCTAGTTTCCATCTAGTTTAATCATTTTTGATAGGTGACCTTTAGTGTCTAGGGGCCCAGACCACTGTCACCATGCCCCTACTTGGCGCCTTGCTGAAACTGTAACTTCAGAATTCAGGGCCAAACCTGGCGTGATTGTGCTGAATACGGAAACACAGAACTTTAATGCTGAGACTCCAGGCAGAACCAAGCTGTTTATGCTGCTGTTTTGAGAGACACACTAGTACATGCCCTTGCCCTGCAGGAGGAGGTCTTGGGGAGAATTCTTGAGAACAAAGATTGACTTTTTGCATGTTTATTTCTTCTCACCTGTGAAAGGAACAGGTTACCCATCTCTCTGCACATCAATAAATGCTTTGGTTCACATTTAACCCGCTGTCTGTCTGTGATTAATCAAGACTCCAGGCCCACCCCTGCTCACACTGCTATAAGCACAAATGCTAAATCACATGTTATATTGCATTATACCACAGAATGTGGTAGGATGATTAAAGTTAACACAGCAACTAATTTTGTGGTACGAATGGAAATATTTATTTATTAGGATAATAAGAATCTGTGAGCTAGGATTAGTTGGGTTCTATATGAAACAATTTATCGTCCTAGCTTTTGTCTTAGACATGTTAATAATACAATTTGCAAAGGCTAAAGTAATTTTTCTAGCTATCAGGTATATGCCCTCTGTTATTGCTTTCAAAAAAACTGGAATCACTTCTTATCTTATGCTGACCTTCATGTTCTGAAACAGTGCATGTGGCATGGGACTGTATTCATTAAGTCTGCTGGTGCTCTGGAAAGCTTTACAAATAAGATACCAGCCTTTAGGGTTTTATTTTAGAAATGGAGGGGGAGAATGCGAGAAAGTTGAAAGATTTAGCATGATCGCCTGCAGCAGTGCACTAAAAATGCGTCCAGAACCGAAGAGTTAAGCTATTTTAAGCTTTATGATCACAGAAACAATCATCTTTACTGCAAAATAAGCTGTGCTCCAATGTATGAACTGTGTAATCTGTAGCAAAAATATGTTGACATTAATCCTTTGGGTGGTAGTTTATAGGAGGAAGTGTATTGTCAGTAATAGATTTTACACTGAAAACATCAATATACCAAATCATGTAGGTTATTCAAGTTTAATACATACTTACCAATACATCCCCAGCAGCACTAGCATGGAAGACCTTGCATTCATGAGATCTCAGAAACTAAGCAGCGTAAGGCCTGCCCAGTACCTGGATGGGAGAGGAGCAGATACAGGTGGCAATGATAAAACACTGTAGTGTTCTGCCATGAAAGGTCAAAGGAATGGTGGTAGGGTTACGATCACCTAATCGTCAATACCAAAATATGGGCGGAAAGAGGACAGGAGAGTCAAGAAAATAAGAATAGCCATACTGGGTCAGACAATGGTCCATCTAGCCCAGTATCCTGCTTCCAACAGTGGCCAGACCAATTAGTACTATCATTCCATGTTACCAATCCTGGGGCAAGCAATGACTTCCCCCATGTCCATCTCAATAACAGACTATAGTCTTTTCCTCCAGGAACTTGTCCAAACCTATTTTAAAACCAGATACGCTAACTGCTGTTACCACATCCTCCAGCAGCGAGTTCCAGAGCTTAACTATTCTTTGAGTAAAAAAATATTTCATCCTATTTGTTTTAAAAGTATTTCCATGTAATTTCATTAAGTGTCCCCTGGTCTTTGACCATTTTGAAAGAGTAAAAAATCGATTCACTTGTACCCATTCCACACCACTCAAGATTTTATAGACCTCAATCATATCCCCCCTCAGCGGTCTCTTTTCCAAGCTGAAGAGCCCTAAACTCTTTAGCCTTTCCTCATATGAGAGGAGTTCAATCCCCTTTATCATTTTGGTCACTCTTCTAATTCCTCAATATCTTTATTGAGATACGGTGACCAGAATTGAATGCAATACTGAAGGTGAGGTTGTACTATGGAGAAATACAGAGGCATTATAATATTCTTGGTCTTATTTTGCATCCCTTTCCTAATAATTCCTAACATCCTGTTTGCTTTTTGGCCGCCACTGCACACTGGACAGAAAATTTCAGCGTATTGTCTACAATGACACCTAGATCTTTTTCTTGCGTGCTGACTGTTAGGGTGGACCCTAGCATCAAATAACTATGATTCAGATAATTCTTCCCTTATCAGGAGTACAAGCAGTAAGTGTTAACTTTCAGCCTACATGAAACGTCATTTTACTTTTGTGGTTTTACTAAACCAAAAAATTCTCCTTGGAGAAATGATATTTAGAGGCATGTCATGAATTACAGTACATCCTATACTGTATTTCATGAGACTGGGATTGTTATGTCACAAACATCCTCATATATATTTTTTATCAGTGTTTTGTTTTTACACCCTTTGTACCTTTTGTCATTCAAATGTGGCGATGCCCACGTTTGCAGAGGAGCAACATAGGAGTCAATAGCTAAAGTGGCCCGTTGATTGATATAGAATGAGTGCTCTTACCACCATCTGAATTTGGCAGTCTTGTGTAATTTTAAAACATCTAAAATAAATTTGTCCATCGTGATAGTGTGTGCTAGTGGCCAGGTATTGTGCCCTCACAAATACAGCTACACAAGGGTGGCAAGTAAAACAAAATACTTTATTTACATGTAGAAATGGTTGAAACAGCCTGTTCACTTCATAGACTGAGCAAGTAAGAACAGCAAGTTTCTTGAGTTCATATATTCTTTCCTTCAGTCTCATCCCTGGCAGGCTCCATAATCTCAATATTATTCTCAGTAGTCCTTGTCCTCCTAACTAACTCAGCCCAGGCCTAGCTCTGGTCAGTCCTCCTGGGTTAGAATCTCACAAGCAAAGGGATAAATTAGCCTACCTTGTTAGTCTTCTGTTACCTCATAAACAATTTCTGGAGGTGTAGGTGGGAGGTGGCTCTTGCCTTCCTTGGGCTCTCTGTGTCCTTTGAAAACTCTTCTGGAGAACCCCTTCTCCTGCTCTGGGCCCATTTTCCAACACTGCATCCCTTAACTTGAACTCTCCTGGAGAACCTGTTCTCCTTCCCTGGACCTGTCTTCCAACACTGTAGCCTACTTAGGGCATCCCTGTTCTGTTCTGCCATAGGACATTTAACCTCCTTCCTCCCTAAGCCCCGCCCTCCTGACTCAGCTGACTAGCTCTCAATCTGGAGTGTCCTTAAGGAACCCTGGGCTTATCCACCCACTCCCTCGCACCCATGGCCAGATTAATACTATATTGGGCCCTAGGGCCCCCTTACCAAGGACCCCATCCTCTACCATCATTTCATCTTTCCAGAAGTAGCAGGGGAAAATGCAAAGCCCAGCTGCCAAAGGCTGGTGTGGGCATATTTATAACAGTAATAGTTTGTGAGTGAGCATGAGGACTATGCAAGCACATGCTTTGAATGGAGAGGCTTAATGGATACAGATGGAGAGTTGCCAAGTTGCCCAGTTCCAGGAGGGAAATTCTGAGCCAGTGCTGGATTTCTGCAACACTATCCTGCACGGGACCCAAAGTGCTGATTTCAACTGATGTATCAGAGACTACAAAAAGAACACTAACTTGGGATATATGTCTGATCTTCAAGGACCTTAAAGGAAATGGCCCAGAGTACTTGAAGAAGAGGATCATTCTTTACATATCTCCAAGGACACTAAGGTCCTCCCAAGTAGTATCCCTAACCACACGCTCTCCAAAGGATATAACACGATGTGATAACACCAGTGAGCCTTCACCGGAGTAGCCCCCACACTCTGGAATGCACTTCCTGAAAGGCTCTGCTTAACACAAGATTATCTCTACTTGAGGAAGCAAGAGAAAACTTGGCTCTTCAACCAGGCCTTTAATGGAGGAAGGAACTGACATGCTAGTCTTGCACACACAGTGACACTGACTGCACATACCATAGCCAGACATGTTTATCCACTCCTACCCTAACTAATATAATATTCAAGCTCCTTTCAGACCTCATGTGCAACTTTCTTAATTCAATCCCCTTATCTTACTCCTCTTATTCTGTCTTACCTAGGGTTACCATATGTCCAGACTTACCCGAACATGTCCTCTTTTTGAGGACATGTCCGGGCAACCGGGTGGGTTTTGCCAATCTGCCCGTTTGTCCGGATTTCTGGACAAACGGGCAGGCTGGTGGGTGGGCCATCCTACAGGCTGATAATGGAAAAAAAGAAGGGCATCCCTGACGAGCACTTGGCCGACTTTACTTGGTCCATTTATTTCTTGCGAACAAGCCTCAAAAAGGTGCCTGAACTGACCAGATGACCACCGGAGGGAATCAGGGATGACCTCCCCTTACTCCCCCAGTGGTCACTAACCCCCTCCCACCCTAAAAAAAACTTTTAAAATATTTTTGCCAGCCTCAAATGTCATATCCAGCTCCCTGACAGCAGTATGTAGGTCCCTGGAGCAGTTTTAGTGGGTGCAGTGCACTTCAGGCAGGCGGACCCAGGCCCATCCCCCCCTACCTGTTACACTTGTGGTGGTAAATGTGAGTCTTTCAAAACCCACCAGAAACCCACTGTACACACATGTAGGTGCCCCCCTTCACCCCTTAGGGCTATGGTAGTGTTGTACAGTTGTGGGGAGTGGGGTTTGGGGGGCTCACCACACAAGGTAAGGGAGCTATGCACCTGGGAGCTTTTTCTGAAGTCCACTGCAGTGCCCCCTAGGGTGCCCGGTTGGTGTCCTGGCATGTGAGGGGGACCAGTGCACTACGAATGCTGGCTCCTCCCATGACCAAAGGGCTTGGATTTGGTCGTTTCTGAGATGGGCGTCCTCGGTTTCCATTATCGCCGAAAATCGGGGACGACCATCTCTAGGGACGACCATCTCTAAGGTCAACCTAAACGTGGAGATTTGGGCGTCCCCAACCGTATTATTGAAACAAAAGATGGACACCCATCTTGTTTTGATAATACGGGCTTCCCCACCCCTTCGCGAGGATGTCCTGTGAGGACGCCCTCATGAAAACTAGGGCACCCCATTCAATTATGCCCCTCCATGGGGCCTAACATAGCTTAAAATGTCATACTGTGCCAATTTAGCACGTGCTAAAACTTTTTAAATATTTTTTGGGAGGGGGGCATGTCAGAGGGTATTCCTATGCTAATCAGTTAGGGCAGCTACATTACCACATACTAACTGGTTAGCTCAGGATGAACCAGGCCGCCGAGAGACTGAGGCAGGTCTGGGGCAGGGCTGTCGCTACCAGGCCCCCTGTGCTGCCGCTGCTGCCCCGCCCAGGACAGCCACATAGCCAGACAAAAAATTGGGGGAAGGGGGAGCGCAAATTGGGGGACACGTTTTGCCCCACCTCCCTGCCCCCCATCGCAACTCCACACATTTTGGCTAGTTGGGGTCCCTAAGCCCACCAGCAGAAGCCTTCCTCCAGCACTGTTCTCCACATGCGTGACGTGAGGGGGAAAAGCAGCTGCAGGGCAGACAATGCGGCGGAGAACAGTGCTGGAGGAAGTCTACTGCTGGTGGGGCTTGGGGACCCCTCCAACCAAACCAGAGCTCCTCCCCAGCCTCTATGGGGAGCCCAGTGCTGTAGTTTTCTCTCTCCAGCTCCTGTTGGGACACGATTACCTGGGTCCCATCAGCAGCAGGAGAGAGACAGACCCCGGCGCCGGGCCCCCCTGGGAGGCTGGAATCTTGCCCCCCTGTCCTCCCTCTCAGCAGCTCTGGGATGACTGTGTGAGCCCTTACCGCCTACAAAATGGGTGTCAGCAAGTGCTCACACAATAATTTTTTTTAAGGGGCACACATTAATGGTAACATTAGCGCATGGCCATCAATACCAAAAATGGAAAATTGGTCATTTTACAGCTGTGGTAAAAATGACCTTAGCATGTTGGAAAAACCTGCTCAAGGACACATTAAGGCCACTTTTTTTTGCCACAGCTTAGTAAAAAGGCCCCTAAACTTTACCTTTGCAGCTAGCAATGAGAACAAAATGAAGCAAGAAGGAAAAAAGCACCACTGATCCTAAGTAATAGCAGAGCTTAGTGACAGGCTGCTCTCTAGATACCATTGCGGATCCTCTAATTCTTTAAATTAAGACATTTTTGATGTTGCTCCTGTGGGATCCTCATACCATAACCTCTTGTTGTAGAACATTCTTGCCTCTGAACAAGTTTGAATCTTGTGCATTATTCATTCCTTTGAAGTATATGAATATTTCTGTCATACCCACTCTTCGTATTTGTTACCATAGCCGCTGCTGCTTGGAGAACCATGTGAGTTGCAGTTGGGGCAGGGGAGGTGGGAAGGGAAGGAGTCATTTTATTTTGCAAACATCAGATGTACATAAGTACATAAGTATTGCCGTAATGGGACAGCCCAAAGGTCCATTGAGTCCAGCATCCTGTTTCCAACAGTGGCCAATCCAGGTCTCAAATACCTGGCAAGATCCCAAAACAGTACAATACATTTTATGCTGCTTATCCCAGAAATAAGCAGTGGAGTTTCCCCAAGTCCATTTTAATAATGGTCTATGGACCTTTCCTTTAGGAAGCCGTCCAAACCTTTTTTATACCCCGCTAACCGCCTTTACCACATTCTCTGACAACAAATTCCAGAGTTTAATTATACGTTGAGCGAAGAAAAATTTCTCCGATTCGTTTTAAATTTATTACTTTGTAGCTTCATCGAATGCCCCCTAGTCCTAGTATTTTTGGAAAGAGTAAACAGACGCTTCACGTCTACCCTTTCCACTCCACTCATTATTTTATAGACCTCTATCATATCTCCCCTCAGCCGTCTTTTCTCCAAGCTGAAGAGCCCTTGCCATTTTAGCCTTTCCTCATAGGGAAGTCGTCCCATCCCCTTTATCATTTTTGTCGCCCTTCTCTGCACCTTTTCTAATTCCATTATATCCTTAGACAACCCTCAGTTAAAGAGGGCCATTGGATCCTACTAGAAATTAATGTTGCTAATATTTATAATCTATTAAATGTTTATGGTCCCATCTCAGATGTCCCTTTCTTCTTTCAGAACCTCACTAACACGCTTATAAAGTTTGGTTCTTCAAATATCATTGTTGGAAGTGACTTCAACCAAATACAATATATTATCCTGGACAAACATTCTAAAACTCATTTGTAATTTCAAGTAGGATCCAACGACCCTCATTATCTGAGGCTTGTCTAAGGATGGTAACCGGGTGATTTCTGCTGGTGATAATTGCAACCCCATTGTGCTTATGTGATGCTGCAGATTATGCAATCAAGTTATAAAAATTATCATTAAGCCTTTTGTTATCATTTTCATTAAGATGTGTTTCTTGTAGAACTATGTTGGCATTCGAATTGTTAAGGTATAAAGAGAGCTTCTTTCGTTTAATAGGGTTATTTAACCCTCTAACATTATTAGAGACAACATGCATTGTCAATTTGGCATCCCTCAGACAGAGACTTCACTTTTTTCTCTCCCCCACATGCTAGCTACTCCCATATTGATCTTTTTCTTAATATTCTCTTGTATTCTATCACAAATTTTAAATGCCATCATTCACAGCTCCTCTATATCTGAGCATTCTGCCATATAATTGCATCTCTTCCCTGCTCCTAATAGCCCTTCTAAGCTGACCTGGAGATATCAAACCCACTTACTACAAGACAAAGCTTTCACTACACGTATAAAACAAACAATTCGTCAATACTTTCAAAACAATCTCATAATCAACATCATGATCAGTAGTTGGTGAGATACCTTCAAGGCTATGGTAAGAAGTGATATAATAAATTATACTGCTGGAAAAACAAAACACAACAAAACAAAGAACGTAACACAGAGCTAGCAGATCTTCAGTCCAAGATCAAATCTTTAGAAGGCCAGTGCCTAAATAACCAAACTCCTGCTATATACCCCAAATTACAACAAACCCCCCCTAGATTTAATTCAGTGGTATTGTAATGGTATCAGTTTATTATATTTTGCTGGATTATATATACACCAATATATTTGTGCAGCTTTTAAATATATATATATTTGACACTGCAGCAGAGAAAATAGTCTCATTCCAAAAGCCCTCTTCCCTCTCCCTTTGGGGAATATTTACAAGACAAAGGTACTGCTGCAGTGGCAGGGACCTCACCTTGCCTTTTCTCATCCCTTAAACAAAAGACTTAAGACTGCTTTAAAGTTTTAAATTGACTCTATTCCTCTGATCAACACAACAAAGATTGGACCTAACCAGAGGATGCAAGGAGACAGGCAGGGAAAGGTGTGAAATCCAACTTAAAGACAAAGGGCACCTGCTGGCTGCCCCAGACAAATCTTATGTATCACAGAGAATCAAGCAGGAAGCCCTGTACATCAAAAGACCATTTGTCAGCAAAATCCAGACAGCAAGTCTCGTGATGTCATAAGACATGAGACCAAGACTCAAGGGTCGTGTGCAAACATGAGACCAAGACTCAGGGGTCGTGTGCAAAAAAACAGGAAGCCAGCAACCAGATGCACATGGCCTGCTTCCCTGCAAAATAAGAGTATAAAAGGACAAGCTGTTTCCCAAGAGTCAGATTCTCTTCAACTGCAAGCAACTCAGGAATCCACTCACTGCAGAAGCTCTCCTGTCCTGCAAACATGTGCTTACCTAATGCTGTTCATACTGTGTAACAAGGAATTGTAAGTAACATAACTTTTGATCTAGACCTGCTACCTTGCCTTACTTAAGCACAGATTATCTGTAAAGATCTCTTAAAACCTACCTCTCGTGTGCAATTGTATATTAAATCAACCTTTTTGAAGCTAAAAATACGGTCTCTTTGTGTTCTGAGTATATGGTATCTTTTATATATACTTAATTTATTTAATTTATTGCAATTATCACCTTTGGTGATTGGTGGAGAAATTAATATCCTAAAGCTTATAAATACAGCACCTGCTCTTAAATTATAAACAGTAGCGAGTGCTCTCTAGAGCTATTTTCCCCAAAATAAATAATTTCTTGTAACAGTATCAAAAGAAGCTATCTCCTTAATCCACTCTCAAAAAAAAAAAAAAAACCCAAACCAGATAGTATGCTGAAAATAATAAATCTAGTCATCTTCTAGCTCAATACTTAAAATCAGAAAGTGATAGAACCAGAATAGCACACATAACTGACTCCTCTGAAAAGCAGCATACCTGTGATGCTGACATTACAAAATTCACAGAAGCCAGCAGCCTTCCAACTGTTGGTCCTTCTCTGCTCAATCAGGTTTACTCTCTTGTCTCTTATTCTATTGTCCTAATTTAAACAGTTATTGGACTATGGTTTGGACGAGAATCTCGGAAATTTTTGCTATGAAAGCCAATATCACTATAAGTTACAAGATCACCATTTTATTCTCCTTCACCCCTGAACTGATTATACTTGATTTTCATAACAAACTACTTGACTTAATGCTAGCTCTTGACTTCCACTTTATTGTTTATCATTGGAAAAATAATTCCACCCTCAATATACACAAGTATATATCATCTCTGTGCCATCAGGCAATACAAAGAAACGACTGCTGTTAAACTTTTTAATTATTCTAACTTAAAAAAATTATGGGCTCCTTTTGACAAATATATAACTCATAGCATTAATCTCTCTTTATGCATTACATATGTTATAATATTTTATATTGTTACTGTTATGCCAATATCTTACTGATTTACTATTGTTTCTGTAACACTTGATGAAAAATTCAATAAAAAGATATTGAAAACAAAATGTAGCAATACAAATAATGTAATAATTTATAACCAGATTTAACTAGAAGTGAGTGTTGGGTAGATAACTTATATTCACCTGTCTGACACTCTCTTGCATTGGGCGTCAGGGTCTCTGGTTCTCCTTTTGGAATCTTCTGTAGTCTGTCTTCTACTACACTAACTTTAACCAAGTCAGTAAGAGAGACCTATCTCCCTATAGTCTGTGCATGTACCTGTGCTGAATCAGTTTTCCTACAAGGGCTGGTTTCCTATTACAGTGTATCTATCTACCCAGAAAATAAAGAATAATCAAGTTTCCCTAACTACCCCCTTCAATCTTTTAGTTATCCTGATTAGTCAGCACACTCTCATTCAGCTTTCATCCACTTTGAGTCAGCCTTGCTTCAGCAGTTTAGATCCCCTTTGAATTTATGGTCACTAACACAAGTAAAGGTTATCTGCCATGAGAAACAGACTTGTCTCTTTGTGCTGCTTGAACTGCTCATCCAGGATTAGATTCAGTAAATGGTGCTTAAAATATAAGGTAAAAAAAAATGGTACTAAGTGTGATTCTTTAAAGGGCATGCGCCCATTGTAGAATTGCACTTAGCAGCGATTCCTAAGTTGGGCATGTTAAGGCCATATTCTATAATTCTGCACACAACATTTTGGAACGATCCTGACATGCCCATAACCATGTCCCCTTTTGAGTTATGCACTAGTTAGGCACCATGCCTTATAGAATAACACACAGCCAGATGAGTGTGCAAATTTTAATGCATGCCAATTAACATCAGTAATTGGTTGTTAGCACCCAATTATTGATATTAATTGGCTATTTACTCAATTAATTTGCATGCACACCTTAGGCGCACACCCAAATTTGGGTGCACGATTCTGGGCACCATATATAAAATGTGGGGGCTGATGTGTTAACAGTTAAAGTTAACAGCTAATTGTAGTCCCCTCCTAGTTCTTGCTCGTTCTCTGCCCCATTCCACATTTGTCAGTTAATACAGGAATTACAGCATACTAAGGGGCAATTCTGGAAGGGGGTACTTTCATTTAGGTGCCCTGATGCCAAGTGGGAGAGCTCATTCTAAAATGGGAACTGAGCTCCCAGATTCTGTTATAGAATACTAGCGAAACCTGGTATTGGCATGCCTAACATTTACATGCCTGCAGTTACACCAGCCATTGATCTGGTGTAACAGCAGATGCAAAACTGCGACACAGGTGCAGTTTATAGAATAACTTACAGTATTCTATAAATTTTGTGTGTAAATTGAAGCCCCACCCGTAGCCTGCCCATACTCCCTTTTTGACTTCACAGAAGTGTAATTGAATACGCTGAGCTGTTTTTCCTGCATTGGCAGTGGATTACAATTGTAGCAGAAGCCTTGCTTTCATTCTTTTTGAGCTTAATATTTGTATATCTATATATCACAAGACTCCTGAAGAAGGCGTCTGTAGCGCCAAAACACGGCTGTGTTGAGTCAAGTGTATATTTAAATAAAGAGATTGTTCCTAACCTATGTCGCCTACTGGTGTTGTTCAAGATCCTACTCCTCCTACCCCTCCTTTCCTCATATACTCCACCCATATATATGCTCCCTTACATTTTTTACACTATTCGCTAGATTTCGTATAGGTCTTTCAAAGTTGGTGAGCAAATTTGAGCATGGATCATAGATCCACGTATAAACTATTTAGCTAATCAGGTGCTAACAATCAATAATTACTGTTAATTGGCAGTAATTAGGAGTTACGTGTGTATCTAACCTATGGCCTATTCTATAATATGTGCAGGGCCGCCGAGAGACTAGGCCGGGCCCGGGGCAAGGCTGCCCCCCATTTGCTCCCCCTGCCGCTGCCGCCCCCTGTTGCTCCCCCCTGCCTCTGCCGCCCCACCCCCCCGTCACTGCAGTCCCCGGTCTCACCTGCCTGCCTCCTCGGCTTCGGGCCCCCTGCATTCAAAGCGGCAGTCGCCTCTCTTCAGTTCTGGCCTCACCTTCCCTCCCTGTGCCCTGCCCTCGTCTGATGTAACTTCCGGTTTCCACGAGGGTGGGACACAGGGAGGGAAGGCCCGAAGGGAGGCGATCTGTGACTGCCGCTTCGAATGCAGGGGGCCCGGAGCCGAGGAGGCAGACAGGTGAGACTGGGGACTGCAGCGCCGGTGGCCTGACCCAGGCGCCGGGCCCCCTTGGAGGCCCAGGCCCGGGGAATTTTGTCCCCCCTGCCCCCCCTCTCGGCAGCCCTGAAGATGTGCACCTAAATTCATAGTGCACAACTTCAAAGGGTGCAATTCCATGGGAGGGCATGGGTAGGTCAGGGGCGTTCCAAGAGTTTAGGCACCATGTTATGGAATTATGTCAGTTACATGCCTAACGCATTTACACCAGTCTTTGGCAGGCATAAATGCTGGCACCCAAAGTTAGGCGCGAGATGCTTTCTAAGCTAGTTTTCTGTAAAAGTCGTTCCATATAGACTGCCCTTTGCAGAATGCTAGTTCAGCACAGATCATCCCAGTGTCTAACTTTGGGTGCCATTTACTGAATCCTCCCCCCCCCCCTTGCTACTTACATGTTTTGCTACAGGATAGAGAGTTGCACGGGGACAGAAATCTTACCCGTCCCCATCCGCCCCACTGGAATCTTACCCATCCCCGCAAGAATTTAATGGTACATAAAAAAAATTACGGTTGGCTCTTTCAGTCTCTTTCTGGGTTCGAGCTGCAGAACTGCAGGCCAGGAAGGAACAGAAATTGGAACTTGGAACTTGGAACACTCTGGTATGCACATTCAAGGCTTGTCTCTGATTCACTGGCACTGTGTGCTAAGAGGTCGCCACATGCACGTGCCAGTAGGTCAGGTGACATCTGATGCCGAGGTTTGTGCATCAGCCCAGGAGCAGAGAGGATTAATAGTAATATAGTAAGTGACAGCAGATAAAAACCTGAACTGTCCAGTCTGCCCGGTAGTCATGCTCATTATCAATTCATAATTAAATCAACAATGAATGTGATATTATATACTTGATTATGGTCTGGGACCATGGAAGTCCACCCAGCCCTACCCTTATGTTCCAACTGCTGGAGTAGTTGTCGAAGACCACTCCAGCCTATCTGTCTTCTCATTTGCGGGAAACAGACTGTAAAACTCTGTCATGTTCCACCTACAAGTTGCTGTCTAAGTCCTTTCCAGATTGCCATATATGAGAACATAGACCATACAAATTTGCCTGGTATTGGCCCTAGTTCATCACAGCTGGAGTCACCATCTAAGCGTCACTTGACACATCCACACACATGCAGCTATTTAAGTTTAGGCTTTTTATAACTTTCAATTTCTAATTAGAGATCCTCTGTGTTCATCCCATGCCTTTTTGAATTCCATCACCATTTGTGTCTCTACCACCTCCTTAATGGAGACTTTCTGCATCTGTGCTGTTAAAGCAAGGAGGAGGAGGAGACAGCACTCAAAGAACTTGGTACTTGGTAAGTGAGAGGCTGGTACAAGTGCAGTGTAAACTTCCATGGGAACCCCTCAGGAATGCCTTCCATCCCCCTGGGAATCCCACAGAACTGCTTCCATCCATAGGAGTAGCCTAGTGGTTAGTGCAGTGGACTTTGATCCTGGGGAACTGGGTTCGATTCCCACTGGAGCTCCTTGTGACTGTGAGCAAGTCACTTAACCCTCCATTGCCCCAAGTGCAAAATAAGTACCTGAATATATGTAAACCGCTCTGAATGTAGTTGCAAAATACCCCAGAAAGGCGGTATATCAAGTCCCATTTCCCTCTCCCTCCCTGCCTGTGGAAATCCTGCGGGTTCCATGGGATTCCAGCGAACCCCGTTCCCGTACAAGTCTCTACTCCAGAATAGTGCTTAGGTGCCCTGCTGGCACTTCCAGGGGTAAATGTATATAAGGGTGTATGTGCTAGCATTCTATATACTTATGTGCACAAGGGATGTGTTGAAATGCATGCACCCAGTTATTGAACTGCCCTTCACCTGTCAAGTCACTTGTCAACTATTAGGCCAGGTGCATGTTAACAGCATGCACTACTTTCTGCATTATCTGTTTAAGGCACTTTAGGAAAAGGGAGCTATAAATGAAAGACTGTATTTGCAGCCCAGGGTTCCATACCCTAATGAAAATTGGTTTGCCTGCCAGAGTTCCCTTTGTGTTTTCAGTGCACTACGTTGGATGAGCGCTTTGCAGACATATTTACATCAGGTTTACATCTCTCACGGTTGCTATGGCGACTCCGGTCCCCAGGCTCCCTCCCTCCCTCCCTTATGTGTGTGTGTCTCCTCTGTCAGGTTGCACAATGGTACAGGCGGCAGCAGCATCCTGGTGCAGAATGGTCACCGGCCGCTGAGAGACGGTGACTCAGCAGCCAACCGTGTTCTTTTTTTCCTCCCCTCCGTCCCCCTCTCTATTTTTTTGGTTGCTCGTCACACAGTAAGCTCTTGCTTCTTTTATTTCGCCCTCTTCTTCTTCTTCTTCTCTTTCCTCCCCCTTTTTGTGGGTCCTTTTGCAAGTCAGCCGTCCGTCATCTCCTCCTGCATCCTCTCTCCTCGCTGCCGGGAATGTGGTGACAGAAGCCCAGACGCAGAGGTGCAGCTCGGATCTGGCAGGCACGGAATGGTAGGTGATGATCTGTGCCGCTAGTGACAGTCCTCCGAGTGATCTGACTTTGGCGGGGGTGGGGGCGATGGCTCTGGTTGATTTTAGGATGAATTAAAAAAAAAAAGGGGGGGGGGGAAGATTTAGTGCAGTGCCTTTCGGTGATCTTGGAATAGAGGAGGATATTTGATTCTTTCTGATATTATATGTTACTCTCTGCAGGGCATGAGTGCTTTAGAGCTGAAAATTTGTGGCAATGCTGATCCAGCTGCTTGCTGCATGTAAACACTGCTACGGTGTCCCTGACTCCCCTCTTTTGCTCTTATTTCCTTTAACGGCCACAACAATGGTTTTTTTTCCTTTCTTTCAACTACATAGAAATAGTTGAACATTTTTCCTTCGTTAAAGATACCAATATTTAGGACTGATGGAAAACAGGCTTATGCAGCCATACCTTCAACATCCTGTTAAAAAAAAAAAAAAGCAGAGACACTGGGACTTCATTTTAAGGCTGAGGATAGGGAACTGATAGCCGAGAGCAACAATTAATCGTATTTTAGTCGGTTTTATTATCACGAGGAGTTTCCCAGCTGGCGCTTTATTGCTGGGCTTTTTACACGTTCAAGAATTTCTGCCTTTTTCTGGGGTGTCTCGGTGCTCCCTTGTACTATAAAATCTTGCTAACGGGGAGTAATGAAGGAAACCTAGTGGTTGCATTAGAGGGAAATTGCCGGTCAGATCCAGAAGCGCTACTATGCCAGCAGCAGGAAAGGCTGTCATTTACAATGGTGGATTTTATGTTTCTGGAAATGTAGCACCAAATTTACTATTTGCATTGCACCCGCAAACAAAAACCTTTGTGTCGTTTTTTGCCAAGCAGCGGCGTGCCGGTTGTTTGCTATTCTCGATCTTCGAGGCTGTCAGCTCTTTTTTTTCCCCTCTAGGTCCTTTTGCTGCATAGGCTCACTTCATGCAGTCCTCTCCTCTGATTTGCTGACTGTGTGGCTGAGATGGAAGGCCTGATTAAGCTGATTGTGCCCATAATTAACCAAACAAAGGTCTCTGTGAAAAGAAAATGAACTAAGCAGGGTAGAAGGCTGTTTTTTTTTTCCTGTGTGAAATGAAGGTAGGAGAGAGCAAAATGTAGCTGGTTGAAGACTACCGTGTTCATAAAAGGCCACAATTAAAAAAGACAATTAAAATCATGTAATTGAATCGGTGGTGGTGGGTTTGGCATGTATTGTAGTTGTATGGTGGTCTTCTTTGTATATTGTATGCCACATGACAGATTTTTGTTGACAATAATCCAGGTCTTTTCGTGTACCTTTGCCCTTTGAGTGTGTGGCTGCAGTATGCTGTAGGTAGCAGGTCTGCTGCTTCTGGTCTTCATGCTGTCAGCTCTGCTTTCTGTCTCAGAGCCTCAGTAAGTACCAGCTTCTCTGATGGTGACTGCTTCTCACCCTGGAGAAACAAAAAGTAGCTAGTGTGGACTACAGTCTCTTTCTAACTAGGCGGCGACCTCTTGCTTAGTGTGAGACTGCTGTAGGGTGGTGGAACTATTTCTGAAACGAGGAACACACATTTTTTTTTTGTACTTGCTTCAAAAATGAAGCATCTTTCTGTAATAACACACTAGACTATCAGCTTTCTGGCAGGTGTGTTTTTTGTTCTTTCAGATTTTGTTTTGTACAGAGCAGATCCCCAGAGGGGTTCAGTATGTTTTACTGAGCTGTCTGCATACTTGTTGATTAACAGGTTTCAGATAGAAGGCTGAATTTTAGGTTACTTTTAGGTTTGGGGGGGGGGAGGGGATGTTACTTTCTGTTTATATCATTCACATACTATGGCACCTGAGAACTCTCTTGCTTGGGAAAAATAATTCCATGTGAATGCCAACAACAGTATTCTCTTATCTACCTTAATAAAGGTAAGGAGATGGAAAAGAGTGTCTGTTTTGGGCCCAGGTGAGAATTGCTAGTTTTCAAATTGCAGTAAGTCTTGACCCCCAGAGCAGAAGTGCCATGATTTCAGTAATGGAGGCCAAAACTAAAAATCAAAGGTTATTGCTGAGCTATTCAAACTACAGGCCCCTCTTCCATTGACCTGTCAGGATAAAAGATGCATGCAGTCACAACTGTGCCATGCATTTCCTTTCTTTGAAATTTGTACTGTTCTTCCAGCTACGCTGTAGCATCACACAGGCCACAGTGAAACAGAAAGAAAACAGTGCTTTCAGAAGCCTGCATTCACCCCCACCCCCCAGGTGGTGTTCTGCTTGTATGCTAAGGGGTCCATTTACTAAGCTGCAACAAAAACTGGCCATAGTGTGCCCTTGCATGAGTTTTTCCTGCACACTACGGCTATTTTTACTGCAACCGTAAGATGCTGGATTTTCTATTTTCTGTATTAATGGCCATGCGATAATGTTGCCATTAGTGCACAGCCATTAAATAAATAACCACATCAGCACTTACTGCTACCTATTTTGCAGGCAACAAGGGCTCACCTGGTAATACCGAGCTGACTAGTTAGCACACGATTCCGTAGCGAGGAATGCCCACTCTCCGGCCCCCTCACATGCCCCTTCCAATAAATGCAAACATTTCCTAACCCCCAGATTAGTGCAGTCTAATCTGGCAGTTACCACAGGACACCTGAGCACGTCCTGCGTTACACCGTGTTATGCTGCGCTAGGCACACAGCACCTAACGCAGCTTAGTCATTTTCCAAGTTTGTATCCATTTAATAAAAGGACCCCTAAGTTTTTGTCACAGATTTCAGCCAGTTGTTTTGCAACTTGAATTCCCAACAAAGGGGGAAATGTCTTGCGTCCTAATAGTAAGCAATCCTGCATCTGCTGCAAGCTCTTTCAGCTTTGCTTGCCAGAGCAGAATGTTTGGGGCCAGGGACTCTGAGGATACAACAGGCTTAGGATAACATGAAGCTGATTTTGTAGAGTGATGCGCTGCTTCTCATTCACAGCGGTCTGGAAATTACACATTTTGTTTTATTATTATTGTTTTCAGGGGAAGCAGAGACAAGAACTCATATTAAAGACAAGAAAAGGGTGTTCTCTTTTTCTTTCTGACATACAGAACTGTTTTCAAGGACCTCTTTCTCCCCCCCTGGCTTTTATTATTAAGCATATAGCACCAGAAACCTGTATTAATGGGCCCCTTTAAATACTAAAGCATGAAGCTGGATCCATTTGAGCAATTTCCTTGTCTGGATGCAACATACTAGAAGCTGTGGTGAGTCACTCTAGGTTCCTTCTAGTTAGGCTTTGATTTTGGGTGATGGTTTTCAGAAGAGTCTCAGCCAGTGCTGGTCTCATCTTACTCTGTGTGTGAACCTGTAGTCTTTCTTTCTCAGGGTAATCAGCAGGACTGCTTTTACTTATGGGTAAAAGAGTCAGCTGCCCGGACCCAGCTTAACAGGGGGCTCATAAGTAAAACAACCATGGGTGCAGGGCCCCCTCTGGTCCAGCATCCTCCTTCCCATCTTCCCAACCAGCCCTGCCGCTTCCCAGTGAAAAAAAGTGGCAAAAACCACAGATCCACCATCTAATCTTTGCTGCTGATGGCTCTGCTGGTCCCTGAGAAACAGGAGGTCACATCAGAAAGGGTGGGAACAGCAGAGCCTGCCTTGCTACCACGCCCCCATTTTGTTGATTCCAGATTGGGCAAAACATTGATTGGGCCATGGCTGTAGTGGTCCATCCCATTCTGCTGCCTATCCTCCTGCCCTATTTGAATGTCATAATATTGTCTTTCATTTAGCAACTTCTTTTTTTTTCATTGTTTATTTTCCTTTGTTGAAAAGGTAATGTGATAATACAGAATTGTCAATGAACAATACAACCATAAACCAGCCTCATTGAATAGAGCTTATAAATAAATGCTAATAACAGTTTAGCCCCAATTTCCCATTCCCTCCCCCTCCCCTTCCCCTCCCAAGATGGAACTCTCTGGTCTAGGTATCAGATGAGCAGGAGGCATCCGGACGTGAGGTCCACTTAACATATAAGTCCCAAATTTTATGGTATTTAGTTAGATGTCCTTTGCGCCTGGCTGTGAGTCTTGACATCAAATGAATATTGTCCAGCTTACGTAAAATTGTTTGAAGGCCAGGGAGAGTGGGGCTCTTCCAAGCTGCCGCTAAGACCATCTTACTTGCCACAAACACCTGTGTGGCAAATTGGTGAACAGGCTATTTAACTCCACGAGGTTTAAAGTGCAAGAGACAAGAGTCCATTTTCATAGGATAACTAACTGCAGTTACATTAAAGATAAATTTCAAAACATCCGCCCAGAACGTCTGAGCATGAGGGCAGGACCACCAGATGTGAAACATATCTCCCTCCGAACCACACTGGCGCCAACAGATTGCTGAACCAGAGTGGAAAATCTTGGCCAAACACTGGGGAGTATAGTACCAACAGTAAAGTATTTTGTGCCCATTTTCCACCATTGAAATAGAAACCAGAAGCAAAGAATGCTTGTTCCCATTGTGAGAACTCGTATGCTACACCCAAAGCTTTCTCCCACTTAGATAGATAGTACTCAATAGGGTTAGGGAATGAGAGGAGAGCCCTATGTATTCTCGAAATGCCCCCTCTCCCTCCCCTACACATAAGCCCTTGTTCAATTAGGGTCTCGGACAAGCTTAAGTCACCTCTTGCCCTACGTACGATAAGATCTCGCAGCTGGTAATATTGAAAGGCATGCAAGGGAGAAAGCCCATACTCTTTACATAGCTCTTCAAAGGACAAGAGTACACCCTTCTCTCATATTTGACCCAACTCACAAAGACCCAGGCCCTCCCACAAGCGGTAACAGGAATCCTGGGCACCTGGGGTAAAGTGGGGGGCAAAGCGGATAAACATGTGTAGAAAATATGTACGTCCTGGGAAAACGTTTTCTCGTATCCTACTCCAGGTTGTCAAAGGCCACTGGAGCAGAGGCGGGCAACCTCTAACTATCTCTCCCAGAACCTGCCTAGGTAGCCATGGTATTGCTCCCAGTGGGTGAGGGTCTAACCACCCCTGTTGAAGCCGTTTCCAAATCTTCCCTGTACCCTGTAACCAATCTGCCAACATTCTAAGATGGGCTGCTTGGTAATATATTAGAAAAGATGGGACTCCCATCCCCCCCCCCCCCCCCCCCCCCCGTGCTCTCAGCTGGTACATCACCTCTTTATGCACCCACGGAGGCCTTTTCTTCCATATGAAGGAGAAAACTCTACATTGTAAACCCCACAGGAATTTGTCTGGTAGGGAGATAGGTAACACCATTAATAGATATAGTAATTTGGGGAGTATGATCATTTTAACTGCACTGATCCGCCCTACCCAGGAGAGTGTCAACCCCTGCCAACGATCTAGCTCTAGGAAAAGTTCCCGCACCTTAGGGGGAAGTTGACCTCATATAACTCATCAACCCGACGGGTTATATTAATACCCAGATATCGTATATATCGGGGTGCCCACCGAAATGGGAACTGAGATTGCAATACAGCTATATGTTGACTAGTCATGTTCACATCTAGGGCCTCAAGGTTGATCTTAAAGCCTAAAACTGCTCCATAGTCTCGCAACATGTCAGAAACTACTGGAAAGGAAACCATCTGTTCCACCAGGGTAAGGAGTACATTGTCAGCAAAAAGGAGAATCTGGGTCTCGATGGTCCCATACCGTGGACCCCTATACTCTGGATGTGACCAAATAGTGATGGCAAGGGGCTCCATAACAAGTGCAAAAAGCAAGGGGGACAGTGCACATCCCTGACGTGTGCCTCGATACAAAGGGAAAGAATTTGAGTATTGGCCATTGACCCGAACAGAGGCACTTGCTGTCTTGTATATTAACTGGAGCCAATGTGCCAACCGACCCGAGATACCAACCCTTTCTAGGACCGCAAAGAGAAATGGCCAACACATCCGATCGAATGATTTTTTCGCATTTAACGATAAGATACATAGGGGAGTCTTCCTAGCTTGTGCATTATATATCATGTGAAGGACTCTACGAATATTATCAAATGTTTGCCGCCCATGAACAAATCCAGCTTGATCTTCATATATCAGGGAGGGAAGATCTTAGTGAAGATCTTATAATCGACTCCCAGAAGAGAAATAGGTCTGTACGAGCTGCATAGCTGAGGATCCTTGCCTGGTTTGGGTATGACCATTATAGTAGCCAAATTCCAGGTTTCCGGTATCAGCTGACTCGCCTCAAACGAATTAAACACCTTTAACAACAATGGAGCCAACAGTTTTCCAAAAATCTTATAGAACTTATTAGTGAACCCATCGGGTCCTGGAGCTGTATTAGCAGCCAGCCCCCTGATTGCTTGATCTATTTCCGTCAACTCAATAGGCCGAGATAATATCTGTCCAGCGCTATCCGGTAGCCTTGGTAGATCGATTTTATCAAGATACTCAGCAATAGAATCTGCAGAGGGGTCAATATCTGGGGAATAGAGTATTTTGTAGTAGTCCCTGAATTCCGACTGCATATACTCAGGGTCTGAATGTATCTCACCCTTCCCATCTCTAAGATTCACAATTTGGGTTCGACTAGCATGCTGTTTAAGTTTGTAGGCTAAGAGTCTGCTAGCTTTATTGCCAAATTCAAAGTGAGCTTGAAGAACCCGCTGAAGTTGTTCAGAAAGGTCAGCCAATTCGAGTTCACAGAGTTCTGTGCAAATTCTTTGTACTTGATCCAAGAGATGGGGTGGTGGTTGAGATTTATGTTGTTGTAACCGGCTTTCTACCTGTGTCAGCTGCTTCCTTAAGGTATCCTCAACAAGAGAACGTTCTTTCCACACGTGCTCTCAGCGCAAAAAAATGACTTTGCATTACTGCTTTAAAGCCCTCCCAAAGGGTTCCCGGTGTGACCTCCCTATTGTCATTGAAGTGTATGTATTCCTTAATCTGTTGCTCAAGTTGGGAGAGATTTGCCAAGTCTTAGAGCAGCGCATCATCTAAGCACCACCGACGGGAACCCCTATGTATCTCAGGGAGTGTTAATTGTAACAAGACTGGGGAGTGATCTGACCATGTGCGAGGTATTATTTGGTGTGTTCTAGCTTGGCCCGAGGCCCGAGATTGATGCATCCCCCAGCCAGAAATCGATCCGGGAAAAAGATTGATGAACTGGTGAAAAGTATGTATAGTTACATGTGGTGGGATTATCCTGGCGCCAAAGATCTGACAACTGCCAGTGTGTTAAGAACGCTTGAAGTCTCTTTCTGTCATGCCGAGCGTAGCGAATCTTGTGTGAGGAGTTATCTAGTTGTGGGTGTAGGGTGAGGTTGAAATCCCCTCCCACCAACAGAGAACCCTCCCCATGATTCAAGAGTAACTGATCTAAGCTGGAAAAATATTCCCCATGGTCAGCATTAGGGCCATATACATTCACTAGAGTGTAGATGTGACCCCTGAGTGAGAAAACCACTAGTAGGTATCTCCCTCCCCTGTCTCTTACAACTTTCAATATTTCCCACGGTTTGGAATCACTAAAAGCAATCAAAACTCCCCTGTTTTTAGAGTTATCAATATTAGATGCAAAATATATGGTAGGGTATCTTCGGTGGTGGCACAAATGCTCATGAGTTGGTCTTAAGTGGGTCTCCTGTACTAGGGAAAGGGAAAGGGAAAGGGAATGGGACTTATATACTGCCTTTCTGTGGTTTTTCCAACTACATTCAAAGCAGTTTACATATTATAATACAGGTACTTATTTGTACCTGGGACAATGGAGGGTTAGGTGACTTGCCCAGAGTCACAAGGAGCTGCAGTGGGAATTGAACCCAGTTCCCCAGGATCAGAGTCTGCTGCACTAACCACTAGGCTACTCCTCCACGTCCACCCGAAGGTGGAGCAACTCCCGAAAAAGGAGCTGCCTCTTCCTCGGTATATTTAGCCCCCTAACATTCAAAAGCAAGAAAGTAATGTCTGAGATCGTGATCAATACATATCCCCCTCCCACACCTCCAGAGAACCCCATGCATCTATCGCCCCTCAACCCCCTCGCTCATTCCACCTCATCTCATTCATATCCCAAACCCTTCCCTTCCCCCCACCCACACACAGGTCCCCTCCCCCCTCCATTTTCCCCCATCATGAAACCAAGACTCCCCATCCGAGTACGGTAGTTGTCAACAGAGGAAGTATGAGCTAAATACCCGCCCACCTTATAGCCCACAGAAACAGCAAACAAACAAAAAAAAAAATGGTTATCATTTATACAAAGGCAACCCTAAGTGTTCTACATAATACATCTATGAAACCCTAAATGAAAACAGAAAGGCGCAACATCAAAAGTTTCCCACAACACACCTCCAACCCTCAAGCAAACCACATTAAAGGACATGCTTATCACCAGCCTCCAGGTAGTATGTTATAGCCGGTGTAACCGGATAAGATGGACATTAAAGTTTCAAATCAGTCAGGTGACCTGGGTGGCAGATTGTTGGCGCTGTAATCGTCTATGGCCCTTGCCCACTCGTTGCCACTTGGGGGGGGGGGGGTGTCGAAGAGGGAGCACTCTTTCCAGGGCCCGAAGATGTAGGTACCGCAGAGGGGCCTTCTTCTGGAAGAATCTCCCGGGCCTCTGATATCGATTTAATTTGATGCATCCTCCCATCTTTATAGAAGACTAGAGCAAGGGGATGTCACTATCTATAGCGGATATCCATTTCTCGAAGCCTCCTGGTGACTGGTTTTAACTCTGCTCGACGTTTAAGTGAGGCTGCTGCCAAATCCTGGTATATTTCTATATTGTAAGAGTCCCACTGAAAATTCTGGACTTGACACGCCGCCTTCATAACTTGTTCTTTAAGTTTATAGTCCTGAAAGCATGCAATGATATCTTTAGATAGGTTATTTTGAGATGGGCCAAATGCTCTATGAGATCTTTCCAGCTGGATGGTTGTGGGTTCGAGCGTGACCCCACTCGCAGCTAACAGATCGCTTACTAGTTTTTGAACTACCGACTCGCAATCTTGGAAGACCCCTGAATCGCAGATTGCACCGGTGGCTGCAATTTTCCAGATCCTCCAGTTAGTCCAGTAGTTATAGTTGACCTGTCTGGAGCTCGGCTACCTGGTGATCCAAAGTTCCAATTACCTCTGAGTGCACATCTATATGATTTTCCGCGTCTTCTAACCTGGATCCCAGTTTGAGTATCTCGCCCCTAAGATCCGCCCCGAGCATCGCCAGGTCCGCCCGAAGTGCTTTTAGGTTTGACCTGATTTCCTGCAGCCATTCCTTCAAATCAGGGAGAATTGCCACCTCGGACTCCTCCGATTCTTTTCTTGAAGTTGGTAAGTCTGTTTGGGAAGAGTTCCCAGAGATTGCTTGTTTGCGTGGCGTCATGGCCTCCATCGTTCATCCTGGCTGCGTCATCCCCCAACCAGGATAGGCAAACCAAGAGAAATCCTCCGCCTCCTTCCGCAGACTCATCATTCGTCGAGTTTATCGATTTAATTGTTAACCCTCTGCTCCTCACTTGTAAATTTAATGCAGAATGTCGGGTTTGTCGCTCATAGTCTCTGTGTGCTAGCGGGAGCTCAGCTCTTAGGCGGCCATTCTGCTCGATGATGTCACTTCCTCCTCGTTCAGCAACTTCAATGAAAAAGATTTGCTTCTTGTGCATTATCTATGAGGCATTTGAATGTCTATATCATATCCCCTTCCTCTGTCTTCCATTTTGGGTTATACATATCTGCAGTCAATTTGGAAATAATCTCTATAGTTAGGAATTTCTATATCTATAACTGCAAGCTCATTTTCTGAAGAACTGGGCTGGTGAAAGCTTGTTTTTAGGGGGAAATGTTTTTTTTAAAAAACATAACTGTCATAGGCTTGTGATTGTGGTTGCAGTTTGACCATAGGTACAATTCATACAACATTACCATAATTAGTTTGTATTTTAGTAGAGGAGTGAGGTAGCCGTGTTAGTCCACTCTTAAGGTTGTCAATAGAAATCAAATAAAACATGGAAAAGAAAATAAGATGATACCTTTTTTATTGGACATAATGTATTAAGTTATGTCCAATAAAAAAGGTATCATCTTATTTTCTTTTCCATGTTTTATTTTGTTTGATTTCTATTGATAATCTTTGTATTTTAGCAAAGGCTGACATATTTCCATGTCTGTATTTTTTGTTACTGAATAGTTCCACAGATCAGATTTCCTAGAGTCAAGACAGAATATTAACCTTCCTAATCCTGCAGCAGACCAAGAAATTAGGATCACTTCTACTTAAACACGGAAGATGTAATCCCTGATAAATAGCTGAACATTTTGTGTAGTTAGCTGAGTTGTTTTTCTGTCTCATTTTCTAAATTAATTTTCTTATCTATAGCTCTTTGTTATGGTAGAAAATTAGGGTTATGTCTACTAGACTACTTTGGGGCCAAAGTATAAAGTAAGACTGGGACCTAGAATGCACTAGGACATATTTATTTGCGAGAGTTTACACTGTCCCATTTTAGCATTAGAAGCTCTTGGATGAGTATCGGGTGGGTTTCTTAAAGTAGTTTTTTTGCTCCATTTGTGAAGTCAGGGCCAGGACCAGCAAGCCGGGAGGCCGAAAGGCATTATAAATCCACTCATTCAGCACACTCCTTCCATCCATTAAATCAGTCCAGGCCGGAAGGTGCAATTCCAACCAAAAAGGGTTTACTTTACTTGGATGGTACAAAGGAAAAACACACACACTGAAGTCCTTACTCTAATTATTTACAATCACAAGTAAAATAAAGATAGTTGCCTCACTTACAATCTTGTTAGAAGTAATGGCAGTAGTGGTAGCACTGGTAAATCCTCTTTCTTAGAAAAGGCTCTTGACTGAAAGTCCTGTATAACTGTTTCTCGAGGGCTGTTATGAAACAGATGGTGTCAGAGGGAGCTGGGCTGTTTGAGCCTGCAGGTGCAGTCCCGGTAGCAGGTCCCTTCCCCAGTGAAATTCATTAAGAGGGTTCTCAGTCCTGCATAGATGGCTTCCACTGCTCCTTTCCTTATCTCTCCTTAGAAGGCAGTGCTGCTGGTCTGCTGCCTGTTCCAGGTGTCCCTTGGAATCAGTGCAGTAGCTGGTATGTTTTCTTACTGGTTCCGCACTCCTTCTTTCCCCAGTGCACAACTGTTAGCCAGTCACAAGCTGCCTGTGCATTTAGTGGTACAGTGGCTGGGGAGCATGAGCCAAAGATAAGGTCCTTTCCCTGTGCTATGTATTTATACTCCCTCAGGGGTCCTTTTACTAAGCCACAGTAAAAAGAGGCCTGTGGTAGTGTGGACGCGTACTTTTGGTGCGCGTTGGGCCATTTTTTTTACCGTGGCTGGGAAAAAAGGCTTTTTAAAATGGGGGCAGTAAATGGCCTTGCGCTAGAATTAAAAGTAGTGCACGGCTATTTACTGCCTGAGCCCTTACCACCACCCATGGACCTAGCGGTAAGGGCTCACTCGCTACACACACGGTTTTCATGCAGGGTGCGCCAGTATGGCTGCTCTGCCAATTACTGCTGAGAATGCCCCCCGCTGTAGAAAATAGAAAAATATTTTCTGCAGTGGTAAACAGCGTGTACCAGCTTTGAAATTACCACCAGGTGGGTACGATAACCAAGCGTTAGTGTTAATTTGGCATGTGCTACACGCTCACAAGCCCTACCGCTGTTTTTGTAAAAGGGCCCCTCAGTTTCCTTCCATAGGGTTGTCTCCTCCTACTGGTGACTAAGCAGAAGGGTCAGCCTCGGTTGCAAAAACTGTGGGGCCCTTTACTAAGCCGTGATAGGCTCTACACGCGTGCAGTGTGCGCCAAAATGAGACTACCGCCAGGCCAGCACGCCCGCCTGGTGGTAATTTCAGATTTGGTGGCCACTCTTAATTCTAGATGAATTATTTATTTATTTCCTTCTACGCACACCAGTTCTGGCAGTAATTGGCATTTGGTGCACGCCAACCGGCCACCGCGCATGTAGCACATGAGCCTTTACCACTAGATCAATGGGTGGTGTTAAGGGCTCAGACCGGTTTTGGGCGTGCTCTGGTTTCATTTATACCACAGGCCCTTTTCCCGTCCTATTAAAAAATTTTTTTTTTGATGCAGTAAAAACTGGCCCGGTGCGCACCCAATACATGCGCCTACACTACCACAGGCAATTTTTTACCACGGCTTAGTAAAAGGACCCCTGTAAGAGGTTTCGAAGTCAAAAGTTCACACACCTGAACTAGTAGAGGCAATAGACATAACTGTCAAGCGTTTTGTGAAAAGGCAGAAACTCTGTGTCCTTTATATTAGCATAGTTTTTTTCCCCCTTTTGGAAAGGCTAAACTTTCACATAGAGTTTTTTATGCCAGAAATTTTGTTGCAACTCGTGGTGAGTGAGCTGCTGCAGTGCAAAAGCAGACAAAGAAGTTTATTAACCATCAACACAAAGATAAACTACTCACAACATTTGTTTCATGGCTAAAAGTTTGCTGAAAAAGAAAAGCCTTCCCCTCAAAAAAACTACATCTTATTAAGAAAAGAAAATGATTTTTTAAACAACATTTTTGTAGTTAAATTTTATGCATTTTTGTATCCAGCTAATTTGCATGGGGGAAAAATGGTATGCAAAATTCCTCTACAGTTCACGTAGAAAGGAGTAATAAAATTACCCTCTGATGAGATAATTCTCTATAGATCACTTAACTGGGCGCCAGAATGATGCACGCTAATGCCTAAAAAAATCAGCATTAAACGCTATTCTAAAGCCATGTCTAAAGTTAGGTGTGGGGAACTGAGTAGTACTTAAGTCCCAGGGATTGTGCATAAATTTAGGTGCATCCACTTGCACAAATGAAAACATGGTGCAAAAGCCCCTGCCTAAATTTATTCATGGAACCCTCTTCTATAATTACTACTAATCACTTCTATAGTGCTATTAGATGTATGCAGTGCTGTATACATTATATGCAGGTACTTGCTCTGTCCCTAGAGGGCTCACAAGCTAAGTTTTGCACCTGGGGCAATGGAGGGTTGGCTTGCCCAGGATCACAAGGAGCTGCAGAGGGAATCAAACCTAGGTTGTCAGGATCAAAGCCCACCGCACTAACCATTAGGCTACTCCTCCACTCCCAAAACCATGTCCACAGTCCACCCTGAACCACTCATGACCCTCCCATTTCCGCATTCCCTTTTTTGGGATGTGTATAAAAGCCAAGTTATTGGCAGTAATTGCCTCATTATTCAATTAAATTGTGCATGCACCCAGATTTGCCCATGCAGGAATTTGATATTGGCAATTGTGTGTGCAGTTGCCATTTGTAGAATACTAGTGTACGACTACGTCTATGTGCCTAACTTTAGGTGCAAGAACTTAGACTAGCTCAGGGGCTGCTGTAAAGGCTACTGTAGGCAGTTAGGCATTTAACTGCAAGTATTCTATAAGATGTGCACATAAGTGCCAGGCATGCCCCTGACCCGCTCATGCACCCTTGCAGTTGCTTGCTATGGATTTTGCATGCACAATTTGCAGAATCCCAACTAAATCCCAATTAACATCAGTTATAGCCAATAATTGGTCATTGCCAATTAGCAGCTAATTATTAGATGAATTCATGTGCATAACTGACACTATTCTCTAATTTGCAGGTGCCACTTTGTGCACTAAGAGCCTTATTCTATAAAGTTTAGGCTCCTAAATTTATGCTCCTAAATTACGAGCCTAATTTATGCTCAAAAATTGATTATGCTCATAATTTAGGAGCATAAATTTAGGAGAATAAATTTAGGAGCATAATATTTATAGAATAAGGCCCTAAGGGTACTAAGGTGTGCTAATGGATTTAGTGCATTCTAAGTGCCATGCAGCCCATTGTATACTTATGGACTGCACATGGGGAGGGGGGGGGGGGGGGTTGGGGACCTGGGCCTCCCCAATTTGGATTGGGGCCCCAAAGTCTGCTGGTTTGGCTGGTGGGGGTCCCCAAGCCCCTTTCAGCAGATGCTTTCCTGCAGTGATATTTGCCACCATGCTGTCTGCCCTGCATCCCCCTCCCTTGTGTGCGTGCTTGGTTTTAATGAAATTGAGCAAGTGCAAGCTTTGCGTGTGCCCAATTTCACTAAAACCGAGCATGCACGCTGGGCGTGAATGCAGGGCAGGCAATGCTGTGCAGAGTATCGCCACAGGAAAGCTTTAGCTGGCGCGACATGGGGACCTCCACCAGCCCAAGTATGTGGGGTTGCGGCAGGAGCAGAAAGCGGTGGGAGGTGGGGCAAAATGTGCCCCCCCCCACTTTGGGCTCAGGGCCCCCACAAATTTAAGGTCTGGCTGCGTCTCTGTTTAACATACTCTAATTCATAAGTACATGCTACATCCCTTAGCGCATCTTAGTGAAAGGACCAAGTAGTGTAAAATTATGTACTTAAGTTTATAAGAGGGATAATGAGTTAAAACTAGGACTGGATCAGAACATAAGAACATAAGTTATCCTTAGTGGGACAGACCGAAGGTCCATCAAGCCCACTATCCTATTTTCAACAGTAGCCAATCCAGATTACAAGTACCTGGCAAGATCCCCAAACAGGAAAATAGATTTTATGCTGCTTATCCTAGAAATAGGCAGTGGATTTTCCCCAAGCTCATCTTAATAACGGCTTATGGATTTTTCTTTTAGGAAGTTATCTGAACCTTTTTTAAACCCTGCTAAGCTAACTGCATCTACCACATTCTCTGGCTTTGTATTCCAGAGTTTAGATACACGTTGAGTGAAGAAATATTTTCTCTGGCTTGTTTTAAATTTACTACTTAATAGCTTCATTGCATGCCCCCAGCCCTAGTAATTTTGGAAAGAGTAAACAAGTGATTCACGTCCACCCATTCCGTTTCACCCATTATTTTATAGACCTCTATCATATCTCCCCTCAGCCATCTCTTCTCCAAACCGAAGAGCCCTAGCCGCTTTACTCTTTCCTCTTAGGGAAGTCATCCCATCCTCTTTATCATTTTCATTGCCCTTCTCTGTATCTTTTCTAATTCCACTATATCTTTTTGGAGATGTGGTGACCAGAATTGTACGCAGTAATTGTGAAATTCTGGTGCTGATTTGACTTAAGTAAGGTGGTGTCAATATTTTATTCTGAAATCTTTTTTTTTTTGCCAGTCCTTGGCACTAACACATGCTGATGTTCAGTAAATGTCTTTGGTGTATTCCTTTCTGGTACTGAGAACCAAGTAGTTAAATGCTGAGTATCTTCAGCACCTGGGAACGTCCTTGAAATGTAATTCCTGTACTAGAAAAGGCCACTGCACTTTGCAAAAACATACTAGAGATTTTTCTTCAAAAAATAAAGAGAGTAATTTATTAGTATTGGAATTGTAATTCCATTTCACGGCATGTTTCATTTCCTGAGCTGAAATGTCAGTGGGGTCACAGCACAGAGGAGTTATATCATTAAGCGATGCCAATGATTCCTCGACAGTGGCTTATGTCCCTTGATAACGCTGATTGTAGGCTACCCTTCCCAGCCTCGAAATGTGTTTGAAACACACAGTAACAGCCAAAAGATGCAAGACCATTCCCCTCTATATTTCCATTTATTTTAGAGACCACGTTTCCTGCTAGAGCTGATCTCTGCAGTGTACTTTCATAAAAAACATATAACCACATTAAAAATACATAAAGAAATGTTAAGAATAAAACAGTGAGAATGCTCCCTAAACATAGAAGCTATAAATTCAGAACCACTGTACAAACTGATCAATAAAAGATTTTCTAATGATTGCACAACGGGAATAGAGCTTTTAAAAATGGGGCCCCAAACAGTCAATGACGCCTGAAGGGACGAGAGCTAATGTCATTTTACACAACATGCATAAGGTTTTGTATAGGGAGGAAGTAAAGGACTGAGCGACTTTAGTACCCAGGAAAGTTGCTGAAATGCTGAATGCGCACAGTGTACAAAAAAGCCTGGGTATAAAATACTCAATTTCATTTTTAAAATAGAAAGTCTGTTTTTAGTTCATTTTTAACTGTTTGAGCTGTAGCTTGTGTGGGGCCTCAGAATGTGACATCATCAAGCATCACCATTGGTCAGTGCGTCATGACACATTGTTGACTCTACGTGGAGAGGACAATTTTTAAAGACTTACCTGGGTGAAAAGATATCTACTGCGTTGGCGTTTCGTTGGAGTCAATGACGCCATTTTGTTATAGCAGCCCACTAAGGAAAGGACCACAGCTGAATTTTCATGTAAATTTGTTGAGCACCCCCTCGTTTGAGTATAGACCCTTGATGAAGCTGAATCTATGGTGAAAAGGGTCCCGTCAGGTTAAGAAAGATAACTGCTTGTTTTCTGTTAAAATTACTGGTGTAAGAATATGGGCTGTGAAGATATTTGCAGTGTCAAGTTGTTAAGTTGAAAAATGAAGAATATTGAGAAGATATGTAGTTTTGCATGATAAGAATATTTGCACATATTTATTGTACAAGGGAGGTTTTTATGGATCAATTGATTGAAATGGCACCTAAGCTTTTGACATGTTAATTAAAATAATATGTCATTAAGGTGACTGAGATCCTTTTGCTCTGAAAATCAGTGCAACACATTGGGTCCCTTTTACCAAGCTATGGCAAAGGGGGGGGGGGGGGCCTGCGCTAGTGTCGGTGCATGTTTTTCAAGTGTACCAAGGCCCCCTTTTACCATAGCAGGTAGAAAGGAAGTCTCTCTTTCCTTCAGTAAATGGCCGTGCAGCAAGTAAAGCACTTGCTGTGCGGCCATTTTGGGGGGCAGCCCTTACTGCCACCCATCGAGGTGGCGGTAAGGGCTCCCACGCAAACCCGGCGCTAACCGAGCAGCATGTGGCACTGCCTGGTACCGCTGGGTACACTCCAGTGAAGACAGAAGCAAAAAATTCATTTAATCTCTCCGCTATGACCTTGTCTTCCCTGGGTGCCCCTTTTATCCCTCAGTCATCCAGTGGTCCAGCTGATTCTTTTGCCAGCTTCTTTTTTAATATACCTAAAAAAAGTTTTTATTATGCATTTTTGCCTCCAACGCAATCTTCTTTTCAAAGTCTCTCTTTGCCTTCCTTATCAGCGTTTTGCATTTGATTTGCCATTCTTTATGTAGTTTCCTATTATTTTCTGTTGGATCCTTCCATGTTCTGAAGGATTTTCTTTTACCTCCTTCATAACATTTCTGGAGCTAATAAATGAGTAGATGGAAAATACAAAAAACATACATTTCTCGCTTTAAACATATTTTCCATACCCTTTAATCTAAAATGCAAAGCAAGAGAGTCTTCAGTAGCAGAAGTACAGCTTGAATTGAAGAAGCCTGCAGCTCTAAAGATAACAACTATCTATCTATCAAAGCAATATTTGAATCTACATTAGAATGTTTGGATACTGCCTCTTGAGTAAAAACACAAACTGAATGACTGTTCCTCGAAGCATCCCTGCCATCCTAGAAACTTGCCAAGATAGCCTTTAAAGAAATGTCTTTATTTTCAAACTTTAAACCCAGAACCCCATCTTCATGGAAGATAATCTCACTATTTTGGCACATTAACTAAAGGAATAGCTACAGAGGTACTGTAGCTGGGGATACAAATGTTTCTCATGCTGAGTTATTGTGGATATCGTAAAAATCTGAATGGCTGGGTGTGCCCTGAAATCTGGGTTGAGAACTCATGCTCTAATGGAGTAGATGAAATAATAGGCAAAAACAACAAAAAGTCAATGCAGCTATAGGGGGAGGCGTTGAGGGTCATTCAGTAGAATGAATAGAAGACCCTTCCTGAGATAAGGAAGTGGGAGGAGGTGCTGCTTGATGGAGCTTGGTTACCCACCATGGTCTTACAAAAGGAGTTGAACTGTTTTTTTTACATTTAATCTTACATTTACCATGGAAGTTAAAATTCAGAAATCTTGTGGAAACCCTTAGCACTCTGTCTGTGCTCATATGGTGCTCTGAAGGGGCTCCGGAGGGGGAGAGGGGATAAAATGTATGAATTTCCAGGAGGTCCCAAAGGTTTCACCAGGTTATGCTGATTGGTAATGTTCTCAGGACCACAAAACACTTCACACTCCTCTAACTGCCATGCTGACCAATCTACAGTCTACCCCATAATTTCTATTCTTAAAGGAAAGAAGACCTCAGGTACTTGCAATGTAAACTTAGTACCTGTGACTTCAAGCCATCAGTTCTCTCCTAAACCCCTTAAATCCAATTGTTGGCTGTCAGCACTCTTCTATCAGATTCTTTTAGCTAAAACATATATTTCAGAAATATTCAAATATTCAAAATCCAGATTTAGAAAAATTGCAAAATTCCAGGTTTCAAAAGAGTCAACTACATCAATTCTTTAAAATCAACCTCCCATGCAAATCTCCCATATTCTCACTCAGTCTCAAAATAATTTTTCAAACTATATTCTTCCCAGTACAATACTTACCTTGAGAAAGAGATTTCACTAAAATCCTATGATTATTTTAGCATCTGGACTTTACTCAATTTTAAATTTTAAACTTTTTTGTGTAAATTCTTTTAATTATCTTTGGTTTGCTGTAAACCGCTCTGGTGCTATTTGGGTTGAGTAGCCTGCAAGATGACTAACTATCTAAGGGGTCCTTTTACCAAACTGGTAAAAAGTGGCTTTAGCATGGCCTTACATGGGTCACTCCCACACACTAAGACCATTGTTATTGCTGGGGTAAAATGGCTGATTTGTCTATTTTCCTAAATTAATGCTCATGTGCTAATATTTGTGAAGAGTCCAGTAAATCTGTATGGCAATATATACTTCTTTCTTATACACTGTTTTACAATATTGAATTTTCTTGTAAAAAATGAGGAAAAGACCTCAAAACGCCATACCGCTTACTTTTAATTTTCGGCGGCTTCAATTGGAGGCGTGGTGTTCATCACTGGTCATAAAAACCTCGTCATTTGTTTTTTACTTTATTTTTTTATCATTTTAAATATTTCTTCAACCTTTATTCTTTGTTATAAACAATTTTTAAAGCAATTATCTTTGTGTTGTAAGCAATTTTTGAAGCAAAAAGTTTGAGCACTTATCTGTTGCCCGACGGCGGCCACATCTGTTTCGCTTGATTGGCTTCTTCAAGGGCTGTGCATCGACATAGATAGCATTGATCAATTTATGATTACCTGAAAAATATATACCATGTTGTTCATTTTTGGAGGAATAAAACTGACAATTTTATAGCATATTCCATCAATTTTTTAAAACGGAGTTAACATATTAACACAATAAACCAAAAACAACCTTCCTTCCAACTCACGTTGTATCCTGTTGGCAGTTGGCTCAACAAAGCTTCAAACATTGAGCATCTGAATGCTCGCGATATTTAAATCATGAGAATGATGTGGAGGGGCATAATCAAACGGGGCGCCCAAGTTTTCCTGAGGATGTCCTCGCAGGACGTCCCACGAAGGGGCAGAGAAACCCGTATTATCAAAACAAGATGGGTGTCCATCTTTTGTTTCAATAATACGGTCGGGGATGCCCAAATCTTCACATTTAGGTCGACCTTAGAGATAGTCATCCCCGATTTTCGGCGAAACCGAGGACGCCCATCTCAGAAACGACCAAATCCAAGCCATTTGGTTGTGGGAGGAGCCAGCATTTGTAGTGCACTGGTCCCCCTCACATGCCAGGACACCAACCGGGCACCCTAGGGGGCACTGCAGTGGACTTCACAAATTGCTCCCAGGTGCATAGCTCCCTTACCGTCTGTGCTGAGCCCCCCAAACCCCCCAAAAACCCACTCCCCACAACTGTACACCACTACCATAGCCCTAAGTGGTGAAGGGGGGCACCTACATGTGGGTACAGTGGGTTTCTGGTGGGTTTTGAAGGGCTCACATTTACCACCACAAGTGTAACAGGTAGGGGGGCATGGGCCTGGGTTAGCCTGCCTGAAGTGCACTGCACCCACTAAAACTGCTCCAGGGATCTGCATACTGCTGTCATGGAGCTGGGTATGAAATTTGAGGCTGGCAAAAAATATTTAAAAAGTTTTTTTAGGGTGGGAGGGGGTTGGTGATCACTGGGGGAGTAAGGGGAGGTCTTCCCCGATTCCCTCTGGTGGTCATCTGGTCAGTTCAGGCACCTTTTTGAGGCTTGGTTGTAACAAAAAAATGGACGAAGTAAAGTTGCCCAAGTGCTCGTCAGGGACACCCTTCTTTTTTCCATTATTGTCGAGGACACCCATGTGTTAGGCACACCCCAGTCCCGCCTTCGCTTTGCTTCCAACAAGCCCCTGTGAACTTTGGTCGTCTCCACGATGAAAAGCAGTTGAGGACACCCAAAATTGGCTTTTGATTATGCCGATTTGGGCGTCCCTGGGAGAAGGACGCCCATTTCCCGATTTGTGTCGAAAGATGGTTGCCCTTCTCTTTCAAAAATAAGCCTGATAATGAACCAATCGGAGTTTCCATTCAATACTTTGAATTCAGTTGTTCTAATTACATTAACGTCCATAAACTTGTTAGTCAATTATTTATTTATGTAAATGAACACAATGTTTTCTTTGTTTAAAAAAAGCTGCCTCGGGTTAACTTCTTCTATGTTTAATTTGAATATAACAGTTCATATTTTTAATTTGACACAATCTTAAGTGTACTGAGACCATGTATATCTACCTATTGTAGAATTAAAGAACAAACATCAATTTGCCTGTTGTTAGATTGTCAATCTAATTATATGATTGAACTTGACTTTTGAAACTTGTCTTTGTTTAATTGGTTCTGACAAGACTATATTCACATTGACTCATGTTGATGTACTAATTCTAAGCAATCACATCATTCATTTATTTTCTTCGCAAGTGCTTATATTTATCACTTTTTTGGTCAAATGATGTCAATATCCTGTTGTTCATGAACTAACTCTCATATTTAATCCTTTTTATATTGTTGAGAAAGAGGCTTGGAACTTATTGCATCATATAATCTAATATAATAAAACGCACCGTGAACGTTCTAATGAGGACAACGTTCTGTGAAGCCATCTGACGTCACTGAAGCTGTAGGGTTCGTGGATTCGTGGTGTGAAGCCTCCCTTCAAGCCAGCCAGCCAGCCATCTCTGCCGCGCCCTCGCGACAAAACAAACAAATCCGGAAGCGAAACGTCAGGGAAGGAGGCGGCGCTCCCGACGTCTAGCCTTCCCTTCGCTGTGTTCCGCCTTCAAAATAAGGCGGAACACAGCGAAGGGAAAGCTACACGTCGGGAGCGCCGCCTCCTTCCCTGACGCTTCGCTGCCGGAAACGCCACGGAGGTAAATTGAAAAAGAAGAAAAAAAAAACCAAAACGATGCATGGATGCGAAGGGGGGGTGGGGGGGACATGGATGCGAAGGGGGGGAGGAGAAGAGGGCGGGCCAGGCTGGGACATGGGATAGAGAGGAGCATGGATGCGAGGGGGGGGGGGTCATGGAAGGGAGAGAGGGGACTTGCTGGAAAAGGATGAATGGAGGCGGCAGGGGACAGAGGAGCATGGATGGGCATGGATTGGGAGGGCAGGGCTCAGGGAGAGAGGGGAATTGCTGGAAAGGGATGAATGGAGGGGGCAGGGGACAGAGGAGCATGGATGGGCATGGATTGGAAGGGCAGGACTCAGGGAGAGGGGAATTGCTGGATAGGGATGAATGGAGGGGACAGATGGGCATGGATGGATATGGATTGCAGGGCAGGCCTCAGGGAGAGAGGGAAATTGCTGGATAGGGATGAATGGAGGGGCCAGGTGACAGAGGAGCATGGATGGGCATGGATTGGAAGGGCAGGACTCAGGGAGAGGGGAATTGCTGGATAGGGATGAATGGAGGGGACAGATGGGCATGGATGGATATGGATTGCAGAGCAGGCCTCAGGCAGAGAGGGGAATTACTGGAAAGGGATGAATGGAGGGGGCAGGGGACAGAGGAGCATGGATGGGCATGGATTGGAAGGGCAGGACTCAGGGAGAGGGGAATTGCTGGATAGGGATGAATAGAGGAGACAGATGGGCATGGATGGATATGGATTGCAGGGCAGGCCTCAGGGAGAGAGGGCAATTGCTGGATAGGGATGAATGGAGGGGCCAGGTGACAAAGGAGCATGGATGGGCATGGATTGGAAGGGCAGGACTCAGGGAGAGGGGAAATGCTGGATAGGGATGAATGGAGGGAACAGATGGGCATGGATGGATATGGATTGCAGGGCAGGCCTCAGGCAGAGAGGGAAAATGCTGGATAGGGATGAATGGAGGGGGCAGGTGACAGAGAAACATGGATGGCCATGGATTGGGAGGGCAGGGCTCAGGGAGAGAGGGGAATTGCTGGAAAGGGATGAATGGAGGGGGCAGGGGACAGAGGAGCATGGATGGGCATTGATTGGGAGGGCAGGGCTCAGGGAGAGAGGGGAATTGCTGGAAAAGGATGAATGGAGGGGCCAGGGGACAGATGGCCATGGATTGGGAGGGCACGGCTCACACTCTCTCTCTGATATACAATGTCTTTCTGACTCTCACTCTCACACACTCTGTCTCACACTGTATCACATTCACTCTCTATGTGCCACACAGTCACTCACACACTCGCTTGGTCTCATACACTCACTCAAACAGAGAATCTGTGTCTCACACACACTCTCTCTGTCGCCCACACACACACACTCTCTCTCACACTGTGTCTCACATACACACTTGCACACACTCTCATTCTCACACACACACTCTCTCACAAACACACTCACACCCAGACTCACTCTCTCTCACACACTCACACTTTCACTCTGACTCTCAAACAGTCACTCTCACATACACTCTCCCAAACATACACACTCCGAGGAAAACCTTGCTAGCGCCCGTTTCATTTGTGTCAGAAACGGGCCTTTTTTACTAGTATTCATATATTCTGTGTTTTAGAACTCATTGATCAACACATAGTAATCTTTCTTGGAGATATTTATTCAATTGAAAAAGACCCTCCATTCAATTGTTGTTTAAACCTAGCGGTTCTAATGTGTTTAAGCGGTGTATCCATCTTTGTTCAGATTTCAACAACATTTTTGCACAATCACCATCTCTTATATTAGGCTTAATCAGTTCAATGATGAAACATTTAAGCTGTTCAAATCTGTGATTAAATCTAACACAGTGGTCAACTAATGGAGCCTCCATCCGATTCCTTTTAATATTGCTGCAATGTTCATTCAGTCTCGTTTTGAAACTTCTTTTTTTTTCAATTTGTTAAACTTTTTATTAATAATCCAACAATGTATTACACTCTTAAACATTATTCCTATACATAGCTCATCTGCAACATTCAATCTTTGTTCACATTCTTTTATTTTTCCCCCCTTCCCCTTTATTCCCCAACCCCCCCTCCTCCCTTTCCTCCCCCCTCCCCTCCTCCCATTAGCTCACCTAATCGTAACCACTCTTCCGCATTGGGTTTATATTTTCCCTTTCGCCTATCAGTCATTTTTTCCATTCCCATCAAGAAGTACAATTTATTTTCCCAATCCCGTCTCGTGGGACCTGTTCTTTGTTTCCATTTCAGTGCTATTGTTGTTTTGGCTGCTGCTAGGCACATACGCTTTATTCGAGTTTGCCATGCCTTCCCTCCCTTATTCCCGTAGCCCAACAAACACCATTTGGGATCACAGGTAAACTGAATCCCTATTGCTTGAGTTATTAATCCTGTAATCATTTCCCAAAACTCTTGTATAATGGGGCATGTCCACCAAATGTGATAATATGTTCCTTTCCCTTCTTCACAGCGCCAGCATTTATCTGATGCATTAGGGAACATTGCTTTTAATCTGTCAGGTGTATAATACCAGCGACTCATTACCTTATAAGCGTTTTCCTTCACCAGTACACAGATAGATGCTTTTTTAACCTCTATACACATTTTCTTCCATTCTCCCCCAGTGAATTCTTGTTCGAGATCCTGTTCCCAAACTTTCATATAAGGTAATTTTTCAAAGGTAGTGCCCCTAATATGTTCATATAATTTAGAGATCCCTTTTCCTCCACCATAAAGGGACCCCCATAGGTTTTCAAACTTTTCATTATCTATCCAGTTACCCTTATTCCATTTTGCAGTCACCATATAATTTCTAACTTGAAGATATGCATAGATTTCTGTCTCAGGAAGATCATATTCCTTACTAAGCTCTTCAAAGTTTTTAATTTTGCCCTCTCTTGTAAACTCACGAAACCTAATCAAACCTTTATCATACCATGAGGCAATTATCTTGTTTTCCTGCCCCCCAGGAAACCCCGGTTCTTGTGTGAGCCAAGCGTATGTGGATCTATTATGTGGTCCCCTGAGTTTCCTTTTAAGCTTACCCCATAATATTAACAAATGTGAAACGAAGGGATTCAATGTTAATGTTTTATACGTATGTTCAGGGATAGACCCCCAGAGCAGTGCATCCAGCCTACCTTCCTGTACAAATATCTGTTCTAACTGGGTAATCGGAGAAAGGTCAACTCTGCTCCAGACCTCAATTTGTCGCAGTTGGGCTGCCCAGTAATACCAAGTAATATTAGGGATTCCTCTGCCCCCTAGTTCTACTGCTCTCCACATTATTTTCCGTGATAATCTGGCTGGATGTCCTGCCCATATGAACTCCCCAATTTCCGTCTGTAGTTTCTGTAATTCCCCTTTAGGGACAGCTATTGGCAGTGTTTGAAATAAAAATAGCAGTCTAGGAAGGATATTCATCTTGACCACCGCTATACGACCCCACCATGACAACAATCCTCCCTTCCACTGTTGCAGGTCTCTTCGAATAGCTGCTATAAGCGGTGTATAATTTAATAAGTATAATGTGTTTAGATCCCGGGGTACCTTTATGCCCAAATAGCGAAAATTTCTGCCTGTCCAGCGAAAACCATGTCTCTTCCCAAGTTGTTCTATTTCCTGATCAGTGGCAGTTATTCCCATGAGTTCAGATTTATCGAAGTTTACACGAAAACCTGACTGTGACCCAAAAAGATTTAATTCCTTTATTAGCACAGGCAGTGTCGTGTGTGGTTTGCCAATGTAGAACAGCAAATCGTCCGCAAATAGAGCTATTTTATGCTCTTTTCCTCCCATTCTGACCCCCTGCGCTTCCTTCAACGTTCTTATTCGTTGGGCCAGTGGTTCAATGGATATTGCAAATAACAGCGGGGATAGGGGGCATCCCTGTCTGGTCCCCCTTTGTATGTTCACTAGATCTGACCACCCCCCATTCACTTTAATCCTTGCCCTTGGTTGGTCATATAGCTTTTTCACCCAGCCTACAAAAGTGTTGCCAAATCCCATTTCTAACATTACCTCCCATAAGTAATTCCATTTGACCCTATCAAACGCCTTTTCGGCGTCTATTGTTAATAAAGTCATAGAATCTCCCCTCTTTTGTGCCCCCCAGATTAAGTTAAGGGTCCTTCTAATGTTGTCTGCCACTTGCCTATGTTTAATGAAGCCAGATTGGTCCTCGTGTATGAGAGATGGTAATATCCCACCCAGCCGATTTGCCATTATTTTGGCCAGGATTTTAACATCTACATTCAGCAGGGATATCGGTCTAAACGACCCACATAAAGTCGGATCTCTCCCAGGTTTTAACAAAACCGATATCCCTGCCTCCTGCATGCTGGACGGGAATCCCTTCCCCTCAAAGCTAGCATTCCCCATCCTCACTAAGAGGGGTCCCAGTTCCTGTTGAAAGATTTTATAATATTTAGCAGTATATCCGTCTAGCCCTGGTGATTTCCCACCCTTTAGGCCTCTAATAACTCCCAGCACTTCCTCCAATGTTATTGCTGCTTCCATCTCATCTCTCTGTGGTACCGACATCTTTTGCAATCCAAGTCCCTGTATATAATCCCTGATGCTTTCTACCGATTCTGTTGATTCCCTTTTATATAGCTTTTTATAAAAGTCCATAAATTGTGTCCTAATTTCCTCATCTTGATGGTAAATCACATCTTTTGGGCCCTTAATTTTAGTGATCGTATTCTTAACTCTTCTATCACGCAATCCCCTAGCTAGGATTTTCCCAGCTTTATTGCTGAACTCAAAAAATTTCTGCTGCATTAGTTGTCTATGGAATTCCATGGTTTTCATCTGAATCATATGCAGTTCCGCTCTCCACTTTTTAAGTTCTACTAATTGTTGGGGTTTCCCCTCTCTTTGATGTATAGCTTCCATTCTCGCTAGCTGTCTCCGTATTTCTACCTCCCTCTCTGCTCTCTGTTTCTTCTTGTAAGCCCCCTTTTTAATTAAGACCCCCCTAACTACTGCTTTTAAAGCATCCCACATAGTCCCATCTGTTACCTCCCCCGTATCATTTAGTTCTAAGTATTCTTTAATAGTGTTCCTAATTTCTTGGCAATCCATTTCTCCATCTAATAAAGTTTCATTGAGTCTCCAGATTTGCCCTGATCTTTACTTATTCAACCCATCTAATGTGACCCAAACTGCTGCATGATCCGAGGCATGTATACTCTCTATCTCTGCCTCCTTTATATCTCCCCATATGTTACGGCTACCCCAAATTGCATCTATTCTGGCGTATGTGTCCTGTACGTGGGCATAGTGTGTATACTGGCGCTGTCCCGGATGCTGTAAACGCCATATGTCTATTACATCTAATTCGCGCATCATTCTGAGAAATTGGCGCCCATTATACCCCTCTCCCCCATCCGTCTTATCAGAGTGATCCATGATCCCCGCCGCGTGGTTGAAGTCTCCCCCCAACATTACCACTCCTTCTACAAAGGGAATCAGTTCTGCCTGAGTGGTATCAAAGTATCTCCCTTGACCCTTGTTTGGTGCATACATGTTTATTAAAGTGACATTGCGATTGTTGACCTTCCCCCTGACTGCTAGGCAGCGCCCTTCTCTATCTTTATACATAGCCTCTTTAACAAACTGCAAATGTTCTTTCACATAAATCACTAAACCTCCCGTCTTATTTCCCCTAGTATCAGCCAATGCATACCCCTCCCCCAGCCCTTTGTTCATAATAAGTGCTTCATCTTTCTTCTTAATGTGTGTTTCCTGCAACATTATTATATCACAATTCAATCTGCGCAGTTCTCTGAAAATTATACTTCTCTTACCCGGATTATTTAACCCATTTACATTCCATGACCCAATACGTATTCCTCTAATACTCAGTCCTCCCCCGTTCCCCCCACCTCCCCCCCCCCCAATCTCCCCATCAACTGGCATCCACTCTTTCGTGCCAGTATTCCCCTTAAGGAAGCACGTCATCTTCTGAGCTTGACCACCCGGTCCCTTAATCAAATATGCATTCCTTCCCTCATTTATGTTGCTTTACCTCTTCCCTTCTATTTAAAACTCATATATGCATTTACCCCAACATCACATATATAACTTTTCAACTTGTTTCATCTTCACTCCCACTTACTACAGTGGAAACTCGATCAAAGTCCCTGTTCAGTCCTTATCAGCTTCAGGTGGCATCATCTTTCTCCACTGTATCTCTTGCATTTCGTGCTGGAGGACGATTCCTCCTTCCTACAGCCATCTGCCAACCCGTCTGATCTTTTCTCCCTGGGCTGCCTTGGGATTGCTGCATGTTTTCTTCCTCTCTGGGTACATCTGTACATCCCATCTCCTTTAAGACTTTCCACGCTCCTTGTGGTGAGTGAAGACGCCGAGTAGTACTCCCCACCGATACTTGCAGCCCAAACGGGAACAGCCAGCGATAGCGTAATCCAGATTTTTGTAAGTAGCTTGTAATGTCCTTAAAGTTTCTTCTGCGCTGTAGCGTTTGCCTAGCCAGATCTTGATAAATCCTGATCTTAGCCGTGTTCCAAGTTATCTCCCCCAGTTCTCTCGCTTTTCTCCAGACTTTTACTTTAACTGGAAACCTAAGAAAACAGGCTACTATATCTCTTGGCAAACCCTTCCGTGGAGCACCTAGGCTTCTGTGTGCCCTTTCCAGTTCCACAGGCGCATTCTCTCGGCCCTCTCCCGCATTGGAGTCCAGATTAAGTAGCAAAGCACAGATTTCTTGAACCACTTTCTCAGCATCTTTATACTGATCCTCCTCCGGAATGCCTCTGAATCTCAAGTTGCACCTTCTAGTGCGATTTTCAAGATCTTCCAGCCTGTCTTCCATATCCACTCTTGTTTGCTGTTCATTTTTTATGGAGCCCCGGAGGTCCCGCACTTCCAGCGATATGGCCTCCGTTTTTTCCTCCGTTTCTGCCAGCCTGTTTCCGATTTCTTTGATTTCTTCGCGCAATTCCGCTACCGCCGTTTGAATGCTTCGTCTTGTTGTCACCATTTCAGTTTTTAATTCTGTAAACCATCTGGTGAAATCGTTCTTACTGATTTCTGCCTCGCTCTCAAACTGCTCTTCTTGGTCCTGGTCCGATTCGCTTTCCGCGTTCGCCATCTTGGCCCCTCGAGACCGAAGTCCGGTTCCTTTTGTAGCGCTCGATGACTCGGTCGTAAACTTGAATTTTGCCAGCTTTTTCTTTGCTGCCATGAGTTTAGCTGTAGTTTTTTAATATTAGGAGTGATGTTTTCGCTGTTTTGCCCGAGGAATGCTTCGTTTTTTGCCCTAAAGACGACGGAGCTTACAGATCAAGCAGCCATCTCTTCCGATGACGTCACTTCCACGTTTTGAAACTTCTTGTAGTTTTCCCTACATATAATTTATTACACGAACAAGAAATAACATAAACTGCATACATACTGTTGCAGTTACTAAAGTGTCTCAAGTTATAAATTTTATTGTCATATGGGTTTTTGAAAAATTTTAACTGTAGAGTGACATCACAATTTTTACACTTCCCACATTTGAAGTGTCCATAAACAACATTCCTAATTTCCATCGTAGTTGGTATTAAATATGACGGACTTAGAATTTCTTTAAGGTTTTTTCCTCTTGAGTATGAAATTCTCAAGGATGTGTCTTTGAACATAATGTGCGATTTCATTATATGCCATTGTTTTTTTAACAATATTTGAAATTTTAGGACTGGCATTATTATATCTGCTGATGAATGTCAAGATGTTGTCAGTATCCATTTTGTTGTCTGATTTTTTCAATAGCCAATTCATATTATTAAATTTAGCACGTTTGTATGCTTTCTTAAGAAGATTGTCCTTATAACCACGTCCTTTTAGATCTCTCATTACATTTTTTTTTATTGTTCTTTGTAGTCATCTTTATTGCTGCAAATTCTTCTGAAATGTAAAAACTGGGAATATGGCAATGACTCTTTACTATATTTGGGATGACAACTTGTGGAGTGTAAAAAGGTGTTTTTATTTGTTGTTTTTTGATGCACTTTGGTAATAAATTTTCCTTCTTTTTGTAAGATGTCAACATCCAAAAACGTGATTTTTTCAAACAAGTAATTACAAGTAAACTGAATCGCAGGGTTACAAGAATTTACCCGTGAAACAAAAGATTCCAATTCTGAAATATTGCCTTCCCATAATAGGAACACATCATTGATGTATCGATGCCAAGAGTGGATGCATTCTAAAAATGGTGATTTGAAAATCCATTGTTTCTCAAAGTTATTCATGAACAGACAAGCCGTAGAGGGAGCAAACGTTGCACCCATTGCAACACCGGACACTTGTTGGCAAATTTGTCCATTGAAGAGAAAAAAATGTTCTTTCATGGCTAACATAGCCAATGAAATAATAAATTCTGTGGGAACTTTATGTGGTCTTTCACGTTCTTCTAGGACGGTTCTAAGGACCGTGAGAGCATCGTCTTGGGGTATTGATGTATATAATGAAGCAACATCCATGGTTACCATTCGGCAATGTAGCTGTGCTAACTGATTTGCGCAGAACACGCCAACTATCCACCCCCAGATCCACCCAGTCACCATAAAGAAATATTATTTTGTTAATGTGAGGGTAGTGAGCACACATCCCAAAATTACTGTGGGACGCCTCAGTGAGCTTCACATAAGCCATTTTTGCTATGGTAAGCACACATTAGTGCTTATAGCAACTTTGTAAAAGGGCCCCTAAGTAAATCTTATTGATAAACAGAATTACCACCTGGACTTCAGCAAATGACAGACATTGGCCAGTGTTTTGCATTATTTGCATCAGGATTAAGTTTCTACAAAAGGCAGACATGAATAATAGCCAGAAATTCATATTACACTTTTTTTTCAGACAAACTAACTCCATCCTATTATAAAAGGAATCCAACACGGTGAGCGCTTATACAGACACCAATTGGTGTTCACATGATCTACTTGAACCAAATCATCTTTGTTCCACTGATTACTCTCTGAAAGGTGCCCCCTTCTGACTCCATATTTTCTGAGCCCCTTTGGGCCCTCTGTCAGTTTTCAGGCAAAATCTGAGGCACACTTCCTCAGACTGCTGATGTAGGCAGCAATGCCAAAACACGGTACCGTGTTGAGTCTCGGAGGTGTTCACATCACAATAGACTTTTTACCTTTTTGGATGTTGCACCTCCTTGTTTTTGTGTTGGAGGAGTTATCTAATACCCTACTCTTCTGTGTTTTTTCTAGCACTTTTGTTGTACCACAGAAAGGCAGTATAAGAATCTCATAAACATATTACATTGGCACAGTTCAGGAAGGAGCTATTTTAAAATATTGCTGTATTGCCTTCCTCTCTACTTTGTACTGGGTCAGATTGATCAAGGGGTACAGTACAGTCTCGATTAATCGACATAAACGTGACTGAGCCTTTGTCAGATAAATGAAAAGTCGGATAATATGGAAAACGATGGTAACCCCTTAAATAATGAACAGAAAACATACTTTATGCATGAACAGGCATAGGGTATCTGTATTTAAAATACCGTATTGTTTATTAACACTAACCAGCCACATGTGAAGCCGGGAAACAGGATATGCCGGATGGTTGGATTAGCAAAGGCCAGTTAATTGAGACTGGCGTGCTTTGGTGTAGGAGGGTTGGATTATACTGCAGTTTAGTTCTCCTGATGATGCCGTTTTAAGGCGATACGTGGATGCCATGTAGAGAACAGAGCATAATGAGAAGACTCGAGAACATGAATAATGAGAATAAGCTGAACGAGAACTCTGTGAATACTTTGAAGGAGATATTTGTATACACAGTGGAACTGAGAGAATTTGGAATACTGGAAGTTTGGGCACTTAGTTTGGAACGTGTAGGAGTTGCCTCTGAATAGGAACCATCACACCAGAAGATGCATCTTAAGAACGTCATCCCTGCAGATAAGTGAACATTTTTTGCTTGCTGAGAAGTTTTTTATGAGACATTGAGATAGCTGCAATCTGCTTAAGAGCTATTAGGGAGGCAGGGAGGACTTTGTGCAATGATGGTTGGAAGAGTGCATTATTGAGGAGCTGCTCCTACACTCATTATGTTATAATGCACTTGGTCTGAGCACTACAAAAAATGTAAAAGAATATATGTGTCATTTGTTAATATATATAATTATATATTTCATACATTTCTTTTTTGTTTTTTGTTATTATTCTGATTTGCAGAGTTTGAAAACCAAACTTGTTTGATTTCCCAGAGATATATATATTTTGAGTTAAAATTTAATGCAAAGGAGTGCAGAGTAATGCACTTGGGGTGTAAAATCTCAAGGGAGAAATATGAGATAGGGGGTGAGAGACTGACAAACACAGTTCAGGACAGACCTTGGTGTGATGGTGTCAAGGCAGCAAAACAAAGTGACAAGGCGGTGGCCATAGCAAGAAGGATGTTGGATTGCATAGAGGGGTCCTTTTACGAAGGCACGCTAGCATTTGTAGCGCGCTAAAAATAAGCATGCGCTAAACGTTAGAGACACCCGTATATTCCTATTGGTGTGTCTAGTGTTTAGCACACGCTAATCATTAACAAGCTCTAAAAACACTAGCGTGTCTTTGTAAAAGATCCCCAGAGAGAGGTCTAGCCAGCAGAAGAAAAGAGATGTTAATTCCAATATACAAGTCATTGGAGAGGCCCCACTCGGAGTACTGTGTTCAGTTTTGGAGGCTCTGTCTAGCTAAGGACGTAAAAAGACTTGAAGCAATCCAGAGAAAAGTGACAAAAATGGTATGGGATTTGTGTCAAAAGACATATGAGAAAACACTTGAGGACCTGTAAGTCACATTGAGCCTGCAAATAGGTGGGATAATGTGGGATACAAATGCAATAAATAATAATAATAATAATAATAATAATAATAATAATAATAATAATAATATATCCTAGAGGAAAGGAGGGATAGAGGAGATATGATACCTTTCAAATATTTAAACGTCTGTATCAATATATATACAAATCTTTTCCAGAGACGGGGAAGTGGTAGAACTAGAGGACATAAATTGAAATTACAGGGTGGTAGACTTAGGAGTAATGTCAGGAAATAGTTTTTGACAGAGAGAGTAGTGGTCGATGCCTGTAATGCTTTCCTGGAGAGGGTGATGGAGAAGAAAATGGTGACAGAATTCAAAAGGATGGAATCAAAAATAAACATGTCAGTGCAGTAGCAGGGAAGTAAGGCAAGTTCTGGTTGGACTTCTACATTCTTTGTCCCAAATATAGCACAACAGGGCAGACTTTTATGGTCTGTGTCACTATAATGGATGGTCAGGAGTGTGATGGCAAATCCATCGATTGGGAAGTAGGACAGTCTGTGACCAGAGAATAGCAGACACAGATCAAGAACGAGTGTGTATGTGTTTTGTGTCACATTCATATGCTCTGAATATCTCAGAGGGGAAGGAGAGACACCTTAAGGTTGATAGCGAGTAAAGTGTTGTCAGATTGCAACCTTGGTGGATTGCAGGTTTTTAGTGTCCAATGTTCCCATCAATCTGTTCCCATATGGCTTATTACGGGAACATTGGACACGAAAGGGTTAAATCAAGTATTGGCAATAAACGTGACTATGCTGTATCAAAATGTATAAAACCACTCTTCTGTGACTGTATGACTGCACTGTTGATGATGCAGATTTGATCATGACAGAGTGTAAACCTGCACAGAGTGACAGTTTCGGCTCGGGCAGCCTTTTCGAGCAGACTAGGTGGAACATGCGGGCCTTTATCCGCCATTATATACTGTATTACAATGTACATGGTCTGACCTGGATGTCTCAATTGTGATTTCTAAAGCAAAATGTACCAAAAGAGAGGGTACAGCAGTACAGAAACACAAACAGCAAAATTTAAAAAAAGCATAGCAGGGCCTTCAAGATGGGAACAATCAAGAGTCCTTTATTCATAAAGACCCGACATGGGCTGTGTTTCTGCATAACAACGCCTGCTTCAGGGGTCCAATTATTCAGTTACACTCGAAGGCAAAGACAAACTGGAAGATAAGCTCTTTTAAATAGCTCTGCTAACAAGTTGAAATGGATGATATGAAACTTCCACAGCATATTTATGAAGTCAACCTTCGTTCCTCAGTAAGGACACATCCAACAAGGGTTCTAGTAGTGCAGCATGTCAAACCTCTCTTGCAGGGGCGGACTGAGAGTACTCTGGGCCCCCGGGCACTGAGAGTACTCTGGCCCCCCCCCCCCCCGCCATGCTGCTGCTGCCGCCACCAGTGCCCCAGCCCCGCTGTGCTGCCTCCCTTCCACCATGTTGGATCACGAGGAGAAAAAGAGAAAACTAAACATTAATCTAAGGAACACAACCACATAACTTCTCTCCAGTAGCAGGCATTTTATGAATTTATACCAGGGGCGTATCTGAAAGTCGGCGGTAGCGGGGGCCGAAGCCAGAGTGAGGGGGCACATTATAGCCCAGCCACCGCCGCCGCCATTTCCGACCCCCCCCCATGCCGCCGTGGGTACCTTTGCTGGTGGGGGACCCCAACCCCCACCAGCCGAGGTCCGCTTCCTCCTGCCGCTGCGAGGTTTTTTAAGTTCTTCATCGGGATTCGTCCTCCGTCACTCTGCAGGACGTCAGACTCATGTACAACGTGCAGCAGCGACGTCAGACTCAGTCCGAAACTGCATTCAGCTAGCAGCTTCTTTGAACAGCAGCACAGAGTGACGGAGGACGAATCCCGATGAACTTAAAAAACCTCGCAGCGGCAGGAGGAAGCGGACCTCGGCTGGTGGGGGTTGGGGAAATTATAGACCGGTGAGTCTGACGTCGGTGCCGGGCAAGATGGTGGAGGCTATTATTAAGAATAAAATTGCAGAGCATATACAAAAACATGGACTGATGAGACAAAGTCAGCACGGATTTAGTGAAGGGAAGTCTTGCCTCACCAATCTAATGCATTTTTTTGAGGGGGTAAGCAAACATGTGGACAATGGGGAGCCGGTTGATATTGTATATCTGGATTTTCAGAAGGCGTTTGACAAAGTGCCGCACGAAAGACTCCTGAAGAAATTGCAGAGTCATGGAATCGGAGGTAGGGTATTATTATGGATTAAGAACTGGTTGAAAGATAGGAAGCAGAGAGTAGGATTGCGTGGCCAGTATTCTCAGTGGAGGAGGGTAGTTAGTGGGGTCCCGCAGGGGTCTGTGCTGGGTCCGTTGCTTTTTAATGTATTTATAAATGACCTAGAGATGGGAATAACTAGTGAGGTAATTAAATTCGCCGATGACACAAAATTATTCAGGGTCGTCAAGTCGCAGGAGGAATGTGAACAATTACAGGAGGACCTTGCGAGACTGGGAGAATGGGCGTGCAAGTGGCAGATGAAGTTCAATGTTGACAAGTGCAAAGTGATGCATGTGGGTAAGAGGAACCCGAATTATAGCTACGTCTTGCAAGGTTCCGCGTTAGGAGTTACGGATCAAGAAAGGGATCTGGGTGTCGTCGTCGATGATACGCTGAAACCTTCTGCTCAGTGTGCTGCTGCGGCTAGGAAAGCGAATAGAATGTTGGGTGTTATTAGGAAGGGTATGGAGTCCAGGTGTGCGGATGTTATAATGCCGTTGTATCGCTCCATGGTGCGACCGCACCTGGAGTATTGTGTTCAGTACTGGTCTCCGTATCTCAAAAAAGATATAGTAGAATTGGAAAAGGTACAGCGAAGGGCGACGAAAATGATAGTGGGGATGGGACGACTTTCCTATGAAGAGAGGCTGAGAAGGCTAGGGCTTTTCAGCTTGGAGAAGAGATGGCTGAGGGGAGATATGATAGAAGTGTATAAAATAATGAGTGGAATGGATCGGGTGGATGTGAAGCGACTGTTCACGCTATCCAAAAATACTAGGACTAGAGGGCATGAGTTGAAGCTACAGTGTGGTAAATTTAAAACGAATCGGAGAAAATTTTTCTTCACCCAACGTGTAATTAGACTCTGGAATTCGTTGCCGGAGAACGTGGTACGGGCGGTTAGCTTGACGGAGTTTAAAATGGGGTTAGATAGATTCCTAAAGGACAAGTCCATAGACCGCTATTAAATGGACTTGGAAAAATTCCGCATTTTTAGGTATAACTTGTCTGGAATGTTTTTACGTTTGGGGAGCGTGCCAGGTGCCCTTGACCTGGATTGGCCACTGTCGGTGACAGGATGCTGGGCTAGATGGACCTTTGGTCTTTCCCAGTATGGCACTACTTATGTACTTATGTACTTATGTACCCACGGCGGCAGTAGGGGGGTCCAGGGCAAAATCTGCGGAGGCCCAGGCCCCTGTGGCCCCACGCAGATACGCCCCTGATTTATACAAAACCCTACAAAAGTCACTCAGGACCTGTATGACACAAACCTACCCTTTCATAACAGCACCAACAAGGACCTTCTTAGGAAAAGGCAGCATTGGAAATGTACATACACAGTATGACCTGCATTATTTACTTAGTTATCTGCTAGTTCCAGTTGAATTCTAATTGTAAGGTGTTCTCATATTAATAATCTCACTCATTTTACTGTACCATTTTATACAAGTAAAAGCAAGCCAGTTCCCCTAGTCTTTATTAAATTAATGAACCCAGTGAGTGAACTCTCTTTTCTCTTATTTAAACAATGTTCAAGGGGGGAAATGGGACGATATACTGTCTTTCTGTTGCTTTTGCAACTACATTCAAAGCAGTTTACATAGTATATACAGGGGCGTAGCTACGGGTGGGCCTGGGTGGGCCCAGGCCCACCCAATCACAGTTCAGGCCCACCCAGTTTCTCTTGATGCTCCAGTCGGGATTCAGCGTAGTCTTGGTTCCAGTCCAAGCAGCAGGCAGCTCTCAGTTCTATATTTTTAAATGTTTGTTATAAAGCAATGTTTGAAGGATATATGCCATTGCTGTTATATTGCAGGATCCTGTCATGAGATGTTTTCCATTATTACAGACTTAAGTCTGGTCAAGTTTAAGATATGGGACAATGTAACTGGTTGTTTTTTCCATTATGTATGTATGTATGTGGTTTATATTGATGCAGACTACTTGCAAATCCATCACCAAGTGCATTCTAAGGCATTATTTTGTAGTGTCCAAAGAAACACTACTCATATGCACAGTGCCCACCCATATTAGTTCTGGGCCCACCCAAAATGGTGGGTCTGGCTATGCCCCTGGTACTTATTTGTACCTGGGGCAATGGAGGGTTAAGTGACTTGCTCATAGTCACAAGGAGCTGTAGTGGGAATCAAACCCAATTCTCAAGTCCGCTGCACTAACCACTAGGCTACTCCTTCACTTCATTTGTGATTTCTACGTTCTGTGAAAAATAGGGGTTATTTTAATTCTGGGAATGCAGGGAGATTTTAAAATATAGCTTACGGGTATATATTGTGCCAAACAGCTACAAATGCACTGACAAAGATGTGTTCTTTGTTCTTTTTATTTTTCACCTTAACAGCTTATGACAGTCAGCATTCAAAACGTCATTTCACAATAACTATTATTTTCAACACTCACTTCCTTCATCTCTCTCTGCACAAATGTGTTCCCCCCCCCCCCCCCCCCATAGGTAATGGTTATGCTGTGCCTTTTACTTTGTTCCTTCTGAAGTTACAAGCCAATGTGATGAATAATTGCAAGGTGAACATTATGCCATCCATCACAATTTCTAAAAGCTCTGTAACACCCAGCATAGGTTAAAAATAAGTACAATATGTTAGTTTTCATCCAGAATTCTACATCCCAAACATGATCTTAACTCATTTTGGAGGCATTGTTTTTATTTTTTTTTTTCAAATATGCTTTTTTTCTCATCAAAGATAGAAGCCGTGTCTGTCTTCTTTTCAGTGTAACAAGACTGCGTGAGAGACTGTGGCATGTAGCAGGTAGAAAGACCAGTGTTTTATATCGCATGAGAACCACAAGTGAAATGGAAAATGCCAGAAATGAGTCAGTGACTTTGATACTGACATGCTGTTATGACATTAATTGTGATTTTCGTAAGATCTCATCTCAGCAGACTGCTCTTGTTTGTGGGTGGATTAGAATGGTAGGAGCACATGAATGTAGAGACAGAGAATGAGTCAGGTAAAAACCGCAGCGACCCATCCAGTCTTTCCATTTTGCTTTCCAGCTGTATGGCCTAGGACTGGGCCCTAAATCAGTAAACTGGGAATTGAAGAGGATAGGTATAAATGAATGGGTTGATAGTCAAATCAATTTAACCAGCCAGAAATGGCTACTGGCCAGTTAAATCACATGTTCTGGGCTAACCACTAATTTGCAGCGGTCAGTTAGTGCCACTGAAAATAACCAGTCAGTGCTGAACTGAAAACTGACTATTTTGGGGGCATTCCATGGGCGGAGATGGTACTTGGCCAGTTAAGTATGTGATAGATGAGCCAGTGTCTTTATATCCTCATTGCCTTCTCACTACAGGATTATTCCCAGGGGAGCTGTAAGATGGGTTTGAACTCCAGGGTCAGAGGAGAAACCTGGACCGGCTTCAGGAAAGGGGATGATTGTAATACTCAATAGGTTCAGATGACATGTAGTGAATAGTGAATAGGACAATTTCTTATCATGGGAACCAGGACCAGACAATAGAAAGGGAAATTAAAGCCTCTTACTTGATAAAGGGGCAACTTCCAGAAATCCCATGCAGCAGCCAGGACTAGGAGAGAAGCAGCTGTGATCAAGAAGGTTTGATGATAGGAGACAGCATGATGTCACAGTGCTGAAGCTGGTCTCAACCGACTTCACCCACTGAGATTTTAATTCTCCCCAGCGTAGCTGCTGCCATCGTGGTACACTGAAACAATGAAAATAATAGGGTGACAAGCTCCACCTGCTGGCTTCAGCCCACATTTTGTTACAGTTGTACCCTGTGCTTTCCCACTCATGGCAGGCTCAATGCGGCAGGCAATGGAGGGTTAAGTGACTTGTCCAGAGTCACAAGGAGCTGCCTGTGTTGGGAATTGAACTCAGTTCTTCAGTTCCCCAGGACCAAAGTCCACCACCCAACCACTAGGCCAAATAGGCTCAAGCCAGCTGCTGTTATCAATTCTTCTTGGCTGTGATCCTGGGGGCAGGGGCAGGGGCAGTTGCAGTACCACCTCAGGACCCAGTTAATTTGAACCTGGGAGGTACCAGAGTGCCCAGCCTGTCCTCCAGTCCAGGTGCAGAAAGGCTTTGCCAATCAGTCAGGCTAGGGTGGAGCTCTGGAAGCCTAGGAGCCTTGCCTAACTTATAAAAAAAACTCCTTCTATAGAGAAGGAAGGCAGCAGGAGCAGGGACATAGCCAGACAACAGATTTTGGGTGGGCCTAGGCAAGAAGTGGGTGGGCACCGTGTTCTCCCTTCCCCCCCCCCCCACCAAAACAATATCTCAGCTGTCAGAAAAATGCTTCTTTCCAACTTGGCAGTCTGCAGCATGCATGCGCTGAAAACTGAGCATGCGCAGGTGCCGGTATCGTGAAGAATAGCGTTCTCGTTAGCATTAGGGGGAACTCTTCAGCTGGTGGAACTTGGGATCCCCACCAGCTACCAATAAACGTGTGCTACTGTTGGGTGGGCCTGTGCCCTAAGTGGGTGGGCCCTGACCACGCCACTGAGCAGGAGGAATGGACATCTAATGTCCAGAGCTAGAGAATCCTGTTCCCTGCATGCCAGAAGCAGGTCCTGGGCTGAGATTCCTGGGGATAAGTTCCCCAAAGGAAAATGGAGCCTGAAGAGGTAGGGGAGCTATCTCTTGGGAGGCTTCAGAACTTAAGCCATGGAAGCTAAGAACCAGCACTAAGGGCGATCACCTTTGCAACCTTGCCCTGCCTGGAGTGTTGGGAGGTTGCTGTGTTAGGGACTGCTGGTCTATTGACCACAGGGAAGTTTCCTTTCTTAGGAGTTAAGCTGGAACCCAGGTTGGAGTAAAGAAAGAAAGAAAGACTCTTATTTAGAACTGTGTTTAATTTTGCTGCTAAGAAACCTATACCCTTGTTTGACTTTGAGACTGGGGATGTTATTTGTGCCTTAGCACTTTGAGTTTCTGACACTGAAGGTGCTGAGTGGAAATACAATAAAGAAGCATTTGTTTGGTTAACTGGAAAACCTGGAGTAGCTCATTTTACTTCCATTGACTGAATTCTGGAAAAGATTCCACTGGTAATTAACAGGAACAGGCACTCCAGTGCAGGGCTCCTCACTATCTCTGTCATAAGTGCCAGTATTCAGCACTTAATAGGCCAGGTTAACCACAGAGATAGGACCACATAAAAGTCAGTGCTGACTATCACACTTCATTTCAAGGAGAGGGGGCTCCTCAGTGGAGTGTCTCAGAGATCAATTTTCAGTTCATTTCTCTTTCCATATTTTCATAGAAACACAAAATATGGCAGTCAGGGATGGTAAGGCCCAAGGGCCTCTATGCTTATCTCATGCTTTCAGGTACTGTTTTTGCCTGTGTTGCCTCTACTGGCTGTTTCACATACTCATATACCCGCCTTTCTTCGAATAAATATTTTCTAATGTTACTTTTGAGTTAGCCAGCTTTTAGTCTTAGAAACATTGAAACATGACTCAGATAAAGGCCATATGACCCATCCAGTCTGCCCATTCTCTGTAACCCCTAACTCTTCCTTTTCCTATGCAATGCCACATGCTTATCCCATGTCTTTTTAAATTCTGAAACAGTCCTCGACTCCACAACCTCCACCGGGAGGCCATTCCATGCCTCCACCACCCTTACATTGTTCCACAGCTCCTTTCCAGTAAGAATCGTGTATTCTTGTTCATCATTTATGCCCTTGAGTTATTTAACTCAGTCTGTCATAGGCCCCTTCTCTCGTTAAGGCAGTTGCATTCTATTGATACTTTTTAACTGAATCACAGAAGAAAAAAAACTATTCAAACATATATGTAGCCGCCTGTTGATTTAAGTCTGAGAATGACCCCAGAGGTACTACAGAGAAAACATTTTTTTAAAATTTTAGCTGGTCTGCAGTCCAAAACACACTCCTGCACCATGTGTAGCATATAGACTGGAAACTCAAGGGCCTTGGTGGGACTGGGGAGAGAACACTTTCAGGGCCTAAGTTACAGTACTGGGACTGAACAGGTAAAACATGCAAAAATACATTGAAGTCCTTGGATAATTTTTTTGTAAAAACGGTCACCTTTATTGGGCATTCCCCAAGCAAATAAAATTAAAGAGCAGTAAAAGCAATCAGAGTAAGCAAACAGACAGTCTAAATGAAAAGAGTGTCATGAGAAAAAAAATGTTCTAATGTCTCAGAGATCTCCTGGCCTCTCTGACATCTACTTTTCTAGTAGACTTGTTAGGCTGGTGCTGTGTTGCTCCTCCGTAACTCTTCTCAACACACTTGTAAAAACTTGCAAAAATAAATTCCTATCTCCCCCCTCCCTTTGAAGTTTAGTAGTTTTGCTGCATGCGTTGATTTTCCTAGATCCTAGTAGTGTGCATTTTATTTTTAAGATTTATCACTATCTCCAAGTAAACCAGGAGAAGAGAAATGCTTTGCAGGTTCTTAACCCCGTAAAGACATGCACATTTGAGACTTGAGGGTTATCCCAGATTGTCTGATACTTACCAAGCTCTGGTCCCCAAGAACAGATCGTATAATGATGAGATTATTAGACATGGGGAAAGCCACTGCTTGTCCCTGGGATCAGTAGTATCAATATTGCTACTATTTGGGATTCTATCAGCTACTTGTGACCTGAATTGGCCACTGCTGGAAGCAGGATACTGGGCAAGATGGACCATTGGTCTGACCCAGTATGGCTATTATGTTCTGAAACTCAGGCCTGTTTCTTTTGGGAATGGTTCAGTATTTGGCAGTGCGTTTTTTTTCTAGTGAAAAAGGTGCCGGCAGTCAAATGCCAGGCCACCCTTCAGGGGTGGGGTAATCACTGAGGGACCCACCCCACAATAGCCAGGTCCCCTGCAACCAGTCACAGAATCAATGACAAGGCAGAATTTGTGTGTAGAGCCTGAGCTCTTTCATTAAAACTTGGGGACTGTGGGTCAGTTTTAGTACATAAGTACATAAGTAATGCCACACTGGGAAAAGACCAAGGGTCCATCGAGCCCAGCATCCTGTCCACAACAGCGGCCAATCCAGGCCAAGGGCACCTGGCAAGCTTCCCAAACGTAGAAACATTCTATACATGTTATTCCTGGAATTGTGGATTTTTCCCCAAGTCCATTTAGTAGCGGTTTATGGACTTGTCCTTTAGGAAACCGTCTAACCCCTTTTTAAACTCTGCCAAGCTAACCACCTTCACCACGTTCTCCGGCAACGAATTCCAGAGTTTAATTACGCGTTGGGTGAAGAAAGATTTTCTCCGATTTGTTTTAAATTTACTACACTGTAGTTTCATCGCATGCCTCCTAGTCCTAGTATTTTTGGAAAGCGTGAACAGATGCTTCACATCCACCTGTTCCACTCCACTCATTATTTTATATACCTCTATCATGTCTCCCCTCAGCCGTCTCTTCTCCAAGCTGAAAAGCCCTAGCCTCCTTAGTCTTTCTTCATAGGGAAGTCGTCCCATCCCTGCTATCGTTTTAGTTGCCCTTCGCTGTAGACAAGGGAAAAGGTACCAGTACACAGTACCCCCTCAAAAAAATCCCTGGTATTTGGAAAGCTGTACTTGAATCTTCATCAGTTCCTATATTCTGTGATAATTAGTTAAAAATAATGCAAATGATATGTTACTATCCAATATAGAGCTCTCAGAACCCCCATCTTGCTGGTAGGGTAGTGATGTATTGGCCGATATTGCACACATTGGCCCTTTGTACTGAGCATTTTCCTGCGTAGGCATCAATCCTCAGATTCTATAAAGGGCACTCAAATTTGCGTGCCCAAATTTGGGCGTGATTCTGAGAGGTATATGCAACTAAATTGGGTAACGAGCCAATTAATGTCAATAATTGGGTGCTAACAATCAATTATTGATGTTGCTTAGCACCAATTTGGATTTGCACCTGCGTCTTGCTACGTTCTATTCTATAAAACTGTGCAGCCAAATCTCATAGTGTGCATCCCAAGCGGGGAAGGGGCATGGGTAGGTCAGGGGTGTTCCAGAAATTTGTATGCAGTGTTATAGAATACCGCAGATGCATGCTTAAATTAAGCGCCAGGAATTACACCTAGTTTCAGCCAATGTAAGTTCTAGTCCTGGTACCCAAATCTGGGTAAAAGAAAAGTCTAGAAGCTATTAAGAGGGACCTGGAAAAATCTACTACTTATATCTAGGATAAACAGTATGGCAACACTTATATGTACTTATCTGGTTGCACCTAACTTGCACATTTATTTATTTATTTATTAGGATTTAATTACCACCTTTTTGAAGGAATTCACTCAAGATGATGTACAGTAATGCATATTTTACCTGTTATGCTGGTATTGTATAAAGAAAGTAGGCACCTATTTTCCTTTATAGAATAAGCTCCGGCTCTGGATGGGTACCCTTAAGGCACCTACTGTAAATATAGGTGCCCCTTTGTAGAACTGCACTGTTAGCTCGTTCCTACACTACCAGTTTATGTAGTGGCAAGATACTTATTGCATGCTAATTCTTTTGTTGATTGATATTTTGAATGGGGCATGGGATGGGCAGGGACAGCAGCTTATAATGCACAGTACAGTACCGCACATTAATTGTTAATGCAGTAGATGACATGGAGCAGGTTTTTTGTGTGTGTATTTTTACATTTTGTAAACTCTATATTCAGAAGTGCAGTGATTGGCAGAAAAGATCGGAATGATAATTGTAAGCTGATATTTTGTGATTGAGAGATGTCAGTGATATATGTGTGTATTAGTCTGTGTCATAAAGAATTGATTGTGGGCTGGGCAATAGTGTTCAAAGTAGTCACAGTGAATGATTCATAGTTTCTAAAGCACCTTTCCTATATGACAAGAGTCTGTGCCTTCTGATCTCCCTGCATCCCTGGATGCCATTGCCATCAGTCTGTGCTGTCTTGATTGGGAAGATGAAAGGTGCTCATAGCAGCCTGCATTTCCAGGGCCACCGAGAGACTGAGCCTGAGCCGGACCCGGGGCAGGGCAACTGCTGCTTCCACCCCCCCCATCATCGCCCTCCTGATCGCCACTGCCCCCCCGGATCGTCACCGCTCCTGCCCCCTCCCCACAGGATTCCTTCTGCCGCAATTGAGGTACCTTGGGGTTGGCGGGGAAGCTGAGGTCCTGCCAGCGGAAAAATCTAGCGCTGCTCTTCACTCAATGCCTGCCCTGCCCCTGTGGCTGCTTTTTTCTCTTGTAGCGCATGCTCAGTTTCAAAACCGAGCATGCGCCTGAGGGGGAAAAGTAGGCGCTCGGCACGATAGTAGAAGCGAGCGAAGAGCAGCAGTGGAGGAGGGGGGGCGGTGCCGGAGTTTTCTCTCTCTTGCTCCTGTCGGGACCCGATCACTCGTGGCCCATCAGGAGCAAGAGAGAGAGACCCCGGCGCCAGGCCTGGGGAATTTTGCCCCCCCCTCTCGGCGCCCCTGTGCATTTCCACAGGTGTAGTAAATGTAGAGTGCAAGTTTGTGGCATGTGTGCATTAGAGAGACTGAACAGAAGGGTACAGAGTGGTGAATGATAAGAAAAAGAAGCTTTTGTGAGGAGTGGAGGAGTGGCCTAGTGGTTAGGGTGGTGGACTTTGGTTCTGGGGAACTGAGGAACTGAGTTTGATTCCCGGCACAGGCAGCTCCTTGTGACTCTGGGCAAGTCACTTAACCCTCCATTGCCCCATGTAAGCCGCATTGAGCCTGCCATGAGTGGGAAAGTGCAGGGTACAAATGTAACAAAATACAATAGATACTATTGGAGATTCTACATGGAATGTTGCTACTATTGGAGATTCTACATGGAATGTTGCTATTCCACTAGCAACATTCCATGTAGAAGGCTGCGCAGGCTTCTGTTTCTGTGAGTCTGACGTCCTGCACGTACATGCAGGACGTCAGACTCACAGAAGCAGAAGCCTGTGCGGCCACATTGGTGATCTGCAAGGGCCGACTTCTACATGGAATGTTGCTAGTGGAATAGCAACATTCCATGTAGAATCTCAAATAGTAGCAACAGTGGAGGAGTGGCCTAGTGGTTAGGGTGGTGGACTTTGGTCCTGGGGAACTGAGGAACTGATTTCAATTCCCAGAGCAAGTCACTTAACTCTCCATTGCCTGCCGCATTGAGCCTGCCATGAGTGGGAAAGCGCAGGGTACAAATGTAACAATAAATAAATGTTGTATGGGGTAGTGCAGATGTAAAAATAGGCCAGGATCATTTTAAGAAAACTAGCATCACCGTACCTGATGAAAGAAGTGGCAGCACTGGTCTTTTCAAAGTGACACTGGAAACTTGTAGATAGATTTTAAAAGTAACAGATGATGATCATTAGAAGTGTTGGAGTATTATATATTTTAAATACGTCAGTTGCTGTGAAAAGGAGCTGTGTAGCTGCAAAGGTGTTCCAGCCTAGATTAACACCAGATTTTAGCAGAACTAAATATCTTTGTGACTCTCCATGGTCAGCATATTTCTCTTTGTAATGGATTGTATATGAGCTGATATGCAGGAGTATTAAAGGCTGCAGCAGGTGTCTAAAAGTATAATGCCTGTGAGGAATTTTTGGGTTGGTACTTCCACTAGGACAGTGGTCGGCAAACTCATTTGTCAACAGAGCCAAATATCAACAGTACAACGATTGGAATTTCTTTTGAGAGCCAAATTTTAAAAACTTAACTATATAGGTAGGTACATTGTTATTAACTTAATTAGGGTACTCCTAAGCTGGCCTTTGCTAAAAACTCAGTCCTGGCCAGCATTGTGCAGTGCAGTAGGACTGAACTCACTCAGTTGTCTTGGCTATTTCAAAGTGCAAGGAACTTGTGCAAACAGTATCTACCATTCACTACTTTTAATAGAATTACAGCATTAAAACCAACCATTCAAGGAAACTGTATAACTCCACCCTACCCCACGCAGCATGAGTTTGAGGTGCACTGCTACCCAGCCCCGCCCCCATCTGCCCACCACCCTCAGCTCCCCAACAGCCCTCCTCTCTCCATTCCTGCCGGCCGTGGCCACCCAGGGTTTAAACCTTACCTTTTTATTTTAAGTCGCAGCGACCGACGGCTCACTTCCAGGCTCCAGCTTTTCCAGTCCCGCCCGCCCTCGCGGAAACAGGAAATACCTCATCAGGAAGGCGGGGCATTGAGCGGGAAGTGAAAGGCTGGAGGAGATGAGCCGTCGGCCCATCGCTGCAACTTAAAATAAAGAAGTTTAAACGCTGGGCGGCCACCGGCAGGAACGGAAAAAGGACGGAGGGCTGTCGGGGAGCTGAGGGCGGGCGCCTATGGACTGACTGTGAGCGCCGGACAGTGGCGGGGAGTGGACTCGCGGGAACAGCCACACTCAAGGGGTCAAAGAGCCACATGTGGCTCGCGAGCCGCGGTTTGCCGACCACTTCACTAGGAGATGCCAAGGGAGAAGCTACAAAGTTCCACAGATTATAAATTGCAGGGTTTGAAGGAAAGATGGTCTTTTTTCCTTTCTCTTTTTCTGCCTCCTAGAAACTGACAGATCTCAGCAGTCAGGCCTGATGGAGAATGGATCCCAAAGCACTAATTCAGTCTCATGGTAAATGAAAAAAGTGAGATATTCTATAAGAAAGGAGCTCTTGTATATTTTACTTCCTTTTCTGCCAGTCTCGAGAAGCAGCATGGGGCTCCTGAGAGTACTGGTGTCCTAGAGCTAACAAGGGCCTAGACTCATGAAATAGGAGAGTTCATTTGGATTTCTCGCCTCCTGTACCTGAAAGGAGACTGAGAGGAAAACAGCACAAAGCTTATGAAGTGGAGAGAACTGTTGGAGAGGACTGGCTGCCGGAAATTTTGTGCTGAAGGCCTATGACCCAGCTGGGGATAACAGGGGAGACAACTTGCAACCAGAGGTGTCTGTTGACAGGCCTGTGCATAAGGGAGGAACAAGGGAGAGGATGTATGCCAATATTTTGTGTCATGGGAGTTTCTGACTTATTTTTGGAAAGAAAAATGCACAAATCCCAGGAAATTCAGATCACCCTTTTACAAATACTTTATTATGACACCAGTTATGTGGAGGGTAGAAAGGCAGAACTTTTGTTTTGTATATCAAAAGTCGTCGTCGGCAGCGATCCGCATGCACTACCCTGCCACTGGCACCATCTCCTCTGTACTGTGGCCCACCTCTGAGGAAACAGGAAGTTATGTCAGAGAGACGGGTCGCAGCACAGAGGAGACGCCGGTGCCAGCTGGGATTGCTGCCGCCACAGACTTCTGAAAAACAAAAGAAGAAGGTGGGATCTTGAGGGGAAATGAGGAAGGAAGGGGGAAAGATACCACTCAATAAGTAGTTCTTGAGGCACTCGCCTCAGTTGGCCTAATGGTTGGGCTGGCTATGAACATTGCCAGTGCCCTCAAATCTTTGGGGTTCATCTCAACTCTGTCTCTGGACCACCCTTGCACTGCCTGACTTGTAATTCTTGTGGATGATAGATTAAGGAATTGAGAATCTCTGTTTACAATCAGTCTACTAAACTAAATTCCAACAGTGATGCTGCTCTTTTTTTTTTTTTTTTAGCTTTTTACTTGTTAAGGGGATAAGGCCTCAGTAGCGTTAATGGCCCTTAATTAGGTGCACTAAAAAGCCTTCCTGCAGGAATAGCGGGGAAGAACGATCCAGAGATATTAGAGAGCAGGCTATTATGCTTTAGTAAGGAATTTGGTACACAGGCTCCTGAAGAAGCCGCAACCGGCGAAATGGATGACTCCGTAGAGCCTTGAAAGCCCTGTAATAACATGTTTATCCTCGCTTTGGTCTTTGGAAAAATGTTCGATTGAAACGTATATTGCAGTGAGTTGTAAATGTTGAAGTGTGAATACATTGGAAAGTTTTATATTCAGGAAAAATATGTTAAACAATATTTAAATTAATAGGGACTTTTAGACCACTGATGGTGGTCTTATTGTAAGGCTTTGTAGTGGGCCTAATTAAGGGCCATTAAAGCCACTACCTGGATTGTACCAGGGTGGTCAGAACTGATATTCGGTGGCACTCCTGCCCGCTCAATCCATGCTAAATATCATCACCTTATTTGGGTTTACTTGCTTTTTAAAACTGAAGAAATTTAATTCATGCCTAAGAAAGTTTGGCAGAGCATTCCAAAAAGAATTGAAGCGGTGCAAAGAAAAGTTACGAGAATGGTAAGGGATTTGTGTTACAAGACGTATGAGGAGAGACTTGATGACCTGAACATGTATACTCTGGAAGAAAGGAGAAACAGGGGTGATATGATACAGACGTTCAAATATTTGAAAAGTAATAATCCGCAAACAAACCTTTTCCGGAGGTGCGAAGGCGGTAGAACGAGAGGGCATGAAATGAGATTGAAGGGGGGCAAACTCAAGAAAAATGTCAGGAAGTATTTTTTCACGGAGAGAGTAGTGGATGCTTGGAATGCCCTCCCGCGGGAGGTGGTGGAAATGAAAACAATAACAGAATTCAAACACGCGTGGGATAAACATAAAGGAATCCTATTCAGAAAGAATGGATCCTAAGGAGCTTAGCCGAGATTGGGTGGCAGAGCCAGCCGGTGGTGGGAGGCGAGGATAGTGCTGGGCAGACTTATACGGTCTGTGCCACAGCCAGTGGTGGGAGGCGGGGCTGGTTGTTGGGAGGCGGGGATAGTGCAGGACAGACTTATACGGTCTGTGCCCTGAAGAGCACAGGTACAAATTAAAGTAGGGTATACACAAAAAGTAGCACATATGAGTTTGTCTTGTTGGGCAGACTGGATGGACCATGCAGATCTTTTTCTGCCGTCATTTACTATGTTACTATGTTACTATCTGATCCTGTGCTCAAAGCACAAATCTCAAAGAAGGAGCACTTAATTGACCTTGGTTCTGTGATCGCAATTCACGCTTTGGCTGATATGAAGATAAAGCTATTCCAACTGGCAGAGAAACTGTCATTTGTAATACTTTAAAACTCGGTGTAACAACCTTGAAGTTTATTTGCCACTCAGCAGCAAGCCAGTGAAGAGAGTAAAGTACAGGTGATATATGCCTGCACATAGCCTTGCCTGAGAGTAATCACATGGCTCTGTTTGGCATCATTTGCGATGCTTAATTTGATGGTGCTGGAAAACCTGAATGTACACCCAATATAACAGTCAATTGAGAAGAAAACCCGCTACTGCGATGCTTCCCTAAAATCTGTGCTGACGATTATGTGGCCGTAATTAGCGTTAACAGGTGTAAAGTAAAAATGCATTACACGCTACTTCAGCAGTTTGAGGTTTAAAAGTTAAACCAGTATCCAGAACAAATTGGTATAATCTGGTTTTCAGTTTCAAGATTAGCTGGAATTGTTCATCTCACATGAAAATGTAATGGAAGAATTTCTGTCTTTTTAAAATTCAAGCTTACGCCATTTTCATTTAACCAAACTGAGATTGAAACGAAATATTCTGCCATATATTACAAACTGAACTTCACATCTTCTGATATTGATATAAACTGCATAAAATTCATCAGCGTACTGAACACAAACAGGTCAATATTTAAATCCCATGGTCAGCATTTTTTAAAATGTCAGCTGCTTAAATTGTTCCTGTATATTCCGCCTCTCTATATGTAAGGTCAGCACCACTGAATATACATGTGAGAGCTGGGCAGTTTAATGTAGGGCAGATCTTTTTCATGAACTTACCCTTCCGCTTTCTGAAACCACCATTTTATGTTGAGCCTCTCATTCCATATTTCTGTTTTTCTTGTTTTCAACTAGCAGCTGCTCAGTGAAATGTACTTTGCCATTAAAGACTGTTTACAGAGTGATGATTGCTCTCTGTTCCAAAGAAAACTAGGTGGTGGTGTTGGGGAGGGGGGGACACATTGTGTTTGTCCAAGTGGTATATCCTATGGATATTTGGGCAATTTAATCCTTTGGTTAATACCCCCCCAGAAATGGCTGGTCTTAGTTGGGGCCAGTTTTAGACATGCTGGGACCCGGGGCAGAAATTAAGGAGGGGGCCCCTCCCCCCATCTCCCCAGCCACCATTACTGCCACACTAAAAACAACTTTACATGACTTCTTCACACAAGAAACACAGACACACCTTCACCAAATACAGAACAAGGAATCAGAAATTAGAAATATGAACACCAAAATTGAACTAGGAACCCGAAGAAGTTAAACTTGGCAAGTACTGCAACACTGAAGAAATGCAAACAGAAATGCACTTCCTTTTGTATTGAACACAATTGGTGGAATAGATATGGAGGAATGCCCAAACCCAAAATTAACCATCACCCTTGCTGTAGCAGGCAGGGATCCTCAAGCTGCTGCCACTGCTGCTACTCCCTCCCCCAATGCATGCAGAAAAAAACAAGCATTCACAGGGGTAGGTCAGCAGTGGCAACAACAGGTTGGGGACACTGCTGCTGGCTGCAGAGTTTGGAGAGTTCTGGCTGTCAAAGTGGCAAAGGAAGAGGAAGTCTTCGTTAGAGAAAGACACGGGGACAAAGTTCTGTCTCCATCCCCGCCCCATCGGTTCTGTCTCTGTCCCCACCCCATCCCCACAGGCCCTGTCTTCGTCCCCGCCCCATCCCCACAGGCCCTGTCTTCGTCCCCGCCCCGTCCCCGCAGGTTCTGTTCCCGTCCCCGCAGGTTCTGTTCCCATCCCCGCCCTGTTCCTGTGGGCTCTGTCCTCATCTGCAGAAGCCTCGAACACATGATTTTATATTTAAATCTTTTTATTAAAATATAAAAAGGAACAATATGCTGTGCAACTGTTGTGTATAAATTACAAATAGAGAACAATAATAACAATGAGCAGCTATAACAACCCTCCTTCCCACCACCACCCTCTACCCTTCCAACCCCAACAACAGGTGATTTCTACTACACCAAGGAATCCTAATTCACACTGTTAAAATATCCAGGGGTATACAATACAACCCGTTCTATATGCCCTAGAGGGGAAAAATCTGCCTTATAAAGCACTGTTAAGTTTTTTTAATCTGTGGATAAATAAGAAATCATCAACAATCAGGATTCAATCTAGCTCTCCTGTCTTCCACAGTCCTTCCTGGAATAGAAGTTGTCTTCTTAGAAGATGTGCTGGTAGCAGGATGTACAGGATCTCCCATGCAAATTTTGCTAGTTGTGGCCAGTATGTTTGATTGTTTTTCCAAAAAATCAAAATATCTTTGCAGGCATCACTTAAACATAAATAACAGTCCAGTTCATTAACAGGCTTCAAAGTAGAAAATGACACGGGGACAAAGTTTGTCTCCTGTCCCCATCCCTGTGGCTCTGTCCCCGTCCCCGTGGGATCTGTCCCCGCCCCGTCCTCGCGAGCTCTGTCCCTGTCCCCATCCCCACGGTTACTGCGGTTCCCCGTCCCTGTGTCATTCTTTACTTCATGTGGAGGGGCCTGGAGATCCCTTCCAGCGCAGGCATTTATATTTTGCATTCAGGTGGGAGCGGGGGCAAGGAGAAAATTGGTGCCCACCCACTTTTGAGTTCATCCCTGCTCCTCCCCCCTCCAATCAACTGTCTGGCTATGCCACTGAACACAATACAAAGACATCTTTGATACCCAGTGCGTTTTTTCTGGCAACAAATGTGCTGGTACTCAAATGCCAGGCCACCCTTCAGGGGTGCGGTGATCACTGAGAGATCCATTCCACAATAGCCAGGCCCCCTGCAACAAGTCACATACCAAGATACACTAAAAACTCATTAAAGCCCTTCCCTTAATGATTCCCCTAGTGAATCGGTAAGGAACGGGCATGCATCAAGGAAAAGGAATGCCAATGAGCTGCTCGTTGTAGCTCACTTGCATTCTCTATTCCATTGGTAAACAGTCGGCCAGTCGGCTGGTCAAGCATGCGCAGAGCAGCCAAGCATTATACTGGTTGCTCTGCGCATGCCAAATATGCCTCTGTGATGCGGCTCAATCGTAGCAGGAGAGTGCAGTTGAGGACATCCATCCAAAAAGACGTCCTTTTTGGATGTCCCCCCCCCCCAATAATAAAAAACGTCCTTTTTGGACGTCCTTCACTCAGCTAAGAGACCTTGAAGTCTTTGAGCCAATCACAACGCGGTTAAGCTCAGTTAAACGTGCTGTGATTGGCTCAGAGACTTCCAGGTTTCTCAGCTGAGTGAAGGACGTCCAAAAAGGACGTTTTTATTATTGCGGGGGTGGGGGTGCTCTTTATGGACGTCCCTGACGAGCACTTGGCTTTCTTTTTTTTCCCTTCCGCTGCCGCCCCCCCCAAGGTCGCCGCTCCCCCCTGCATTGAAATCACAGCTTCCCACAGCCCCAGCCTCCCCACCATCCTCTGCGCCCCAGGCCCCCACCCCCCGAGGTCGAGGTCGTCATCACCGCCGCTCCCCCCCTCCACTCGCCCCCCTCCATCTGCCATGGGGCCGGGCCCTCACAGCGCCTCTCGCCTCCGTGTGAAGGCGCTGCAGCAGGCTACAGCAGATCGCTTCCCTTCAGGACTCCCTCCTTCTGTCCCTGGCCCACCCTTATCTGACGTAGTTCTGCGAGGGCGGGACATAGGGGGGGGGGGGCTCTGAGTTCTCCATCTCTCGGCAGATTTCTTCTCTTCATTTTGTACATACCATCATAGAAATGAATCTCACTCCTGTGTCAAGGTTAGAGAATGATGTGGAGGGGTATACTCGAACGGGGGTGCCCATCTATAAGGGCGCCCATCTCTAATGACGGCCCTGTAAAGCGGCATACCCGACCGTATTATCGAAACAAGATGGGCGGCCATCTTTCGTTTCAATAATACCTTCGAGACCGGCCAAATCTCAACATTTGGGCCGCCCTTAGAGATGGCCGCCATTGGTTTTCGCCGATAATGGAAACTAATGGCGGCCATCTCAAAACCGGCCAAATCCAAGCCATTTGGTTGTGGGAGGAGCCAGCATTTGTAGTGCACTGGTCCCCCTCACATGCCAGGACACCAACCGTGCACCCTAGGGGGCACTGCAGTGGACTTCACAGATTGATCTCAGGTGCATAGCTCCCTTACCTTGTGTGCTGAGCCCCCCAAAACCCACTACCCACAACTGTACAACACTACCATAGCCCTTAAAGGGTAACGGGGGGCACCTAGATGTGGGTACAGTGGGTTTCGGGTGGGTTTTGGAAAGCTCCCATTTAATACCATAAGTATAACAGGTAGAGGGGGGATGGGCCTGGGTCTGCCTGCCTGAAGTGCACTGCAGTACTCACTAAAACTGCTCCAGGGACCTGCATAGTGCTGTGATGGAGCTGAGTATGACATTTAAGGCTGGCATAGAGGCTGGCAAAAAAATGTTTTTTAGTTTTTTTTTTGGGTGGGAGGGAGTTGGTGACCACTGGGGGAGTAAGAGGGGATGATCCCCGATTCCCTCCGGTGATGATTTGGTCAGTTCGGGCACCTTTTCAAGGCTTAGCCGTGAACAAAAAGGGCCCAAGTAAAGTCGGCCAAAATGCTCATCAGGGCCAGCCTTCTTTTCTCTATTATCGGCCGAGGACAGCCATCTCTTAACCACGTCCCTGTCTTGCCTTTGGTACATTGCCAACACGTTTCACACATACACGTATGTGTGTGTGTATATATATTGTGAAGATGAGGCTATTGTGAAGATGAAACTCCCACCTCAGGATACCAGGTCCCTCTTTCACTCAGGGTGAGCTGGTTCTCAGTATGCAGATTTTATGCAAATTGGTCTACTACCCCTTTCTACTCGGGGTGACCTGGTTCTCAAAAAGGCAAACATAGTCAGGTCTCATCAACAGGATTTTTCTCATACAAATCTTTATTCCAGCCCCCTGGGGCACACTTCTTCCAGCTTAAAACACTTTTACAAGCTTAAACAGTTCTTCCAGCTTAAACATTTCTTCCTACTCAGTTCAATCTTCCAGCTTAAGCACCTGGACACTCAGTCCTTCCTTGTAACATGGACACCCAGTCCTTCCTTGTAACACACAGTTCTTATATCTGACACTCTAGGGCCTTCTTACCCCAGCCAGCTTCCTTGCTTTGCCCACAGTTCACCACCAGTCCAGCCAGTACTTCTCATGGGGATCCTCCTGCTTCAGCTACCAGCTCTCTTCTTCAGCTGCTAGCTCTCCTCTCTCCCTCACAACTCAGGTGGGGTCACCTATATTCGTGTTCTTCTGTTTTTTGCTCTTTCTTTTTTCGTTATCAAGTTTGTTTTTGTTTCTTTGTTTTCTTTCCTGTGAATACTTTCTTACTTGTCTATTCCCAACAGACTACCACGTCATTTTTAAAGAACCAACCTCATTGCTATTTAGCAATTCTCCGTGCAAGAGGTCAGTGCTCCTCACTACATTACACATTTTTTTACAACTTCTTTCACACTTTATCAAGGGTTAAGTTTTTCTCTCCATTTTTTCTACATATTGCCTGATAGACTGCTGTAAGATCTTCAGAGGATTTCCATCATCATTGCTCTGCAGCACTCTGCACAGCAGGTCAGTCTCATTAATAAACACAATACCGAGTTTTTTTTATTAAGGACTCTTTTAACCTTAATTGTGTGATCTTTTTTTGTCCATTCAAATTTGCCATTTTTCCTACATATTCCTTTTCCTTAGTGATGCGGTTATGTATTATGTCAATCAGCAAGATCTTCTCTATTCATGGTTTCCCCACATTTTTATTCATAGTTGTTTTTCCATTCATGTGGTTGGCATTAAATCATTGACTAATATTTTCAATATGTATGTGATCTTAACGTTGTATATTTATATGTATGTATATACATCATAGCATTAAGTTATTTACTTATATTATTATTGATTTTATTTTTTTTCTGCTTTGTTAAAATCTGCACTTTTAAATAGTCATTTGTTCTTTTTATTAACATGTATGTGCACCTTGCATTATTTCACTTTTATTGTTTAAATTTATGTGTGCATATACATTCTTTATTGTTTACTGTTTTTATTCATATAGGACATGTATGGGCTTTTTGCACTGCATTATTATTTTATAAATCTATACATAGTATTTTTTCGCGATAAGTTTATCATATGCATGTGTTTTATTTGTAATTATTATTATTATTTTTATATCATCTTATAAAATTGCCACACATATACCTTTAAAGTTTATAAGTTTATATAATTTATAATATTTATTGTTTTAACTTTTTCTGTAGATATTAATTTTTTCTGTTCTTTTATCATACATATCATATATAAATGTACTTTTTATAGACTCCTGATGCAGGCCTGACGGCCGAAACACGAAATTGTGTCGAGTCTTCAAACCTTCAATAAAGTTTTTTATTTAAGAACATCCTCCAGTTTCTGGTATCCTTGGTAGTACTCCCACTTTTTGTACATTATTGTTTTTACCGTGGGGTGCTTGAGTTCTCCGCTTGCTGGCGGATCTTCTCTCAAACAGGACCCAGCCCATAACCTGCTGCACCTGTTTCCACCCCCAGGACTCTCCCCGGTCCTAGAGACCTCCAGCTATACATCCCCTTACTGGCTCCCTTTAGTGACTCACCCAGCCCTTCTCCCTGGACATTTTAGGGGAACAGCGCCCTCTATGGGGCCTAACCAGGGTAGGATAGCCTCTTCCTTATCACAATATATATATATATATATATGAAACTGCACAATTCAATGGATGATTACTGTATTAAGATTCTTCTTCAGACCATCAGAGTTAGACCCAGACTCAATTAGTAGTCACCATAACAGTATTTATGAATGGTCTTTCAGTCAGATAATATATATTTTTTCTTTTTTTTTATGTAACCCAATATTATTTTTTCATACTTTTCTAATTTTGTATCCAAAAAGAGGTAGTATAAAGTCTTTAACTTAGCTTTTTTAATGATCCATATCAGTTGGATGCTAGGGTTATACTTCTTTTGAAGTTAAACGATTAAGGCTACACACCGACACGTGTTTCGTCACATAAGCTTCCTCAAGGTATGTACCTATAAAGAAACAAACTGATTAATAGGCATATTTGCAAGCATACTTCTATATAATTACATATATGATGGTCAGCTACCTTTATGTCTCGAGACGAGTATCCACTAGTCAAAACCCCGGCTGCCAATATGGCCGCGGCATTTATTTTATGCTATTTAAAGATATCGTCATATGACTCACCCAGCCAATAGCAAGACCTGTCAGATCAGGGATTGCCATTCAATTTCTTTGTTGAGCCCATAAGGCTCAACTGAATTCAATCTAAAGATCCAGCCTTGTTCCTTATAATTTAAAATCTGATCAATATTCCCTCCCTGCTCATTCTTAATAACAGTATCGATGATCCTCCAGCATATGTCGGCTATAGTGTACTGCATCTGTGCTCAGTGTTGGACTAAGGGTGCCTCTTCAGCTTGTGTGGTAATTTTTGACTTTTGTTCAGTCAGCCGAACTTTCACCGGTCTGCTACTTCTACCTACATATATTCTGGCACATGGACATTGGATGACATAAATAACATTTCTTGTGTTGCAATCAGTGTTCCTATGTGCTTGAATGGTAAAATTGTTATGCGGAGCAGTCCAACTGTTTCCTTCTATCGCTAGGGAACACCATTGACAAGAGCCACAATGGTTGTGTGTGGCATCCATTTTTCTTTCACTGTTACCAGATTTATATTTGACCAATTCACCAATATTCTTACTACATTGTAATGCTATTATAGGATGATCAGAGAAGCATGTATCTAATTGAAGAACATGCCAATGTTTGTGGATGGCTCGTGTCACTGCTCCCGATGTGGGAGAGTAGGGTAGAACGCAGACTAAAACTTATCCAAAGTTGCTGGACGTTTATATTGTAATAGCAGGGATCTGTTCGCATAGCGGGCGCTTAAATATGCCTTTCTAACTGTTTTCATTGGATAGCCTCGTTGTAAAAAAAACGTTGGGTGAGATCAGTAGCCTGTCTTTTAAATTCATCTGTTGTAGAGCATATTCTGTGGAGACGCAGAAATTGGCTGATAGGTAAACTAGCTTTTAATCTGGTAGGATGATAGCTATGGAATTTTAAATAGTTGTTCTGATCAATTTCCTTTCTGTATAGGGTTATAAAAAATTATTCTCAGATGTTATGCTGATCTGAAGATCCAAAAAATTAATAGTAGTACTGGAGTAATGTAATTCAAATAATAGATTACAATGTCGGTTCAGTCATTGATGAAAAATTAAAAGTTGCTATTCAGATCCTGTCCATATAAAGAAAATATCATCCAAATATCGCTTCCATAATTTCACATGTTCAAAAAATGTGGTACCATATAAGAGATTCTCCTCAAATTCAGCCATATATAATGTTGCTACTGCTGGGGCTACAGTTGCCCCCATTGCCACTCCATAAATTTGTTCATAGAAACCACCTTCAAAATAAAAATAGTTCTTATTAATCACAAGAGCATCCATTTCTGTTAGTAAGGCTGTTCCTGATGGAAGTCATGTAGGCATAGTATGTCTATTAAGTAATATTTCAATAAGGAGCAGTGCTGAATCTTGAGGAATGTTTGTATATAGTGCAGGATACATCAACAGTCGCCATGATGATCTTAACAGTAGGGACTTGAAACTCCTGCAGGATGTTTAACATTTGTGTGGTATCTTCTACAAACGACTTGATATTCTTGACAAATGGTTGCAAACATCGATCTAATAATATCAATAGAGGTTCCAATATGGATTCCTTTGTGGATACTATTGGTTGTATAGGAGGACGTTCAGCATTTTTATGGACCTTTGGTAAAAAGTAGATATATGGAGGGGCATAATTGAACAAAAACATCTATCTCCATGGGCGTTTATCTCCGAGAACGGGTCCGTGAAGGGGTGGACCGAACCGTATTTTCGAAAAAAAATAGACGTCAATGTTTTATTCGACAATTTGTGAGCTGGGCGTTTTTGTTTTTCAGTGATAATGGAAAATGAAAGCGCCCAGCTCAAAAACGAATAAATCCAAGGCATTTGTTCGTGGGAGGGGCCAGGAGTCGTAGTGCACTGATCCCCCTCACATGCCAGGACACCAACCGGACACCCTAGGGGGCACTTTTACAAAAACAAAAAAAAAAGGTAAAAGAGCTCCCAGGTGCATAGCACCCTTCCGTTGTGTGTTGAGCCCCCCAAATCCCCCTCAAACCCCACTGCCCACAAGTCTACACCATTACTATAGCCCTAAGGGGTGAAGGGGGGCACCTACATGTGGGTACAGTGGGTTTGGGGGGGTTGGATGACTAAGCATTAAGCAGCACAATTGTAACAGGTGGGGGGGGGATGGGCCTGGGTCCACCTGCCTGAAGTCCACTGCACCCCCTAATAACTGCTCCAGTGACCTGCATACTGCTGCCAGGGAGGTGGGTATGACATTTGAGGGTGAAAATAAAAAGTTGTGAAACGGCATATTTTGTGGTGGGAGGGGTTTGTGACCACTGGGGGTAGTCAGGGGAGGTCATCCCGATTCCCTCCAGTGGTCATCTGGTCATTTAGGGCACTTTTTGGGGCCTTATTCGTGGAAAAACAGGGTCCAGGAAAAGTGCCCTAAATTCTCGCTAAAAACGCATATTTTTCTTTCATTATCGGCGGAAGGTGCCCATCTCTGATCGCCCGATAACCACGCCCCAGTTCCGCCTTCACCACGCCTTCGACACGCCCCCATCAACTTTGTCCGCATCCGCGACGGAGTGCAGTTGAAAACGTCCAAATTCGGCTTTCGATTATACCGCTTTATTCGTTTTTGTGAGATAAACGTCTATCTCCCGATTTGGGTCGCAATATATATATATATATTAATTTTATAAGCCTTTATTGAGCATTGAGATGACAATACAGAGTAAACATGTGAGTAAATGCAAAGTCAACAACAGGTAACTAAGAACAAGATTACAAAACCAATTAAGCTCTACCTCTATACAAGACCATAAAGAAATAATCTCAATAAAAGCAGGTAACAGCAAACCTTAACTTCCCAATTTTAAGAATTTATAAGAATTCCATCACCCACATCCACAAACCAAACCCACAAAAAACAAACTCCCCACCCCAATACATTATTTGATTTTTTTTACTTTCATTTATGTATTTGTATCTTTTTGTTTATGGTTATAGATTTGTTGACTCCTGAAGTAGGAGTTTCTGCATCGAGTCTGAACAATAAATATATTTTTTTAATCTTTGAAGAAATATGAGTCTAACTTTGAGTTTGTTTTTGACCCTTGTGTTGGAAATTGATTGGTCCCCCCCTTTTTGTTTGGACTTCTTTTTCTGAACATCCCCCAGATCACATGATAATGTGGTCTCAGTGTAGATGTGGAGGGTAATTTTATAATGTCATGCCTAATTAACGCATGCTTTCACACGCCTGTCTTACACCTATTTTATAAAGTCAAGTATGTGCCTACATGACTTTATAAAACATCAGCATAGATGTGAAAGAATGTGCACACATGTAGGTGCTAACACTTACATTAGTGCTATGATTGGTGTAAATTTTAGTGCATACTTTATGGATGTACCCAACAAACTATTTTATAATTACGTGTGTAAGTGTGGACTCCACCCACACTCCACCCAAACACCACCATATACAAAGGTTTTCTCTACATGCCAAAACTGTTGTTTAATTTACATTTCTGCATTATCACATCTTAGTAAGGGGTCTTTTACAAAGCTGCAGTAAACGTTAATGCAAGCATACCGTATCTTAAAAGGGATTACCGCAGGACATACTCAGGTGTCCTGCAGTAAGTCCCAAATGTGCATGCACTACACTTGCGTTATAAAATATTTTTTTATTTTTTGGATGAGGGGGCATGTATGGGGGGCAGAGAGTGGGTACGTCTGCACTAATCAGCTAACGCATCTATATTCATGCTAACTAATTAGCGCAGGATTACCACATGAGCCCTTAATGCCATCTCTCCTGCTCTTATTCCTTTTATCTGTCACATTCTCAACCTCTCACTTTCCACTGCGACTGTCCCTGCTGCCTTTAAACATGCTGTGGTCACACCTCTCCTTAAGAAGCCTTCACTCGACCCTACTTGTCCCTCTAATTACCGGACCCATCTCCTCCTTTCCCTTTCTCTCCAAATTACTTGAGCGTGCTGTTCACCACCGCTGCCTTGATTTTCTGTCCTCACATGCTATTCTTGACCCACTACAATCTGGTTTTTGCCCTCTCCACTCAACCGAAACTGCGCTTACTAAAGTCTCCAATGACCTATTACTGGCTAAATCCAGAGGTCTCTATTCCATCCTCATTCTTCTTGATCTTTCCGCTGCTTTTGACACTGTCGATCACAGCATACTCCTCGATACCCTGTCCTCACTTGGATTCCAGGGCTTTGTCCTTTCCTGGTTCTCTTCCTACCTCTCCCTCCGCACCTTCAGTGTTTCACCTCTGGTGGATCCTCTTCTACTTCTATCCCTCTGCCTGTCGGCGTACCTCAGGGTTCTGTTCTTGGTCCCCTCCTCTTTCTATCTACAATTCTTCCCTTGGTTCATTAATCTCATCCCATGGCTTTTCCTACCATCTCTATGCTGATGACTCCCAAATCTACCTTTCTACCCCTGATAACTCACCTTGCATCCAAACCAAAGTTTCAGCGTGCTTGTCTGACATTGCTGTCTGGATGTCTCAATGCCACCTGAAATTAAACATGACCAAAACCGAGCTTCTCATTTTTCCCCCCAAACCCACCTCCCCACTCCTCCCGTTTTCTATTTCTGTTGATGGCTCTCTCATTCTCCCTGTCTCCTCAGCTCGAAACCTTGGGGTCATCTTTGACTTTTCTCTCTCCTTCTCTGATCATATCCAGCAGATCGCCAAGACCTGTCGTTTCTTTCTTTACAACATCCGTAAAATCCGCCCCTTTCTTTCTGAGCACTCTACCAAAACCCTCATTCACACCCTTGTCACCTCTCATTTAGACTACTGCAATCTGCTTCTTGATGGCCTCCCACTTAGTCACCTCTCCCCTCTCCAGTCGGTTCAAAACTCTGCTGCCCGTCTCGTCTTCCGCCAGGGTCGCTTTACTTATACTACCCCTCTCCTCAAGACCCTTCACTGGCTCCCTATCCGTTTTCGTATCCTAAGTACATAAGTACATAAGTAATGCATACTGGGAAAGACCAAGGGTCCATCGAGCCCAGCAGTCTTGTCCACGACAGTGGCCAATCCAGGTCAAGGGCACCTGGCAAGCTTCCCAAACGTACAAACATTCTATACATGTTATTCCTGGGATTTTGGATTTTTCCAAGTCCGTTTAGTAGCGGTTTATGGACTTGTCCTTTAGGAAACCGTCTAACCCCTTTTTAAACTCTGCTAAGCTAACCGCCTTCACCACATTTTCGGCAATGAATTCCAGAGTTTAATTACACGTTGGGTTGAAGAAAAGTTTGCTCCGATTTGTTTTAAATTTACTACACTGTAGTTTAATCGCATGCCCCCTAGTCCTAGTATTTTTGGAAAGCGTGAACAGACGCTTCACATCCACCTGTTCCACTCCACTCATTATTTTATATACCTCTATCATGTCTCCCCTCAGCCGTCTCTTCTCCAGGCTGAATAGCCCTAGCCTCCTTAGTCTTTCTTCATAGGGAAGTTGTCCATCCCACGCTATCATTTAGTCACCCTTCGCTGCACCTTTTCCAATTCTACTATATCTTTCTTGAGATGTGGCGACCAGAATTGAACACAATACTCAAGGTGCGGTCGCATCATGGAGCGATACAACGGCATTATAACATCCTCACACCTGTTTTCCATAACTTTCCTAATAATACCCAACATTCTATTCGCTTTCCTAGCCGCAGCAGCACACTGAGCAGAAGGTTTCAGTGTGTTATCGACGACGACACCCAGATCCCTTTCTTGGTCCGTAACTCCTAACGTGGAACCTTGCATGACGTAGCTATAATTCGGGTTCTTTTTTCCCACATGCATCACCTTGCACTTGCTCACATTAAACGTCATCTGCCATTAGCCGCCCAGTCCCTCCCAGTCTCGTAAGGTCCTCTTGTAATTTTTCACAATCCTGTCGCGAGTTAACGACTTTGAATAACTTTGTGTCATCAGCAAATTTAATTACCTCGCTAGTTACTCTCATCTCTAAATCATTTATAAATATATTAAAAAGCAGCGGTCCTAGCACAGACCCCTGAGGAACCCCACTAACTACCCTTCTCCATTGTGAATACTGCCCATTTAACCCCACTCTTTGTTTCCTATCATTCAACCAGTTTTTAATCCACAATAGGACATTTCCTCCTATCCCATGACCCTCCTGTTCAAACTTCTTCTACTAACCTATAAATGTACTCACTCTGCTGCTCCCCAATATCTCTCCACACTCGTCCTTCCCTACACCCCTTCCCGTGCACTCCGCTCCATGGATAAATCCTTCTTATCTGTTCCCTTCTCCACTACTGCCAACTCCAGACTTCGCGCCTTCTGTCTCGCTGCACCCTACGCCTGGAATAAACTTCCTGAGCCCATACGTCTTGCCCCATCCTTGGCCACCTTTACATCTAGACTGAAAGCCCACCTCTTTAACATTGCTTTTGACTCGTAACCACTTGTAACCACTCGCCTCCACCTACCCTCCTCTCTTCCTTCCCGTACACATTAATTGATTTGATTTGCTTACTTTATTTTTTGTCTATTAGATTGTAAGCTCTTTGAGCAGGGACTGTCTTTCTTCTATGTTTGTGCAGCGCTGCGTATGCCTTGTAGCGCTATAGAAATGCTAAATAGTAGTAGTAATAGTAGTAGTTACCGCCTACAAAATGGGTAGCAGAAGTGTTCACGCGATAATTGTTTGTAATGGTTGCACGCTAATGGACACATTAGCGCATGGCCATTAATACCAAAAATAGAAGATCGGCCATTTTACTGCTGTGGTAGAAATGGCCTTAGTGCGTGGGAAAACCCCATGTAAGGGTGCGCCAAAGGACACTTTCTACCGCAGCTTGGTAAAATGAACCCTGAAATATGCTCATCAATGACAGAGAGATTAAAAAATTGAGAGCAACTGGACTACACAAGAGCTTACTGTAAACCTCGGGTAAGACTCTTGTCATCTGGATTATAGTACAATAATATAAAGGAAGGATTGTGTGTTTCATTCATGAAGGTTAAAAAGATTCATATCCCTCCATCTCAAATTACTTTGAGGCCTATATAACAAAGCTCATATTTATTTTACAAATGAAACTTATGCATAAAATGTGCAAAACACCCAAAATCTGCAAAATACTGACGTTTTGTTTCCTTTATATTTGCATGTAAACCCTTTTTGCAAATAAATCTGTAAATTTTATTCTTTGTAAATAATATTTCATGTATAATTCAGTACATAAATATATCAGAAAAAGTATAACTCATTATTATATCACTATCTCAAAATCATATATTTAAAAGGATTCTTATTGTCCTCAATGCTGTGTCTTTGTATTATATGTAAATATTTATAACAAGGGTATCAGCACATACTATTTTATGAGGTACCAGGTCAAAGGACTCGCATATCAGCCTGGGCCAGGCCAGCCATATTAAATGTAATCTTGTACCTTTATATATTAAACTGCATCTTCACGTATGTACTGTATCTTGTGTATACAATCTCATTATCAAAAAGATTTATCGTGAACTGGCAACACAGAAAAATGTCGGTGCCTCCTGGTCACATAATTGAGTTCCAAGTCCACATTAATCATATTTTCTTCCTCAGCAGTAATTTAATCACTTCTCACAATGTTCAATAGTCTTCTCATACCACAGAAATAGAACAAATATATTCACCACTGCGTAGCTGGCTCTCTTACTGCTGTTAATGCTCATGGATCACTGTTATGTAACTCAAACAGTTCTTAACAAAAGGTGTGTTACTTAGCTGCATGCTGCACAGCTAATATTGTTGCTCCACACTTGAAATAACAACCTCTTCAAGTGTGCTGACACTAACCCAGAAGCTGCAGGGTGTTTTGGCATCTGGTCACCTGCTTTGGAGGCTAAATCATATTTACAGCAGACCAGAAATTTAGACAGTTTGTAGAACATTAGACCCCCCCAGGATCATCGCCGCTGCAGGGCATCCCCCCCAGGATCATCACTGCTGCCGGGCCTCCCTCCCCAGCCGTAGGGGAAGGCAATGTGGCAGAAGATGTGTCTGTTCCTCCAGATCCTCCCCAGCCTCCAAGGGGGGCCCGGTGCTGGAGTTTTCTCTCTCCTGCTCCTGTTGGGACACAATCTCCCAGGTTCCGTCAGGAGAGGGAGAGAGACCCCGGCGCCGGGCCCCCCTTGGAGGCCCGGGGAATTTTGCCCCGCTTGCCCCCCTAAAACTGGATAATATGGAAAAAGTATATCATGGAGGAAGGCTATGTCCTAATTACTCTCCTTTAATACTGCAAAAGAAATACAGAAATCACAGTGGAAAGCTATTTCCTCAGAGGCTTTTGGGTTACTTAATGGAAGACACTGAATCTACCTAATACATTAAATTGCAGATAAACAATTTTGAAAATCACAGTGTAGGTTCTGTGCAAGTGCAATCACATCGTAGGAGGCTTTTAAAGATATTATTGTAGGTAATACTAATGTCTTCACATCAATTCAGAAAAAACAATTTAAGGAAAAATGAGGGACATTTATTTGTTACATTTGCATCCCACATTTCCCCACCTATTTGTAGGCTCAATGTGGCTTACATAGTACTGGAGAGGTGTTTGCAGACTCCGGTGCAAACAAATACAAAGTGATATTGTGGTAAGATAAAGTTCATGTGGCACAGCCACATTAGGGAATCGTACAACGGAAGAGTTGTGTTATGTCCATTATGTACTTTAGTTTTGTTGTGTTGCAGAGATCAGGCATTTATTTTGGATTTTTAAACAGGCTAGTTTTTATTTTTTTCCAGAAGTTTAGGTGGTTGTATGTAGTTTTCAAGGCTTTTGGTAATGTGTTCCACAGTTGTGTGCTTATGCAAACAAAGTTCTTTGAACTAGGAGGATGAATATTATCTTGGTTCAGTTGGGTGACTGTTATAATCCTGACGTTAAATTGGAGATAAATGTTTCATTCATTTAGAATCAAATAATTCAGTGACCCAAGGCTAGGATATATGATCATGGAGATAAAAATGGGTCTCTGATTGCATGATTAGGCTATCAAGAAGATAAGAGTGGGCGAGTAGCTTCATTACATATTGAAGATTGCAAGCTAATAGAACCAAAAACATATGAACAATTGAGTTTATCTCCTATTTTAAACACTTTTACAAATCAAGGGTATGTGAGACTTCAGTGGAGTAATTAGGTAAACTCATAACTTTGAATGAAATAACCAGATCTCCCATTTGCTAAAGGAGAAATTTTGCAAATACATATAGAACTCTGCTTGCATCAACAGTATATAATGGATTTATTTAGAGTCAAATATTTTTTCAGTGAGTGGTGTCTGAACAAGACTGGAAGACAACACAGATCTGCTGTGTTGTCTTCCATCTTGGAGTTTGCGGATCGTCTGCCTTGCTGTTTTCTTGAACAAGACTGGCCCAGATTTAAATTATTGAGACGTGCTGAATATGCCACACAGGGATGCACTTAAGGATGGGGGTGAGCTGATCTAGGAACAACATCCTCCTGGCAGACCCATTATGTCTTCCATGGGTTCCCTTTTGGAACCACTGTCAGTGTTCGTGGACACCTTTTAAGAACACAGGCCACCGAGTGTCCTTTGTACATCAAAGACACGACCCATTTTTTACAAATACTTTTGGAGATTGAAACACCTGCACAGACCCATGTTCTGATGGTTACTCTGGACATTAAGCCCCTATACACCATGATCCCACAAGATGAAGCTCTGGCGGTGGTGAGCAATGTCTTAGAATCAAGACCCAGACCGCATGATATTCCCACCTCCTTTGTGCACTCTTTGACTAAACTGACCCTTTGCGAAAATTATTTTATGCTCCGAGACAGCATTACCTCCAAACGTCTGGGGTGGCTATGGGTGCCACGTTAGCGCCATCCATAGCGAACTTGTTTATGGCCTCATTTGAGGACAGGTGGTTAGCCTGGTCTCTTTTTGTATCCAACATCTTTCTGTGGTGAAGATACATTGATGACATCTTTATACTCTGGTTGGATGATGGCACAATAGACGATTTTTTAATATGGTTGAACTCCTGCCATCCCACGATTCAATTTACTGCAACCTGTTCATACACACAGATCCATTTTTTGGACGCTGACATTCAAGCTAATGAGCACGGCTTCACAACAAAGGTTTTTGTGAAGCCCACTGATAGAAATACAATTCTTGATTTCACAAGCTGTCATCCAAGGACACTTCATGAGAGCCTACCTTTTTCCCGATTTTTGCGCTTTAGTTGCATACGCACCTTAGAACAAGATTTCAAGACACATTCTGCAAGATTCCATCAGAACCTTAGTGAAAGGAATTATCCTTCCGCAAGTGCTCAAGCGCGCATACAAACATGCCAGATTCAACAATAGGGATCTTTTGCTGCAGGGCAAACAATAGCCCCTCCCCAGAAGATTCCATGACCACTTTTGTTATGTGATATATGTCCGGTGGCGACATCACTGCACGCATAATAAGGAGACACTGGGGAATTATGAGGGCATATCCTGTGTTCAAGGATCAGCATCTTCGAATAGCATTCTCCCAATCATGAAATCTTAAAGAGCTATTGAGTCCAGCATCACTACCGGAAGCGAGGACAGACATCACTGATGTTTAGCAGCCCATGGGTCATTTTCAATACAATAAACCCAATTGTAAAATGTGTGATATAACTATTCAGGCTAACAGCTTTTTGACTTGGGTGGATAAGAAGGCGTACTCCCTCAGACATCACACAACTTGTTCAACTAGTAATGCAATCTACATAATTAATTGTCCCTGCCACAAGATTTATGTAGGCAAAACTAATAGGTTGCTGCATGCATGAATGACAGAACATCGTTCCCGCATCACTCAAGGCTCCCTGGTGCCCCGCTGGTGCAGCATTGTGCTCAGTTTTTGCATAAATTTGAAGATTTGACGTGCATGACAATAGATTGTGTGATTCCTTCAAGATGAGGAGGTGACATCAATAGGATTCTTTTACAAAGAGAACTCCATTGAATATATTACTTACAATCTTTAGAACCCACCGGTCTCAACACCAGCATGCACTGGGGATGCTACATGTGAGCAAGCAGCATTTGTCGCTCTAACACCGTCAGATCTGGTAACAGCCCTTCCGGGCTCTACAGCATAAAGAACGCCACCGCCATTGTAGTACAGCCTTTGGCGGAATGCATTGACAGTTAATCGCCAATACGTAAGTTGGAGCCTTACCCAAGAAAAGTTTAAGTCCACTGACCAGCATGAGTATTCATCGCTTGTTTTCTCCTGAGAGGTTCACACAGATCTCTTGATAAAGCCCCAGCGAAACGAGTACCTGTTGAGGTCTGAGGAGCCATTAGAACATAAAAGCTAAGTGATTATATTTTACTGTTTATGGTTATCCCAGTTATGTAAAATCTAATCCTTTTTTTGATGAAAAAATGTGCACTACAATTGTTCATGCAACTATTATTTTGAGGTTAGATTACTGTAATGGGATAGTGTTAGACTTGCCAAAGTATATAAATAAATAATGATGACAAGCTGTTCAAAACTCTGCAGCATTCTCATTGAAGGGAAGAAGATTTGGGATCATATCTCTCCCATTCTGCAAGAATTACACTGGCTTCCTACTGAAGCACTAATGGAAATTAAAGTGCTAACTATAGCATGTAAGTTATTACAGACTAGAGGTTTCCTCTTATTTGATGGGATGATTAATAAAACATATGCCAAGCTGTTCATTATGCTCAGAAGTTGAAAACAGATAAAAAAGAACAAACAAACAGATATATAACAAATTAGGTTATGCCAATCATTAAAATAATGTTTTACATTTCCTATCATGAGACTATTAGCAGTATAATCGAAAGAGAAGGACGCCCATCTTCCGACACAAATCGGGAGATGGGTGTCCTTCTCTCAGGGTCGCCCAAATCAGCATAATGGAAAGCCAATTTTGGGTGTCCTCAACTGCTTTCTGTGGCGGGGATGACCAAAGTTCACGGGGGCGTGTCGGCAGTGTACCGAAGGCGGGACGGGGGTGTGGTGGGCGTCCTCGGCCAATAATGAAAAAAAGAAGGGCGTCCCTGACGAGCATTTGGTCGACTTTACTTGGTCCAATGTTTTTCACGACCATGCCTCAAAAAGGTGCCCAAACTGACCAGATGACACTGGAGGGAATCGGGGATGACCTCCCCTTACTCCCCCAGTGGTCACCAACCCCCTCCTACCCTCAAAAAGAAAATTAAAAAACATTTTTTTCCTGCCTCTATGCCAGCCTCAAATGTCATACCCAGCTCCTTCACAGCAGTATGCACGTACCCTGGAGCAGTTTTTAGTGGGTGCAGTGCACTTCAGGCAGGTGGACCCAGGCCCATCCCCCCTACCTGTTACACTTGTGGTGGTAAATGTGAGCCCTCCAAAACCCACCCGAAACCCACTGTACCCACATGTAGGTGCCCCTTAGGGCTATGGTAGTGGTGTACAGTTGTGGGGAGTGGGTTTTGGGGGGGGGAGGTTGGGGCGCTCAGCACCGAAGGTAAGGGAGCTATGAACCTGGGAGCAATTTGTGAAGTCCACTGCAGTGCCCCCTAGGGTGCCCAGTTGCTGTCCTGGCATGTGAGGGGGACCAGTGCACTACGAATGCTGGCTCCTCCCATGACCAAAGGGCTTGCATTTGGTCGTTTTTGAGATGGGCATCCTTGGTTTCCATTATTGGCGAAAACCGAGGTCGTCCATCTCTAGGGTCGACGATCTCAACATTTAGGTCGATCATCTCTTAGGTTGACCTAAATGTTGAGATTTGGGCGTCCCCGACCGTATTATCGAAACAAAAGCTGGACGCCCATCTTGTTTCGATAATACGGGATGCTCCGCCCCTTCACGGGGACGTCCTCAGAGATGGGCGCCCTAAGAGATGGGCGTCCCCGTTCGAAAATGCCCCTCCACGTAACCAGCTCCATAAAGAAATCAGATAGTTTATGATATTTTCTTACTTAAAACTGCTTTAAAAACATGTTTTAAATTTTGATTTAATGCTAAAATGAGATAATGGTATCTATGACATGCTGCTGTTGTTTAAGGGTAGATGAATGTTTTGATGCATTGACCTCAGCTGATGTTTGCCACCTTGACCTCCCCACCTAGAAACCGCTACACTAGTCCATCTAATGGTTAAATAGACTCTCGCCTTATGAAAGCACTTATCCTGTGTAGGAAAGAAATGAGCACAAAATCATGAAGCCTCCATTAAAAACTATTAAGCATAATATTTACAGAATCTCTGTACTTATTCAACAAACAGTTAGAAAGAACCCAACCACTAAAAGTTATGTTCAAGTCTTTACCACTGCAGGAAATGCATGGTAAATTATTCAGATTGCATTCCTGCAAAATTCTGCAGTGAGGAATGAGTCATTAAATCTTCTATAAGATTAAAAAACCTTTTAAGTCATGCAATAAAAAATTTACAAAAGCCATATGAAAGTTGCAAAGAAATTATCTCTCAAAGAAGATGACAAGCACTTGGAATATACGTCAAGCAAGCTACATGCTGATCGTATTGAGATCACATCATAAATGCCATTGCATTATTTCAACCTGGTATATAAAACTCTTCCATACAGTTGAAAAATCTTTCTTCTTGATCAGTGATTTGTGGCTAATCCCATCATATATGTTAGTCATTGTATATACATTAGTTAAATTGACAGCTTATTTCTACAGCATTGGCAAAAGGTGAATATACTAACATAATGCAAAATCAAACTGTGGTACAAGATTAATATTTCTTTCTGCTGTGCAAATGATTTCCCTTTTCTAATAGCAGGGAGGGAAGAGGAAGCATTCAGACAATACAAGGTACTTAACATAGCAGGAATTTATTCTTTTTTTCTGCAAAACAATATAATGATAATTTTCAAAGCCATTTCCCTGGGTATATTGGCTGAATGCAAATGGTTCTCCTGAACCCGGCTAATATTACACACTGGGTTTCATAACATGCATAATGTGAGGGAGTGTTTCTTTAAGATCGGATTAGAAAACAGCATGCAAGCTGCATTTTCAAATGTATGTGCATTGTTTTCCAGCAAACTTAAATGCAGTCCAAGCTACTGCAAAGTCACACAGGTCCTTGTACTCACAGACAGCTGAAAATTAGGTCAAAGACCTGCAGGTTGAAATTACCCACAGATATAGCACCTCAGGTGGGCTATTTCTAAATTGACCCACCAAGTGCAAACACATGCAGTTATTTAAATCTGGTCTTTCTTTTGGGTATGTGTATTCTGAGCATTGTCGTAACAGTTCCTCATTCCATTATATCCCCTTTCCCACCTTTCTTCATGCCTGCTACAAGGAAGCAACCACATTGGTAAAATAAACAGAAGGGTGGCAATTGTATAAAATGGGGCCCAGAATTATGCACCCCAATCCATGCACTGAACATCAATTCTGTAATGTCTTCTTGGTGCCAAAATTCCATTATAGAATACTTAAATTAGCATTAGTGCACCTACAATTAGGTGCCAACAGTTATGCCAAGTCAGTGTTGTCATCGTAGAGGGGCATAATCGAAAGGGGCGCCCAAGTTTTCCTGAGCAGGTGAAGGGGTGGGGAAACCCGTATTATCAAAACAAGTTGGGCGTCCATCTTTCATTTCGATAATACGGTCGGGGACACCCAAATCACGAAATTTAGGTCGACCTTAGAGATGGTTGTCCTTAGAGATGGTCGTCCCCGATTTTCAGCGATAATGGAAACTGAGGACGCCCATCTCAGAAACGACCAAATCCAAGCCCTTTGGTCGTGGGAGGAGCCAGCATTCGTAGTGCACTGGTCCCCCTGACATGCCAGGACACCAACCAGGCACCCTAGGGGGCACTGCAGTGGACTTCAGAAATTGCTCCCAGGTGCATAGCTCCCTTTCCTTGTGTGCTGAGCCCCTCCCCCCCAAACCCACTCCCCACAACTGTACACCACTACCATAGCCCTAAGGGGTGAAGGGGGGCAGATGTGGTTACAGTGGGTTTGTGGTGGATTTTGAAGGGCTCACATTTACCACCACAAGTGTAACAGGTAGGGGAGGGAAGGGCCTGGGTCCACCTGCCTGAAGTGCACTGCAGTACCCACTAAAACTGCTCCAGGGACCTGCATACTGCTGTGATGGAGCTGGGTATGACATTTGAGGCTGGCATAGGGTGAGAGGGGGTTGGTGACCACTGGGGAGTAAGGGGAGGTCATCTCTGATTCCCTCCGGTGGTCATCTGGTCAGTTCGGGCACCTTTTTGAGGCTTGGTTGTAAGAAAAAATGGACCAAGTCGCCCAAGTGCTCGTCAGGGACGCCCTTCTTTTTTCCATTATCAGTCAAGGACACCCATGTGTTAGGCACGCCCCAGTCCCACCTTCACTACGCTTCCGACATGCCCCCGTGAACTTTGGTCATCCCCGCGACAGAAAGCAGTTGAGGACGCCCAAAATCGGCTTTCCATTATGCTGATTTGGGCAACCCTGGGAGAAGGACGCCCATCTCCCGATTTGTGTCGAAAGATGGGCGCCCTTCTCTTTCAAAAATAAGTCTGTAAGTGTGTCCTAAAGTATGCATAATTTACAGTATTATTGCACATGTTTATACCATCAGACACTTATGCACTATTCCCTAATTCTATAAAAATTGCCAAAAAATTGCACATGCAAATTTGGGCACATGCCAATTTGCGTGCACAATTTAATTGAATAATGAGCTAATTAGCACCAATAATTGACTTTTTAACAAACAATTATTGGCACTAATTAGATTCAATTAGCACTTACATGTAGGTGCAGGATCCATGCCTAAAATTTACCAGTGATCTGAAAAAGGGCGTGCAGAAATGGGAGGGTTGTGGGCATAACGGGGCATTCCTGAAATTAATGTGTGTTGTGATAGAATAATGGGGATGTGTGCCTAGTGTAGGCTCATACATTTGCACCATGTTTTGGTTGGTGCAAATGGCTGTGCCTAAAGTAAGGCGTGATTCCTGGGCGTAAACATTATTCTATAAACCATGCCTAACTTTGGGCCTCTTTTACTAAAGCACACTAGCGTTTTTAGTGCATGCTAATATTTAGGGCACACTAAATGTTAGCGACGTCCATTATGGATGTCGCTAACGTTTAGCGTGCCCTAAATATTAGTGCGTGCTAAAAATGCTATCGTGCCTTTGTAAAAGAGGCTCTTTAAGCACAGCTTATAGAATACCTGTTTTGTTTTTTGGCGCCAATTTTTTGGGCACCATATATAGAATCTAGCCCTAAGTGATTTTGGCCTTATTTTACAGAATAGCACCTAAAGCTTATGCAGATAAATGCCAGATAGTGATGTAATTTATGCACATAAGTGCACCTGTTCAATAAATCGGTGTGTGTAAATGGCACATACATTTAGGTGCTCCGTATAGAATTGTCCTTCACAACTTTTACTACAGAGTAAAAATCATGGATAAAGCAATAAAATATAAATCATTCAGTGCATGTAACAAATTAGCACAGAAAAGTATCTCATGAACAGAAGTACTGAAAGGCTGCAAGTTTGTAACCAGGTCCCTTTACAATTCTTAAGACTGCAGCAAGAACAGAAAACATTTTAATTCTTTAGGAATTAAGCTAACTTACTGATACTTATTGAGGATAGCAATTGAAAAATGATGAAGCACATGCTGAAAAAATATATTAGAGGCCTCAAAATCAAATGGTTATGCTTGAAAGTGAATATTCATTAAGAACATGAGTTCCAAATAATTAAGAATGGATTCACAACTAGCCCCCATGCCCCCTAGACCACTAAGGAGCTTCAAGGTAGACCAGGCTTGGGGGGGGGGGGGACATAGGGGGTAGGGGATTGGCTTGGGCGTAGAGGTTGCTTGGGGGGGGGGGAGGGGATCAGAGGGAAGAGAGATTGGAGGGGCTGATACATGTCTTTCCCATTATGTAGGTCTCAGCCAATAAACATCTGGGGCCCACATAACTGTCTTATGTGGGTCCCGTCTAGTTATTGGCCGGGATCTGCATAAAGGTCCGGCAGCCAGTGCAGTTTCAATTCATTTCATTACCAACACATTAAAAAGGGGTATATCTACAAATATACAACACTAAAAGAAATCACAGTATGTAAAATTAATACATTTTTAGAAACATAGAAACATGACGGCAGATAAAGGCCATATGACCCATCCAGTCTGCTCATCCTCTGTAACCCTTAATTCTTCCTGTTCCTAAGCGATCCCACATGCTTATCCCATGCCTTTTTAAATTCTGGAACAGAATTTTTAAATCACATCAGCTGATATGTTACCTACAAAAACATATAACCATAAAAAATATACAATATAGGGGGGTTGCCAAAAACTATAAATGATATCTACTATAATAAAACTCACCCTCAATGTTCTGAAGACAATGTTCTGAAGTCACTCAGTCACTCACTGAAGGGTTCATGGATTCATGGTGGTGAAGCCATAACACTGACCATGTCTCTCTGCCCCGCCCTCGCATGACGGACCAATCAGAAAAAACACCCTCAACATTCTGAAACACAAAGGACCATCACAACACCGTTCCCAGGCAACACTAGGCAACGTAAGAAGGACCAATCAGAGGAAACTACGTGACAATAAGGGAGGAGCATTCCCCAGCAGAATGGCTCATTATCTGTGCAGCACGGAGAGCACAGAACCACCGCTGGAATGAAAGAAGAATATTCCTGCTGTGAGTATGTGCAAAAATAGACCGGGGGGGGGGGGGGGGGGGGGGGGAGAGAAATTTTTAAATGCCTAATGCCAGTACTGAAGAGTGCCAGAGGGCCTATAGCACAGACTATATTTGGGATCACTTGACATGGAGTCAGAGGAGCCGGAAAACAACGTGCCCGTCACCATCTGGGACGTGGGCGAACAGGACAAACTGCGGCCCAGCTGGAAGGATTACCCGCGACCCTGCCAGCAGCAAACAGCGACCAAGGAAGGGGGAGGAGTACTCCTTCCCTGTCTAGGAATCGCTGGAGACTGGCTGCCAAACTAACGAAACAACCGCACACCGATGCACCACCTCCATCATTCGAAACTCATCCACTCTTTCTTCAACAGAAATGCAAACTAATAATACAAAACAAACAAAGAATACATGGTTTCTCAGGCGGCTGCAGGTAACTCCCCACCCCCTTCCTCTTCCCCTTTTGCTGAAGCGGCCAAGGACGTGGCCAACCATCCCCAGCCTCAGGCAAGCTGTCTCCCACCTCGGGGATTCCCCGAGCACCCGGAAAAAGACGGCGCTGATTCCTGCAGCGCATAAATGTTCCAGCATTCCCCTGCAGCCGGCCTGAAATGGACCAAACATACCGGATCACCCCCCGAGGCCCGAGACCGTGCTCTTCTCCCTTCCGCCAACTTAAAACAACCATTCCCATCCTCAGGCAAGCCGTCACCCACCTCCAGGATGCCCAGAATCCCAGCCCAATGGAAAAAGATGGCGCTGCTTCCAACAGCACATTTCTCTTCCAGCATTCCTCTACAGCAGCCCTGAAACGGTCAAAAAATACCGACAGACAAAGAACGTGCTCCTCTACCTTCCGCCCATCTAAAACAACACTGCTGCCTCAGCACAACACAAAAAAAAAAACATGGAAAAAAAAAACAACACTCAACAAAGGCTGACCCCGCTACAACCACATTTACATTTCACCAACAGAAAGACCCCCCTCCACAAACCTCCTTGACAGACAAAACCACACACACACAATACAACAGAAACACACCCTCAAAGCCACACACCAAGCCAACCCACTTTGCCAGCACAGCACAGCACATCCTCCAACCCCCAAGCAAAAAACGAAACAAAACAAAAAAAGACACACATCAACAACCTGCACACACACCGCACCCTCACACACTCACACACACACACACACACACACAAAATAACTCTGTGACACATACACACACACACAAAAAAACCCACATGCTAGCACCTGTTTCATTGGTTTCGGAAACGGGCCTTTTTTACTAGTAGATAATAATATGATCACTGAATACTGTTAATTTGTCACAACTGAAATCACCAGCTGCTGTAAGTACAATTGGTTTATATGTTTTTGTATACAATATATTCGCTAATGTGATTATTTTTGTATACCCTGATTGCCTTTTGTGTTGTGCAAAATATCATCACTGACTGCCCCAGCGCTATTTGGATATTTGGATAGCACTAGCGCACTCTGGAAGTGGAGCCAAGGTGTAACCAGATCTTACTTGGGAGTATCGCCAATGTTCAGCACTAGTACCTGGATAAATATTCAGATAAATCTGTCCTAACTACTGGCACTGGATGTCAGCCATAGCCACATAAGATATATTGCGTATATATATTTATATGCTGCTATATTTTGGATACTCATCATGCAAAATCCTTCCATGGCTGAGTCCATTCTGTAGAACAATATCATGCCTTGAGCCTTTCGACAGGTGTCTTCTAAAAACAAAAAACATACAAATAAATACATTAAGGAACTGTAAATATGCCATGTTTTTTTGTGAGTATACATGGACAGATATACACAAGGTTGAAATACATTTCAAGATAATCTAACTTGCCTTCTGGCTAATCTCAAAAATACAGAGTTCCCATTCCAAATCTATCCCTTACTGCTGTCATTTTGTTTTATTTTCTCATGTTTATAAATCCATATAATCCAGTTGGGTTATTTTGCTGCACTTTCCATCACAGACAATTTCCTGGCTCCGTCCTGCTCTGAATGTGATCAATTACATTTAATCTGTAGAGTGCTCTAGTAGGAAGGAAGTTGATTAATAGGAGTGAGCTAGATTCAATAGTTGTTCATTTGCTTCCTTACAGAGTGCTCAGAAGCTTCACAGCAGAGAATAGATAAAAGTGTATCCTGTTGAGAGGGCAAAATGTGGATGTTTCTGTGAGGAGGACATCCATGCCTTTGCTATGCCTCTGACACCCCCTTTATTTATTTATTTGGATTTGAACTGGCCACCTCTGGATTGCAAGACCAGTGCTCTAACCACTAGGCCACTCCTCTGCCTTGAAATTTGGCTGTCCCTGTGGGGGCAGTTCAGGACATCCAAAATGTTTGAAAGAAGGATGTCCATGCCTTTGCTATACCTCCGCTGACACCCCCCCCCCCCCCCCCCGGGACCTGCATACTGCTGCAATGGACCTGAGTATGATATTTGAGGCTGGCAAAAAAGTTTTTAAAGTTGTTTTTTTTCAGGGTGGGAGGGGGTTAGTGACCACTGGGGGAGTCAGGGGAGGTCATCCCCGATTCCCTCTGGTGGTCATCTGGCCAGTTCGGGCACCTTTTTGAGGCTTGGTCGTAAGAAAAAATGGACCAAGTAAAGTTGCTCAAGTGCTCGTCAGGGACGCCCTTTTTTACCATTATGGGTCAAGGACGCCCATCTGTTAGGCACACCCCAGTCCTGCCTACGCCTCCGACACGCCCCCAGAAACTTTGGTTTTCCCCACGACGGGAAGCAGTTGGGGACGCCCAAAATCGGCTTTCGATTATGCCGATTTGGGCGACACTGAGAGAAGAACGCCCATCTCCCAATTTGTGTCGAAAGATGGGCGCCCTTCTCTTTCGAAAATAAGCCTGAAAGTGGTGAATTGGATGGGAAACTGGTTGCGCCAACAGGTGACAGAGGGTGTTGGTAAATGGAATATGCTCGGAGGAAAGGAAGGTGAGTAGTGGAGTGTCTCAAGGGTCAATACTGGGGCTGATTCTGTTTAATATATTTGTGAGAGACATTGCTGAAAGTTATAAAGAAAGGTTTGCTTTTTTGCGGGTGACACAAAGATAGTCAATAGAGTGGATACCCCGAAGGGAGTAAAAACCATGAGAATAGATCTCCAAAAATTAGAAGAATGGTCGAAGGTCTGGCAGTTAAAATTTAATCAGTAATACAATTTAGGGTTTATCCAATGATGGGTTCTAATTAAATATTGAATGTCATACAATTATAGAAACTTAATTAGATATGTACCTCCAATGTATATGGATCTTTTTAATCAACTATGAAAAACATTTTTAAAAAACTTTTTAATTAGTTTTTGGTGCTCAGAGTGATCAAGGTGCCTTACACTGAATAAAACTAGCATTCCCAGAAATGACACAAAATGAAAATTTTCTGGCTTCCTATCACAAGCATAAACCCCAGTACCAAACATATTGTGAACTAATACAAAACCCTACAAAAGTCTCAGGACCTATACAGAAAATCTATGTACCATAACAACTCCAACTTCCAAAACCCACACAAGAAGCCTACTCAGAAAAAGGCAGCACCATAAATATCTCAGTGGGTCATAGAATATTAATACCTATTGGGAAAACTGAACAAGCTGGATTACTATAGCACAGATCCCTACATAGAATCTCCATGCTGGCAGAACACTTGGTCTCAGTCACACACTCAAAACGGGTATACATGGTGTGTGGAAAAAACAGACTCCCCCCCCCCCCCCCCCCGGTTTACATAGTTTGAAAATACTTTTGCACTTGTTTAAACATTTAGGGCCCTGTTTACTAAGGTGCGCTAGCGTTTTTAGCGCATGCTAAAAATTAGCACGCGCTAACACTAGAGACATCCATATATTCCTATGGGTGTCTCTAGTGTTAGCGCATGCTAAAAACACGTGTATCTATAGCATGGCTTAGTAAGCAGGGACCTTTAGTATTATCTTTGAAAATACATTAGTATAAAGTATTTTTTTAAGTTAATTCATATATGTGTTCAGAGTGTCCTCCTTGAACCTTGACACATTCACGAAGTCTTCAATGCCACTGAACTGTTGGCTCAATGAATTCCGGGGTTTCATTAATTAAGAGCTCAACTGTTTTGCGAGCTTGATGCGCTGGAGCTCTAGTCTGTAGAAAAAAATAAAATGTTCAGAAATGTCTCGAATTTCAGGCAGAAGTTTCTGCACCAGTAGGAAGTTTCTCAGTTATTTGGAAAAATGTTGGGGTCCCTTTTTGCTGGACGCTGTGTAGACCTTTACCAAGTACGGAATGAATGACTGCAAACTAAAAATAGAAATATGCAGACAAAAGTTAAACTAAAAAACCAAGCAGCCAGAAAATAGAGACAAATGCATTTCCCTTATACTAATATACAGATAGCAGATGTAAATTCCAATCATTAAATTGAAATACATTTTTCTACCTTTGTTGTGTGGGCATTTATTTTTCTAATCATTTTGGTCCTTGTCTCTCTTTTTTGCATTCTTGCTTTCCTCTGTCTTCTCTTAACTCTCTTTCTAGGGTCTCTTGTCCAATTGCCACCTCTTTTCTCCCGTGTCCATCTCTGGACACTGATATTCCTTTTGCTTTCTTCCATTTATTTTTCTCCCTCTTTATCAGCTCAGATTTCACTCCTCCTTCGTACTATTTTATTTTAGTGCATGTACTTGCAGTTTTTCAACCCTCACACCAGCCCCCGATTCCCCATCTCTTACCTTCCCCAGTATTTTGCTTTCTCTTACACCATTTCCAGCATCTCTCCCCTCCATCCAGCTTCTATCCCTTCTTTATTCTCTGTGCAGCATCTCCTTTCTCATTCTCTCTCCCCCATTCAGCATCTTCCTCTCTCCCCCTTCCTGTCTCCCCAAGTCCAACATCTCCTCTCCCAATCCTCCTTCTATCTCTCTCTATCTTCCCTCCGATGTTCAGTATTATCCCTCCATCTACCAATGTCCCCCCTTTCCCATAGCCAGTGTATCCCCTCCATCTCCCTATGTCCCCTACATCTAGCATCTTCCGTCTGTCTCTAATATCTCTCCTCCATCTCTCTATGCCCTCCTACATTTCAGTATTTTCCCTCTAGTATCCATCTTTTGTTGAGTCTGCACAGGCCTAATTATAGTGCAGGCTTATTGGGATACATGGCTTGATGACCTTTTTTGGTCCTCCCAGGTCATTAGTCCACTGGGGATTATGACCCAGAGAATAGTCCTTGGAAATGCAGCAAACACATGGAGAAGTAACACTATATTCAGCTATTAGTCAAATTTCTTGGCTTTAAACCTGGTGCTCCTGCTTTGTTCATTAATGATAAGGGAGTGATTTCACAATTTATTTCTTTTGTGTTGGAAAAATCCTTAAATCTTACCCTATATGCCAAATTTTGACATGTGGATTTGCTTTTGATGTGAAATTAGCTGATTAGCCTTCCAGTGTCTTCTAGTTCACACCTTAAGTTCTTTCTGGTGCTCCCTGCAGATTAATTTCTTTGCATATTGCAGGTTTAATTTGTCTTTGGCTACACGCTTTCAATACAGGGATTAGAAAATACAGAGATTAGAGGATTCTGGTATCCTACTGAAGTGCTTTCATCTCACGTAATATTAACTATAATAAGGAACATATTATGGTGTATTGTTTTGACCCAGTCTGTGAAAGAAAGGGCTGAGAAGGATCAGATCACTATGTTCACAGTTAATGCATTACGCTTTGGAGTTTATTAGCCTTTTGTCAAATGAGTCCATCATCATACGAAGGTATCAAATTATATTTCAGAAAAGAGTTAGTCACATGTAGCTATAAATTTTCCGTTCCCTAAAATCCCTGAAGGATTGAGTCAGTCAAAAGTGAAAACGTGAATTGCAGGTCAGTGTTCTGGGCACTGAAAACAGCTGCTGAGATATCGAGACTTGTTTCTAGCAGTAATTTCTCAGCTCCATTGAGCTCAAAATTCAACAGAAAAGAGTATATGTGTCTCTCTTTGAAACCTAGAGAAAACTTGAAAATGATGGCAGATAAGGGTTATAAGACCCATCTAGGCTGTCTTTTCTTTTGCAGCACCATGGTCTCCAGCTTTCCAAAATTAAGATCATGAATGACAGGTGTATTTCTGAAACAGAAAGAGCAGAAAGAGCTCGTTATAAAATTGTTGGGAACACCAGTAAGTGAAAAGTGTGCACAAGTGCCATTTCCCTTCCCTTATATTTTTTCCTGTGATGAGCAAAGCGATCCTGGGTGCGGAGTCCGTATTTTCAAAAGTATGCATGTAAATTTTCTCATGGATTGTGCATACTAATAGCAGGTGAGAATGTGTACTTGCAGTTTCTTTCAGGTACTTTTTAAGGGGAAAGTATACTGGTATAACTTATGCACATTCTTGCTGTACAAGTTAGGTGACGTATTACACAATCGCCTGTCCAGTGCGTTGCTCATTGAAGCACAGGAGTCTCTCCAGGTTTAACTCTCCTCTGTCAAGCTAAGATCACCTGAGCTTTGGGATAAGGATGGTCTGTTGGCCTTTTGGCTAAGATTGACCACCTGTACAATGTCAGGGTTAATGCCCTACTTGCCGACCACACTGAAGACACAAAACCACTGCAATAATAACAAAAACATAAGGATTAAATGTAAGGTTCCAGTATACCTAATACAGGGGTTCTCAACCCAGTCCTCAAGACACACCTAGAGAGGCATAGTTGAAAGGGATGCCCAAGTTTTGTTGAGGACGTCTTCGCAAAACGTCTCGATGGAGGGGCGGGGAAACCCCTATTATCGAAACAAGATGGACGTCCATCTTTCGTTTCGATAATACGTTCGAGGACACCCAAATCTTGAAATTTTGGTTGTCCTTAGAGATGGTCGTCCCTAGACTCAGAGAGACATGTTTGATGGAAGCTGAACCTGTGGATGGCTCTGAAAAGAGACCTTGGGAGAAGGTCCAGTGGAACAGCACCTGGAGGCAGCTCTGAAAGAGACCTTGGGGTCAGGCTTGGCAGACCTGGAGGCAGAACTGAAACAGCAATGCTGAGGCAAGGATAAGAGACAGGAACGCTGAGGCAAAGGCTGGAGACAGGAACGCTGAGGCAAAGAATGGAAATAGCAATGCTGAGGCAAGGACTGCTCATTGTGAAGGCAGCATATAAGAGGACAGAGCTGCCTTAAATGGGCCTGAGGTGCCCTGCCTGTTCTCCTGGAGCAGAACCTTTTTAAAGAACACAGGCATGTGTGTGCACGCCTAGAGGTGCCAGTGGCACAGGTGGCCCGAAGAGAAAGTTGCCCGAAGCGCCAAAGACTCAGCTCTGATGCACACCCGACTCCAACTCCCAGCCGAGGCTGCAGGTGAGGCTGGACAGGGGGCATGGACTGGGGACATGACACTCTCCCTAGGCACCCAAGAATCTGTCTAGCTTTCACTGTGATCTTTTCTACTTGTTTGGCCACCTTAAGATCATCACATATGATCACACCCAAGGCCTGCTCCTTTTTCATGTACAAAAGTTCTTCATCCCCTTAACTTTACCATTCTCCTGGTGTTTGCAGCCCAAATGTATGCCAAATTTCAGACCATTCCTCTAGCTTCACCAAGACCTTCCTCATGTTATCCACACCATCAGGGTGTCTACCCTATTGCAGATTTTGGCATCATCTGCAAAAAGGCAAGCCTTACCAGGCAGCCCTTCAGCAATATCACTTACAAAAATCTACTATAATAAAACTCACCCTCAACGTTCTGAAGACAACGTTCTGAAGTCACTCAGTCACTCACTGAAGGGTTCATGGATTCATGGTGGTGAAGCCATAACACTGACCATGTCTCTCTGCCCCGCCCTCGCATGACGGACCAATCAGAAAAAACACCCTCAACATTCTGAAACACAAAGGACCATCACAACACCGTTCCCAGGCAACACTAGGCAATGTAAAACGGACCAATCAGAGGAAACTACGTGACAATAAGGGAGGAGCATTCCCCAGCAGACTGGCTCATTATCTGTGCAGCACGGAGAGCACAGAACCACTGCTGAACGAGAGAAGAATATTCCTGCTGTGGGTATGTGCAAAAATAGACCGGGGGGGGGGGGGGGGAGAAATTTTTAAATGCCTAATGCCAGTACTGAAGAGTGCCAGAGGGCCTATAGCACAGACTATATTTGGGATCGCTTGACATGGAGTCAGAGGAGCCGGAAAACAACGTGCCCGTCACCATCTGGGACATGGGCGAACAGGACAAGCTGCGGCCCAGCTGGAAGGATTACCCGCGACCCAGCCACATGCTAGCGCCCGTTTCATTGGTTTCGGAAACGGGCCTTTTTTACTAGTGTTAAATATAAACGGCCCAAGAACGGAACCTTGCAGCACACCACTGGTAACATCCTTTTCCTCAGAATGAACTGAATTTACCACTACCCTCTGTTGCCTTCCACTCAACCAGTTCCTAACCCATAAGTCACTTTAGGGCCCATACCAAGGGCACTCCGTTTATTTATTAGTTGTCTATACAGAACCGTGTCAAAGGCTTTGCTAAAATCTAAATACACCACATCTAGTAGTACTCTTCCTCGGTCCAACTCTCTTTGCACCCAGTCAAAGAAATTAATCAGATTTATCTGACAAGACCTGCCTCTAGTAAAACCATGTTGCCTCGGGTCCTGTAATCCACTGGATTCAAAAAGCTTTGCTATTCTCTGTTTTAAAAGCGTTTCAATTAAAGAAGTCAGACTTACACCCTGTAGTTCCCAACCTTTTCCTTACTTTCGCTTTTGTAGAGAGTGCCAACATCTGCTCTGGGACCACTCCTGATTCCCTGAAAGGTCATCCAGCAGAGCCACTAGAACTTCCCTAAGTTCCTTCAGTACCCTCGGATGTATGCCATCTGGCCCCATCACTTTGTCCACCTTTAGTTTTTAGCCAGCTCCTCACGAACACAGTCCTCTGAAAATTGTTCATGGACTATCAACCCTCCATTCCTATTTGTATTTGTCTTCTGCTGTCCTGATCCCTGCCCTTCAGCTGTGAACACAGAACAGAAAAATTTGTTAAGCCATTCTGTGTTATCTTTCCTCCTATCACTAACATATCTTAAAATTGTCTTGTCCCCCAATTTTACCGTATTGGCTATATATTTTTTGATTTGCATCCTTGCTTTCCTGACTGCTCTACCAACTTCCCTTAGCTTTTACAGATATTGTCGCCTGTCTTCCTCTTGCTACGACATCTTGTAGTTTATAAAGGCTTACCTCTTTTTCCTTACCTTTTCAGCTACTACTTTTGAGAACCAAAGCAGTCTCCTTTTCCTCTTACTTTTAATTAATTTCCTTATAAAAAGGCTTGTTGCCCTAACAATAGTTCCTTTCAAGTTTGCCTATTGCTTTCCAACTTCTTCTAGATGTTCCCATCTTGGAACTCGGGTGTTCATTTTTTGTATGAATGCCTGGCTTCCACAAAAGTGGTACAATCTAAATCTCATAAATTTTCTTCTCTTTGGTTTAATGAACAACTTAGGATTTTGAAGAGAAGGATGAGGAAGGCTGAGTTTGGTATAGAACATGAACTGCAGGGGATAGATATGACTGGAAAAGATTAGCGGATGAGTATAAGTCAGTCATTTTTGAAACTTGAGGGAACTTATTTTACTCAGTTCCTAATACATACAAGACTGTTTTTGCATTAACAAAAAAGTTATTTACTGTTTCTCAAGGCTCTTTACAATGTTTTTCTACTCAATTATCTAATTTTATTTTCAAGAAAAGATTGAAAAAAATCTGTTTTACTTAGGACTTGGAGATTTAAGTAATTGATTCTGAAAGAGTATCTTCTTTTGTCTTGGATCAATCAGTCCATTGTTTTCAGGACAAGCCAATATGTAATATTTTATCCACTTTCATGATGTTTTACTGGATGATCTTAAGAAATTAATGGTTTCCTTGTGGCCCTCAGTTTCAGTTTGCCCTTCAACTTTACTAATGGCTGTGAAAGATGTAACAGTTAAGTCTGTTTTGCCATTGATTAATGAATCTTTGAGATTGGGGATTGTTCTGCAATCTTGGAAGACTGCAGTAGTGCGACCGATTTTGAAAAATCTACAGTAGATACTGGTTTGTCTGGGAATTCTAGACCGGTGTCTAATTTGACATTTTTATCTAAAGTTTTAGAAAAGGTAGCTTTAACACAATTGCTTGACTATGTTGAAGAACAAGGAGTGCTTTCTATGGAAACTGTTTTATTGAATATTGTTGATGATTGTTGGAAAGTAGTTAGATAAAGGCAATGATGTTCTATTCGTTTTTTTGGACTTAAGTGCAGCTTTTGATATCCTTGATCATAGAATCTTATTGAACAGATAACTGATATTGGAAATTGTGATATAGCTTTAATTTGGTTTAGATCTCTCAATGTGTGTTGGTATGATCTGAGCTTTCCAAACCTATATTTTTGAAATATGAAGCACCACAAGGTTCTCTTTTGTCACCATTACTCTTTAATTTCATCGTGAAGCCAGTTATTGATATTGCATTAAAACAGAGAATTCATATCCATTCATTCACTGATGATATTCAGTTATGTACTTTTTTGTGATCAACTCGAGAGAACCATTTGAAGAAATTGTGGGACTTGTTTGACTGAAATAAATAATTGGATGATGTTGAATAAGTTACAACTGAATTCATCCAAGACTGAATTCTTGTGGATTCATAGAGGTAGTTATCCGTTCTCCCATCCATCTTTGTTATAGGAGGGTCCCAGTATAGTGGCTAAGGACCAGATATGTAATTTGGGAGTTCTTCTGGATGCTGGATTGACTTATGAGAATCATACATCACAATTGGTTTCTTCTTGTTTTACTATCTATGGCAACTTTGTAAGATTCATCCTTATTTTGCAGTATCTGATTTTGCTCAGCTGCTTTATGCATATGTGATCTCACATATTGATTATTGTAATACATTGTTTGTTCTATTACCTCATAAGAGTTTGAAGAGTTTCAGCATGTTCAGAATGCAGTTGCCCGACTTCTGATGGTCTTGGGCTTGCGTGATCACATTACACCAATCCTTTGGTCTTTGCATTGGAATATGCTTCTGATAAGTTGCCAATCTATGGTCCTTGACGTTTGTTGCATTCTCAGAGTGAGAAGCTCTTTCCTTTGCCTTCTGCTGGGTTTTTCCATCTTGAGTGTGCTCGTTCTCAAGTATATTCTTACTCTATGACCTGGTTGTGGAATAAAGTCTCTCCTTCTGTAAGATTAATTGATAATTTATTAGGGTTCTGTAGAGCTGTAAAATCATAATTAAATTTTTTTTGATGAGTTGTATTTTGAATTTCTGATGTTACATTTTATTTTGTTTTATATTAGCTATGCTGTTGTTTTATGTCTACTCATTATGCTTGTAACTTTGTAACCCATTCTGTGGGTTATCGGGAGGATGGGCTAAAAAACGGAATGAATGAATAAATCAGTAAATATATATTAATGGTGGTATTGTTCTCTGCCTGGTCACTGTTGAATGGAGGGGCATGGCAGGGCAGTCATGCACGGGATTTCAATCATTGAAAATTGTAAGGAAAAATTATAAATAATATAGGGGTCCTTTTACTAAGTGGCGGTAAACACTATTGTGTGCTTACCGCATGCTAAAAGGCATTACCTTGGGACGCGCTCAGGTGTTCTGAGGTAGTTCTGGGATCGGCATATGCCAATCCTGTGCTAAAAAATATTAAATATTTTTAAGCATGGGGGGCATGTTTGGGGGTGGGGAGTAGCGTTGCCCTTTTCTAATCAGTTAGCGCAGGCAGATCACCACATGCTGCTGATTAGCGTGGGGTTAGCGTATGAGTCTACGAAATAGTTGGCAGTAAGGACTCATGTGGTAATGGCCATGCACTAATTGAGAAATTAGCATGAGGCCATTAATGGAAAAAAAGAAATTCTGGCCATTTTACAGCCATGCTAAAAGTGGCCTCAGTGCGTGGGAAACTCGTGCACTAAAAATAGCTCAGGCCACTTTTTTGCATAGGCAGATACTAGTTCCAGCCCTGACTGTAATATTGTATGGTGGATAATTTCCTTATGTTGCTGTGGTTAAATCAGGCAAACTAATATAGCTTTTTCCTTATTAAATACTGTAGCTTCATAACTTTGTGTCAACATTTAATAAGTGTTGTATAAGGGAGGGGGAATAATTCTCTATTGAAATTTCTTGATTCTGTTCACAAAGAAAAAGATCTCTCAGTAGTGGTCTGGAGTTGGCAAATACATAAAGCTTGGCTCTTCAACCAGGCCTTTAATGGAAGAAGTAACTAACTTGTTAGTCTCACTCACACACACAAGGAGTGACTCGGGCTGCACATACTGCAGCAGGACATGTTTATCTACTCCTACCCTAGCTGAGTTAATATTTAACCATCTCTCTGACCTCATGTGCAACTTTCGTTAAATCAGTCACCTTACTTTAACTCTTCTTACTTTCTTACCTATCCATATGTTACATCTTTGCTTACCCTTCACTATCAGTTATAATGTTCTATTACATTTTGTGTTGACATTGTAAGTAGTATACTATCTAGCTTATTTTCGAAAGGGAAGGACGCCCTTCTTCCAACACAAATCGGGAGATGGGCATCCTTCTCTCAGGGTGCCCAAATCGGCATAATTGAAAGCCGATTTTGGGCATCCCCAACTGCTTCCCGTCGTGGGGATGACCAAAGTTCCTGGGGGCGTGTCGGAGGCGTAGTGAAGGCGGGACTGGGGCGTGCCTAACAGAGGGGCGTCCTCAAGCAATAATGGAAAAAAGAAGGGCGTCCCTGACGAACACTTGGCCGACTTTATTTGGTCCTTTTTTTTAATGACCAAGCCACAAAAAGGTGCCCTAAATGACCACCGGAGGGAATCAGGGATGACCTCCCCTGACTTCCCCAGTGGTCACTAACCACCTCCCATTTTTTAGAGTATGGGTGAAGGACCTGCTTCGTTATGCCTCTGTCCCTGCGATGGCTGAAGACGTCCAAAATGTGGATGTTGGTGAGAAGGATATCCATGCCTACTATGCCTCTGACACCCCCTTTATTTATTTAGATTTTGGATCACAAGTAGCAGCAGTGGGATTTGAACTGGCCACCTCTGGATTACAAGACCAGTGCTCTAACCACTAGGCCACTCCTCCACTCCACTCCCTTGAAATTTGGCCATTCCTGTGGGGGAGGGGACAGTATGCAGGTCCCTGGGGGGGAGGTATGTGTGTGTCAGCGGAGGCATAACAAGGCTGTGGATGTCCTTGTTTCAAACATTTTGGACGTACTCAACTGCCCCCCCCCCCACAGGGATGGCCAAATTTCAAGGGAGTATAGAGGAGTGGAGGAGTGACCTAGTGGTTAGAGCACTGGTCTTGCAATCCACAGGTGGCCAATTCAACTACCACTGCTGCTACTTGTGATCCAAAATCCAAATAAATAAAGAGGGTGTTGGAGGCATAGCAGGTGTGGACATCCTTCTCACAAACATCCACATTTTGGATGCCTTCAACTGCCGTGGCAGGGACAGAGGCATAGAAATATCCGGTGTACCTGAATGTAACTCACCTTGAGCTACTACTGAAAAAGGTGTGAGTAAAATTTAAATAAATAAATAGCAAAGGACATCCTCAACTGTTGTTGCGGAGGCATAGCAAAGGACATCCTTCACCCATACTCTAAAAAAAAAGACAAAAGTTTTTAAAGTTGTTTTTTTTCGGGGTGGTAGGTGGTTAGTGACCACTGCATGCCTTTTTCCATTCAGTTAGTGCATCAGTTAGTCCACTGCAGTGCCCCCTAGGGTGCCCTGTTGGTGTTCTGGCATGTCACGGGGACCAGTGCACTACAAATGCTGGCTCTTCCCACGACCAAATGACTTGGATTTGGTCGTTTTTGAGATGGGCGTCCTCGGTTTCCATTATCACCGAAAACCGGGGATGACCATCTCTAAAGTCGACCTAAATGTTGAGATTTGGGCGTCCCCGACCGTATTATTGAAAGGAAAGATGGACGCCCATCTTGTTTCAATAATACGGGTTTCCCCGCCCCTTCACCGGGACGTCCTTAAAGATGGGCGCCCTTTGAGATGGTCGTCCCCGTTCGATTATGCCCCTCCACGCCATACTTTGTATTGTTATTTGAATATTTTTTACTGCTGTAATTGCCTGTTGCTCATGTTTGATCTATTCTTACTGTACACCGCCTTGAGTGAATTCCTTCAAAAAGGTGGTAAATAAATCCTAATAAATAAATAAATAGTAGAGGCATCACGTTTAGCATGAGATTGTAAATGTGCTATCTATGCGATGTTGAAATGAACATAAGATCATAAGTGTTGCCGTACTGGGACAGACCAAAGGTCCATCAAGCCCAACATCCTGTTTCCAACAGTGGCCAATCCAGGTCACAAGTACCTGGCAAGATCCCAGAACAGTAAAGTAGGTTTTATGCTACTTATCCTAGAAATAAGCAGTGGATTTTCCTAATTCTATCTGCTGATATTCTTGTAAGGTATTTGATCTGGCACTTCCCATCCCACCTCTTAAAATGAGCAGATAATTTCTGAACTTTTCCCACCCCTATCCAGTTGTGTTTTTGGGATTGCCATATGCAGGACATAGTTCTGCATGCACAGGTGCCCATAGCCTTAGGCTGGGGGCGGGGAGCAAATAACATTGGCTCAGTTGAATCTGGGAGAGCTGATATGGGGTAGTGGTGTTGAGAAGGGATAGAACTGAGGGTATAGATATGCAGGTTGGGAAGAGGATCTGATAGGCAGCAGCAAGTATGGTGGAATGTGATTGGGCAAAAGAGGTCTTACAAAAGCTGATTGGAAGAGATTTGGGGGAATTGGTGTGCTGGAAGAATAGTATTGGAAGGATGATTTGGAAGTAAGGAAGGGGTATTTGAATAGGTGTGAGAGAAAGTTTCCCCTCCTCCTCCCCTTTTTCTGTGGTAGTTGGCCTTTGGGTATGTGGTGTTGGGGGTACAACTGGGGTGGATGTGTGGTCGAAGCTTTCAGGTTGGAGCGGAATGAAGAAGAGGAAAAAAGGGGTGGGACTCAGATGCGATCTGGGAAATAGGAATTAGGGAAAGTAAAGGAGAATGTGATGGGGACTGCTCGTGTGTATGGGTTGAGATGGGGCTCAGTTTCACTGTGGGTCCTGCTGAGGTTGATGACATGACAATGCTGTGTATATATGTGGAGAGGGTTGCATATTCATTACATATATCCTGAAAATCAGAGTGTTTAGGTTGTGCCTCCAGGAGAGGACAGAGAATCACTGATTTAGAGAATAATTGTATAACTGCTGTCAGTAGTGAAAAGGATGTTCGCAATACTTTTAACTGTGTGCACTTCGTTGGATTTTCCAAATGAAAATACATAAGCACTTTCATCTTGAAAATTGCCCCAGGACAACTATATGCATACATTTCTACCTTCTATTTGAAGTGCAAATTCTTCTAAATTAAAATATGTGCATGCTTTTGAAAATTTTAAAGCCCTACATAACCTGAGCTCTGGAAATGCTTCTGCTTGTTGTGTGTAAAGGAATAGGCATGCGCGGCCTGAAGGGAAAAGCAGCTGCTTGGCAAGCAATGCGGCAGAGTGAAAAGCAACGCTGGAGGAAGACCTGCTGGCGGGGACTGGGGGGTTCCTCCTCCAGCCAAACCAGAGGCCCTAGCCTGAAGCCCTGCTGTCTGCTCTTCCCCAGCCTCCAAGGGGGGGGGGGGGGGGGGCTGGCACTGGAGTTTTCTCTCTCCTTTTCCTGTCAGGACACGATCACCCGGTTCCCATCAGGAGCAGGCAAGAGAGAGAGAGAGACCCTGGCGCTGGGCCTTCCTTGGAGGCTGGGCCTGGGGAATTTTGTCCCCCCAACGCCACTCTCGGCAGCCCTGGTAACAGAATCTGGGCTTCTCCTATGCAGTCTGGCAGTGCCCAAGTGGAGGCACCCAGATGTAGAATTGCCCCTCTTCAGCTTACTGCCAAGTAAACCAACAGAAGAAATATGGAAAGTGAAACCAGTGTTGAAGAGTACCACCTTTCTTCCTGTAGTTACTGTATTGGTATAGAATCAGCAGTTTTCTTGCTCCATTGCAAATCTTTTATATCCCTAGACTCTGGGACACAGGGTAATGTGTTCAGTTATACAACCGTTTTGGTTTTCTGTTTCGTTTCTTTCCAGCAGGCCAACATAAAATGCAGTGTATATTTTCCTAAATGTTGAACTATATAATGACTGTCATTTTTGCATTTCCAGTGCGCCTCGTAGGTTAAAGTTGTAGGAAATGTGTGAGAGGTTCAGTAATTTCATTTGGAATACTTGCTCCTCGGAATGTATTTTGTTTCGTGGATGATAGTTACTGTCTTGTAGCCATACCAACCATTTCCCCTGTTGTTTTTCCAGTGGAAATGCAGTAGTTTAACCCAGGTCTGCTTGCTGAAAAGGAGGAGAGTGAATTGCTCTGCATGCTGTCATTTCTAATGCATTCTATAGCACAGTACATTGATGGTATTTTAATAAAATTAAAGAGCACCATAAAACATTCCTGTTTAATACAGCTTTATTGCTTCCTAACTGTGAAGTCCAGGACAATAAACATAGCACAGTCTGTCAATTTCAGTCACTGACTATTTATTACAGTGAGGCTTTGGCATATTTCAACATGATTGAGAAGGTATCTTGAAATTTTCATTGAAAAACACTATCTGCGGGAGTTCATATTTTAAATTCCTGAAGTGTAATGTTCAAATAGCCTCACTAGTTCTGGAGCAAACGAAAGTCTTAGCAAGTTGTGAGGCTTTTAAAAGGACCAACAAAAAGCTATTGTAGTACATTTTATTTATTTTAATTAAAAATTTATTACCCATACTATTTCTAAAATTCTAAAATGCTAACAATAGAAGATACACAATAAAATCAAACAAAATAAACAGAATATAGTTAAACAAATTACATTTAAAATAACAAATCAGAGACTGTTCTAAAATACTCTAGACAAACATATAATTATCAGAACACAAAGTACTACAACACAATAGATTTCTCTCAAATCTTACTGAAGAACTTTATCCAACAAATAGAAAAGAGTCCATGCTATTTAATTCCAGAGGTAGAGCATTCCACAACAGAGGTCTAGCAATATAGAAAATCACAGATCAATAATTGTCCAACTTGAAGGAATGAGGGCACATCCAGTAGGAGTTTCTCAGCTTAGTGAGTGAGAAGGATGCTAAATAAGCAAAGAAGTAACCATCGAGGAACATCATTATTCAAGGCCTTACAAATGAGAGTCAAAATTTTAAATTGAACCTGCTCATTGACCGGTAACCAATGGAGGCTCTTCAACACAGTGGCGTACCTACTGGTGGACCTGGGTGGGCACAGGCCCACCCATTCTTGCCTCAGGCCCACCCAGTCTAGTGCCCCCCTAAGGACCTCATTGGCGGTGCCTCATGGCATCTGCCCATCTGTCTGTAAATTCCCCACCCCTGCCCCCATCTACCTTTGAGCTGTCGCCGGCAGCGATTCCTGTAATCGACCTGCGCCAGCCCTGCAGGCTTTCCTCTACCATATCCCACCCTCGATGACATAATTTCCTGTTTCTTCACTGGCAGGGATGTGGTAGAGGGAAGCTTGCAGGGCTGGCACAAGCTGCTTACTGGAATCACTGCCAGCGACAGTTTGGAGGTAGACCGGGGAGGGAGACAGGAGCAGATGCCGGTGGGGGGAGGGGGAAGGAATGAGAGGAACGGATGTCGGGGGTGGGGGCAAAGAGAGGAACAGATGCTGGCCTAGGGGAGGGGAAGAGAGGAAAAGATGCTGGCCTGGGGGAGGGGAAGAGAGAAACGGATGCCGGGATGGGGTGGTAAAGGAGCGGATGCTGAGTGGGGGGGGGGGGGGGGTAGGAGAAGCATGTATGGACAGGGGTGTGTGTGGGAAGGGCCTACCCAGGTTAACCTGGGGCCCACCCAAAATAACAGGTCTGGATACACCCGTGCTTCAAGATTGGGGAAATATGATCAAATGTAGATACTCCTAGCTATATTTGCATTGCTGCATTCACTGCTACCTGCAAAGCTCTAAGCAGGAAATTCCTATAAATAGAGCCAAAATGTGTGCAGATCATGCCAAACTATGGGCATAGGACTTCCGCCTGATAGAAAGCGGTGTAAGTCCGATGCCCAAAGTTAGGCATAAGTTGGCTAAATTCTATACCTTAGGGGTCCTTTTACCAAGCTGTGGGAAAAGGGCCCTGTGCTAGCGACAGGGGATGTTTTTCCTGCACACCAGGGCCCTTTTTATCACAGCGGGTAAAAAACCCCCAGACACACGTGTCCATGTGGTATGAGAACTCGTACCTTGTGGCCATGAGGCGTGGAACCCTTACCACCACCCATTCAGGTGTCAATAAAGGCTCTTGCGCTAACCAGGCGGTAACCAGGCAGCGTGCGGCAATGCCCAATTACTGCCGGGTTACTGCCGCACAAGCTATTCCAGCTGCCAAGCCACTGATATTCAATGGCACTTAACTGGGCAGTGCTACCGAATATCAGCTCGGACTGCCCCCCCCCCCCCTCAAAAAGTGGACACGTCAGCGGAGGTACAGGATGTGGCACTGGGGAGGAGCAGGGAGTTATGCAGGTGGCAGCAATATTCAATGCCGGGAACCACATAGCTAAGCGGGTGAATTTAGGATAGCTGAAAAGTACTCAAGGATTGCAAGCTGCCATGAGAGGTTGCAGCAGTCATTTATCTGAGGTTGCCGCCAGAGTAGAAAGAAGTGGGTCTTGCTCCTGTTCCCATCGCCCCTATTAGACCACCAGGGAGCTGAGGTATGTTTGGGGAGGCCTACTGAGACTGGGGTGGAGAGCAGTGGCGTAGGAAGGGGGGGGAAGGAGGGGCGGTCCGCCCCGGGTGCACGCGCTCGGAGGGTGCTGGCCCCGCTGGTTCCCTGCTCCCTCTGCCCCGGAACAGGTTACTTCCTGTTCCGGGGCAGAGAGAGCAGGGAACCAGCGGGGCCGACGCAGCTCCGAGTGACGTGCACTCGAGGCGGATCGGCCCTCCCGAAGGTAAGAATGCGGTCCGGGGGGGGGGGGGGTGCGCCGCAGAGGGGGGGTCGCGCCGTGCTGCACCCGGGGGGGGGGGGGGGTGCGCAGCGGCGACCCGCCCCGGGTGTCATTAGCCCTCACTACGGCACTGGTGGAGAGTCTTCCTGGAGGGGGGGGGGGTCTTCCAGCTGATGGCTGAGGGTGGAGGGGAGAGAAAGTGCTGTTCAAGGGATGGGAAGGAGGTTTCAGAAGGAAACTCCAAAAAAAATTTTAATGTGGGACCCACATAACTGTCTTATGTGGGTTTTGGTGAATATTGGCTGAGGCCTACATAAGCTCCTACAGCCAGCATCAGTTAGACCCAGATATTCAGTGCCAGTGCTCAGACATGGCCCAGCATTGAATATCTGGGGTTAATTCTGCCCACAGCTGTCAGTGTTTAAAAACTTGTTGCCCTCTGCAGCTTGAATATCTACCCCAAATATGTGTTGTGTAATGACTCACTCATCTAATACTGGTTTGGGAAGCAGGGAGTTACATGAACAAATTACCAGGGGGTAATGTTCAGTGAGACTCAATCTGTTTAAAGATATTGGGATGACTTATTCAGTTATCTTTAAGTGTATTTTCTGTGAAATATTCATTTAAGTTGGATTGCTGAACATGCAATCATAAATGTGAATGGATAAGTTATCAAGTTAAGTTTAGGATAGCTATATACTGTATGTAGTTCTGCTTATGTGGATAACTAGACAGCACTGCTATCAAGTTACCTTTTTAGCCATTCTCCCCTCCCCTACTTAACCATAATACTTGTAGCTGGAAATCAAGATAACAGATAAAGGTTATGTAGTCATCCAGTCCAACTCCACTCTAAACTGCATAAATAATTTTGAATATCTACCTGACTTCAGCAGTGGCAGAGCTAAGACATACAGTGGGGGAAATAAGTATTTGATCCCTTGCTGATTTTGTAAGTTTGCCCACTGACAAAGACATGAGCAGCCCATAATTGAAGGGTAGGTTATTGGTAACAGTGAGAGATAGCACATCACAAATTAAATCCGGAAAATCACATTGTGGAAAGTATATGAATTTATTTGCATTCTGCAGAGGGAAATAAGTATTTGATCCCCCACCAACCAGTAAGAGATCTGGCCCCTACAGACCAGGTAGATACTCCAAATCAACTCGTTACCTGCATGACAGACAGCTGTCGGCAATGGTCACCTGTATGAAAGACACCTGTCCACAGACTCAGTGAATCAGTCAGACTCTAACCTCTACAAAATGGCCAAGAGCAAGGAGCTGTCTAAGGATGTCAGGGACAAGATCATACACCTGCACAAGGCTGGAATGGGCTACAAAACCATCAGTAAGACGCTGGGCGAGAAGGAGACAACTGTTGGTGCCATAGTAAGAAAATGGAAGAAGTACAAAATGACTGTCAATCGACAAAGATCTGGGGCTCCACGCAAAATCTCACCTCGTGGGGTATCCTTGATCATGAGGAAGGTTAGAAATCAGCCTACAACTACAAGGGGGGAACTTGTCAATGATCTCAAGGCAGCTGGGACCACTGTCACCACGAAAACCATTGGTAACACATTACGACATAACGGATTGCAATCCTGCAGTGCCCGCAAGGTCCCCCTGCTCCGGAAGGCACATGTGACGGCCCGTCTGAAGTTTGCCAGTGAACACCTGGATGATGCCGAGAGTGATTGGGAGAAGGTGCTGTGGTCAGATGAGACAAAAATTGAGCTCTTTGGCATGAACTCAACTCGCCGTGTTTGGAGGAAGAGAAATGCTGCCTATGACCCAAAGAACACCGTCCCCACTGTCAAGCATGGAGGTGGAAATGTTATGTTTTGGGGGTGTTTCTCTGCTAAGGGCACAGGACTACTTCACCGCATCAATGGGAGAATGGATGGGGCCATGTACCGTACAATTCTGAGTGACAACCTCCTTCCCTCCGCCAGGGCCTTAAAAATGGGTCGTGGCTGGGTCTTCCAGCACGACAATGACCCAAAACATACAGCCAAGGCAACAAAGGAGTGGCTCAGGAAGAAGCACATTAGGGTCATGGAGTGGCCTAGCCAGTCACCAGACCTTAATCCCATTGAAAACTTATGGAGGGAGCTGAAGCTGCGAGTTGCCAAGCGACAGCCCAGAACTCTTAATGATTTAGAGATGATCTGCAAAGAGGAGTGGACCAAAATTCCTCCTGACATGTGTGCAAACCTCATCATCAACTACAGAAGACGTCTGACCGCTGTGCTTGCCAACAAGGGTTTTGCCACCAAGTATTAGGTCTTGTTTGCCAGAGGGATTAAATACTTATTTCCCTCTGCAGAATGCAAATAAATTCATATACTTTCCACAATGTGATTTTCCGGATTTAATTTGTGATGTGCTATCTCTCACTGTTACCAATAACCTACCCTTCAATTATGGGCTGCTCATGTCTTTGTCAGTGGGCAAACTTACAAAATCAGCAAGGGATCAAATACTTATTTCCCCCACTGTAATTGCAACTACAGCAACATGGTAGATACCAAAATGAAGTGTCTGTTGAATCTAAGGAGATTTGATGAACAGGAGATGGCAGGAGCGTGTTTGGCCCATTATCTGGCCTGAAGCGTGCAGAGCTTGTTGCCTTATCAATTACATTGTTGTGGGGGTACCAAGATGGCAGCAGCTGCATTGGGAAGAATGAAAACCTCCTTGGGTGGACCAGCTTCAGCTTTGTGATGTTACACCATCTCCTGTTCATCAAACCTCCTTAACTGTCTTAGGGGCCTTACTAAAAAGCATCAAAAAGTATGTGTTTATTTGGGTATGGGCATTGGGGCAGAAGGATTGCTGGGTTGGTTGATATGTGAGTAGGGGTGGGGTTTGGATGGGGGGGGGGGTCTCTTCAGAGAGGTTGGCTGATGACAGGGGGATAAGGATAGCTTAACACTTAGGGGTTTTGCCTCATGAAAAATGAAGTGCTGGGAGAGAGGCTGATGCTCCTAGAGAAAGTAAACTATACTTCTTCACATATAGTTAACTTTCCAAGGCTTAATGCAGATCTCAAGGTTTTATCATGATCTGCCTTAAGCCATTTTGAGATTAATGAGCTAGTTTGCTTGTGATACAGCTCATTAGTATCTGTCATGCATTGAGCCTGAGATTTCATGGTATTGGTAACACTGAAGTGTATATCATCACTGATAATATTACTGGAGAAATTGCCTAGCAAGTGTTCACCACAGTGGGCTGAGAACCAGGGAAACCAGGGTTCAAATGCACTGGTATTGCTCAGGGCTTTGGCTTAACCCTTCATTGCCTCAGGTACACACATGCTAGTGATTCCTATGCGGCAAACGTGACGAAGCCCATGGGAATTGAATGGGCTTCATCACATTTGCCGCACCAGAATTGCTAGCGAGGCTTTGTAAAAGGAACCCTTAGATTGTAATCCTTCTGGGGACAGGGAAATACCTGAATGTACTTCACCTTGAACTATTGCTGAAAAGTTATGAGTTAAATAAAAATAAATAAAGCACATGCATTATTATGATTTTAACACATTAACTGCTGGATTCTATATATCACACCTTAATTTCTGCATGGAAATCAAAGTGTATTCTATAAGAATGTGAGTAAGTTAATTGGTTAACTAGCTAATCAGAGCTGTCAATTGGATGTTAACAAGCAACTATCAGTACTAATTGGCATTAATTAAGATTTAGACACAGAACTCACTAAGGGGGTCTTTTACTAAGGCATGCTAGCATTTTTAGCGTGAACTAATGATTAGAATGTGCTAAATGCTAGAGATGCCCGTAGGAATATATGGGCATCTCTAGCGTTTAGCATATCCTAATTATTAGCGCATGCTAAAAACACTAGTGCGCCTTAATAGAAGATCCCCTAAGCGTATTCTGTAACGTGGTGCATGTAAATTCTAAGTCACATAGTTGAAAAGGGGAGCGTGGTGTGGAAATTTCTAGAATCTGTGTGTGTTGTTATAGACTATACCGCTCTGCACCTAATTTAGGTGTTGGGATTTACACCTAAAACGTGGCATAAATGGCCACGACAAAATTTGGTTATGTGGAGAGGCGCTCGGCATATTCTGTATACTGCGCAGAAATTTAAGCCTATTCTATAAAATGTAGGCATACTTTACAGAATACGCCTAGACATATTTTTCTTTTCCACACGGAATTTTCAGGCGCCATTTATAGAATCTAGGCCTAAGCACTAAACTCAGTGTTTAATGCATATTATTACATTAATTCACTGTAGTAAACAGACCTTTTAAGAAGGTAATTTTATAAACTATTTTGGGGGAGATTCTGTTTATGGTGCCTAAAAAAATTGGCGCTGAAATCAGTGCTAAGTGTATCCTATAATCGGTGCTTAAATTTAGGCGACGATTATAGAATACGCTTAAGTTGATATTTCAGCATCTAAATCTACATGCATCCATTTACAGCAACGAAAATGTGGCGTAAATCCCAGCACGTAGATTTAGGTGCACTGGACCATATTCTATAACTAGGCGTGTAAATTTCAGAATGCCCACAAAATGCCCATTTCCCCGCCCATAACCATGTGTCTTTTTGCCTGTGTGCATTAGTAGTTTGGCGCACATCATTACAGAATAAGCTTAGCAAGTTGTGAGCCTAAATTCTAATCGGTGCCAATTAGTGCTCATTATTGCTTGTTAAATGCTGTTATTAGTGCTCATTAGCTTGTTAAATTACGTGCATTGTTACAGAATTCACTCCGATTTCAGTGCCGCTTTCTAGGCATGCTATACAGAATACAGGGGTTTGTGCATAAAAGGGCAATTCTCTAAACTAGACATTATCCTCCAAATTCTATGTATCGTGCCTTAATTTCCGTGTGGAAATCGAAGTGTATTCTACAACAATGCATGTAACTTGGTTAACTAGCTAATTAGCTGTTAATTGGATGTTAACAAGCAATTATCAACACTATTGGCATTAATTAAGAGTTACATGCACAACTTGTTAAGTGTATTGTGTAACGTGATGTGCGTAAATTCCAAGTTGCACAGTTGAAAAGGGGGTGTGGTTATGGGCATGGTATGGATGGGTCATGAGCGTTTCGAAAATCTATGCACATTATTATAGATTACACCTCCTCTGGGCCTAATTTAGGAGTTGGGATTTATGCCAAGTAAAACATGGCCTAAATGGGCGTGACCAAATTTGGTTGTGTGGAAAGGTGCGCAGCATATTCTATATACCACATAGAAATTTAAGCCGATTCTATAAAATTTAGGCATACTTTTTACCTCCTCAATTTGCTTTTACAAGAGGACCCAAGTGATTGTTTGAATTTTGAGAAGGGGGGCCACAAAGCTTGTGGTCATTGTGTCTATTGTAATTATGCACTGGTCACCAATAAGATTTGGGTGCTAGATTAGGAAATTTTTTCTTTTTAAAGTCAACCATGGATTGCAACTCTTTCTGAGTTGTGTACACTATTAAATGCCCCTGGAATTTGTGGTACATAGGGGAAACTATTAGGAATAACTTTTTACAGCGAGTTGATACCCCGCTGGCAGCTCACTGGGTCCAGAATAAACATTCTGTGAATGAGTTGCATTTTGTACTACTTATGCAATTGACTCGTATGGAGGGGGTGACAGTGCAAAGAAATTATGTTTTAAAGAGTACAAATTCATTTTTATGTGGGACACGGTGGAGCCCAGTGGGCTCAATACGGAACTGGATTGGGTGGGTGACTCTTGACTGGCTGGGTGACTCTTGACTCCACCTATTTTGACGGGGAAGTTAGTGTATCAATATGTAGTGTTTATTTCATTGCTCATGAACTGTCATCTTTGGAGTGGTGGGACGCCATCAGCAGAGAGGTTTGGATTCCCGTTCTTGATGTGGTAGATGGTATGTTTTCTACTTGGAATTGTTTTTGCAGTTTGTTAGGTTAAGACTAGTTTATACTTTAGAGTTTGGTCTCCTGAAGAAGCATATTGTGAAACATGGTCCATGTCAAGACCAAGGCATCATTTTAACCAAAATCCTTTGGTGATGAGCTTTGAATGCAGCAAGTTTTTTCGTCTATCAGTGGATTGGTGTGTTGAATTTGCTTTGAAAGTTTGAATTTTCAAACTGGCATGCAGTATGTGTACCACTTCTTATGCCTTGGAGTATATTTGTGGACAATCAATGATACCTGAGGCGGTTATGAGTATTGAAGTTTGCTGTTGGTGAAGATTTAACAGTTTTCATGACTCTATGGAACTAGATCCGTCGTGGAAGACTTTTTTGATTTTTGGTGCTTGTTGCCTTCTGCATTTTAGCATCATGTTTTGGGAGATTGTAAATTCATAGATGATAACATGTAGCTTTTGTTAAATATTTTGTATTAGTTGGATATTAATGTATGCAGATTTGTATTGTGATATTGCATGTTATTCCTAGGGGACGGTTTGGAATGTTTTAGGTCTTAGTGAGGATTTATACATTGAATGTTTTAGGACACTGATTTTGGTAAAAATAAAAAGTAATCATTTTGAATTTGGATAATAGGATATCCTTTTATAAATGTATTTTAAAATAGTCATTGTTTCATGTTCTCAGCAAATTATATATTAATGAATATTCTTGTGATATATTTACATACACTGCCTCCACTATATGTAAATTCATAACATGCATATTCATCAGGGGAACTCTGAAACCAGACTGATTTGCAGCACTCCAGCATTTAACTCTCTTGTCCTCAGCAGAAAATGTTTCCTTTATTTCTTTGTAATCACTGATTAGGACAGGTGTCACTTTTTTCTTTATTTTATTTTTTTATTTATTGCATTTGTATCCCACATTTTCCCACCTTTTTGCAGGCTCAATGTGGCTTAGAATACATCATGAATAGTGGAAATAAGAAGTGAATAGACATTTGGTATTACAGAAGGATTTTGGGTTACATGATAATGAAAAACATGATAGTAACATAACAAGAAAGCATTGTAAGACAGTTTTCTCGTGTTGACTGGTAAATATTTACAGATTTTGAGAGTGGTGGTAATGCAGTTGGCTAAGTAGAGGGCTTGGGTTTTCAGTATTGCAGGGCCAGTAGGACGGGACAATCTTCCAACTGAGCTGTGGACAGTGACTCATCTGTGGTGATTTAGGAAGGGAGTGAAATTATATCTGTTACCTTGAAGATTAGATTTTGTGTTATTATAGGGTCATGAGCTTTGATATGTGCCTTGTTAGGTACCCTTTTTTTTGAAAATTCTTTTTTTTTAATCTCTGTTTTATTCTTGTATTAATTCTTTGTTTTATTTCCTTGAGTACACCATCTTGAATGAGTTATTTTTTTTCAGTAAGGTGGTGTATGAATATATTATAAACAAAAAAACTTGCAGTTAAATGAGAATTACATTCTTCTCCCCTTCATTGGTTCATTTGCTCAGTTCATTGTAGGGCCAATTATTTCTTCTACTGGGCCAGTTTTCTGTCTAATAGTGGAGATCCCATTTATAAATATCAGTAAATCACTGCAGGATACATGATTTTGAGCAGTTATCATGCAATTACAGTGGAAACATGATTGTAAAGCATAACAACATGTAACCATGGTCAGCGTCTCTTGGAATATCAGAATGAAATGTGACATGGGGCTGTGAGAGGGCATATTAACAAATGCACAGCTAATTCCATTTCTTTGTGATATTACTGCAGAGTTCCTCAGAAGCTGAAATCACTTGACCTTTTTTTGCTGGTGTCTCACCACTCATTTCTAATCAAAGGACCATCATCCTTGAAGTCCAGGTTTATCAAGAACTGATGTTTTCAGATCAGCCTACAGATAGGGCTAATGATTAATGATATTACATTGACTCAAAACTCGAGATCCGTTTTACATACATCTTGCACCTTCACTTTGAAAACCTATATATCATCAACCTTGCCTGTGAGCTAGCTGGAGGTTGTCAGTCCTTAAAGACACACTGACCCAGTACTGATAGTTTACTTTTCTCTTATGCAGGGGTTTTCATTCCAGTCCTCGAAAACATCCTTTCTGTCAGGTTTTTAGGACATCCCCAATGAAAATGTATTGATATACCCTTGGGAGTAATTTCTTCAAAAAGCTACAATATATATTAACTAATCCCAGTAACTTGTCTGAATTGTTTTAACTGTATAACATTTATTTATTAATTATGCCATCTTAAGTTCACAAATCCTTGCATGAAAATCTACCTCATGCACATTCATTGTGGATATCCTGAAAATCCAAATGGCTGGGTATGTCTCAAGGACTGGGTTGAGAACCACGGTTTTAATGGAAGAATTTGAAGACTTAAAGCAAACTGGACAGTCTTTAACTCACCAACTCTGATTCTGTAGTCATTATTAGGTGATTTTAGGATTTTGGTCATACCTTTTTCTGTTGTACCTCAAGGCCAGTTACGTTCGAGCAGAGTAGATATTTTCCTGTCCCCGGAGGTCATATAGTCTGAGGCACTTGCACAGCTTTCATTTAGGCACCACGATAACACACAATAGGAGCTTATTGTACCGCCTTGAGTGAATTCCTTCAAAAAGGTACATAAGTACATAAGTAATGCCATACTGGGAAAAGACCAAGGGTCCATCGAGCCCAGCATCCTGTCCACGACAGCGGCCAATCCAGGCCAAGGGCACCTGGCAAGCTTCCCAAACGTACAAACATTCTATACATGTTATTCCTGGAATTTTGGAGTTTTCCAAGTCCGTTTAGTAGCGGTTTATGGACTTGTCCTTTAGGAAACCGTCCAACCCCTTTTTAAACTCTGCTAAGCTAACCGCCTTCACCACTTTCTCCGGCAACGAATTCCAGAGTTTAATTACACGTTGGGTGAAGAAATATTTTCTCCGATTTGTTTTAAATTTACTACACTGTAGTTTCATCGCATGCCCCCTAGTCCTAGCATCTGGGTGCCCAGATTCTGATATAGATTACTAGCGTAATGTGCGATTGGCATGCCTATACGCACCTTCAGTTTCACCAACCACAGACCTGGTATAACAGGAAGTTGTGTAACGTACTGTAAGTTATGTGTACAAGTGCAAGCCCCCCCATGTCCCACCTGTGTGTATGCCTCTCACATTTACATGCTATTCCCTGAATTCTACGTATGGTGTCCACCCCAAGATGTGCGTACAAATTAATTTGGTAATGAGTCCTTAGCTGCCAATAATTGGGTGCTAATAACCACTTATTGAAGTTTGCTGGCACTTCTAAGGATCTGAGTGCGCATCTGGCTTCGTGCTATTCAGTAAGGCATGGCGCCTAGCTCTACTTCTGCAAACTCAAAAGGGGGTGAGGCCATGGGTGTGTCAGGGGTGTTCCAAAAAGTTGGGTATATAGTTATAGAATACGGCCTCCGCATGCCTAACTTGGGCGCCAGCATTTACACCAGGTTTTAGCAGGTATAATTTTGGCGCCTACAGTTAGGTGTGGGAAGCATCACTGGGCGCTGTTCTATAGAGACCATGTGCCCTTTATAGAATAGCACTTAGTGGTGATTTTGTTTCTTGGCGTCAAAGTTTTGAGCACTATTTATAGAATTTCCTTCAAATTCTATATATCATGCCTTGTTTTCCTTGCGGAAATCAAAGTGTATTCTATAACAATGCATGTAACGTAGGGGTCCATTTACTAAGGTGCGCTGAAAAATGGGCTGCAGTAATGTAGACGTGTGTTATGGATGCGTGCAGATCCATTTTTTAGTGCACCTGTAAAAAAGATCTTTTTAAAACATTTTTGCCGAAAATGGACGTGTGGCAAAATAAAAATTGGCGTGCGTCCATTTTGGGTATGAGACCTTACTGCCAGCCACTGATTTAGTGGTAAGGTCTCTTGCGCTAACCGCGCGGTAATCGTCTATGCATCTCAAGTCAGAGTTACCACCTGATTTTAGCTGTGCGCCAGAAAATAAAAGGGCCTGCAGTAAAATTGAAACCAGTACATGTCTATTAATGGTCTGAGTCCTTAATGCCGCCCATTAATCTAGTGGTAAGGGGCTCACACTCTATGAGTGCGGTGACCGGTCGATGCGAGCCAGCTCCTGATTAACGCCGGAAATGCCGCACACGGTAGGAAATTATAATTTGTCCTGGAGTTATGGGCGCATGCCAAATCCAAAATTACTGCAAGGGGGTGCCCTAGACTGGTGGTAGTCTCATTTTCGTTCATGCTGCATGTGCGTAGATCCTACTGCGCCTTTGTAAAAGGTCCCCTAGGTTAAGTAAATCACAGTACTCATAATCAGGTCACTTAACTTCCACAGATGCTACAAATACTTCAGCAGAATCACCTCAGGCACTGCAACACATAAGCAGATTCAACAAAGTTCTGGTGGGCCTCACTGGGGTCCGTAGCATGGCCCACGGCCGGTGAGTTGCAGGGAACAATGTCTTGTCCCCAGTAATTTTCATTGTAACGCCTGGGGACTAAGGATTTGCAATACATTCATTAGCATGTCTTTAAGCATTTATCAGGAATGGGAGACGGATCCAGGCACTTCAAACACAGACCGAGGAACATCCAAAATGAAATTAAAACTTTTATTGATGAGTCTTAATGATGACTCGACACGGCACTGTGTTTCGGCACAAACGTACCTGTGTCAGGAGTCTCTTGAAAATATGTCAAAATAACAGTCACAGACAAATCTGTCTTTGGTTATAAACATAACAGTCACAAATCAGTCTGTCTTCAAAGACTAAATTGCTGAAAAGAGGTCTGTAAGACAACTGCTACTGGCAAATACCGGTCAACAGCTGGAAAAAAGTGCCTGGATCCGTCTCCCACTCCAATTTCCTTCTGCGTGCTTCCCAGTGGGATTCTGTTGCTCCAGTGGCGTTCCGACGCTGGCTGACACCCGGGGCGGATCGCTGATGCGCCCCCCCCAGGTGCAGCGCGACCCCCCCAATGAAATGACACCTCTCCCTCCCCCCGGCGAAATGACACCCCCCTGGGTGCACACCACTGGGGGGGGGTGCCGCGGTGCGCGCCTGTTGCCCTGTCTCTGAGTTCAATTCGCATGTGTTCACTGCTCCCTCTGAGTCTGCCCCGGAACATCCACGACCTGCCCATGGCCACACCCCCTTTTCAACTATGCAACTTAGAATTTACCCACACTACGTTATAGAATATGTTTAGCAAGCAGTGTGGGTAAATTCTAATTAATGCCAAATAGCAGGGGCGGACTGACCATTCGGGCAACCGGGCGGTGCCCGAGGGCCCAGAGGCTCCAGGGGGCCTTGCCTGCCACTGCTGCCACCACCGCACACTACAGTCCACCTGGTGGTCTACTGGATGCTGCCACCATACGCTCTAAAAGGAAAAAGATAAAGCTGCTGGGTCAGAGCCCTGTGCTTACAACATCGACAGCGAGGCTTGCTGCAGTAGGGGAGGTTCCATCAGAGCCTCGCTGTCAGTGTTGCAGCATGCAGCTCTGTACTGGCAGCTTTATCTTTTTCTTTATAGAGCTCAGTAGCGCTGCATCGATAAGGATCGACAAGGAGCCTCCGGTTTGAAGCGGGGTGAGGGAGGGAGGGGAACATGGACCGCAGCAGCTCCCATGAGACTAAGGAGGTTAGACTGAGAACAGGGGGCGGCATGTTTTATGGAGTGCAGTTGTATATTATAAGGCTTCCCAGTCAGATTACAGTAACAGTTAAGATGAACCCATCAGGAAACAAGATATCCTCACTGAAATTTGGCCATCTGTATTGTATAGAACAGTGTAGAAAAATGACCACAAAATAGTAACAGAGTTTATAACTGCTCTTTCTACCAGCCAGCTACAATAATTTTTGAAGCTATTTTAGTGATATTCAAATTTTATTTCATAGTATTTATATCTACATATAAACTTCTATGGGAAGTTTTCAAATGAATTAAAAAGATGTCAAATAAGTTTTAAAAAATTATTTTGTCCTCCACCTTTTAAGGCACTGCCTATCCAACTGGAACAGCTTTAGACTTTTTACAGATGGACCATGCATAGGCAGTCTATTATTTCTAATAATCTTTTGCTGGATATGGTGGAAGGGAGTTTGAGGGGGCATGCTGGGCACAGAGGAATGGGGGAGGAGAGATTGGGGAACATTCTGGCCTGGGTATGGAGGGGTGGAAAGGGCGATCAGGGGGACATGGTGAAAAAGGAGACCGTGGGACATGCTGGCAATGGAGGAATGTGGGAGGGGAAATGGGGGGCCATGCTGGACATGGAGGAGGGTGGAAAGGGAGATTAGGGTGACATGCTGAGAATGAAAAAAAAATCAATGAGTGAAATAAATTAAGAAGACAGAGGAGAGAAAAACATGGCAAATGGACAGGAGGCCCTGGACAGCAATCTAAGAGATAAGGAGAAGAGACTGGGACCATAAAGGTAGAAAAATAATTTTATTTTCTATTTATTGATTGCAATGTGTCAGTTTTGGGAATTGACATTTGCTATCTTTATATTTTTAACTGTACACAAGGAAATACAATGTTTTCTATTTCTCTGGTGTTGTGCAGCATGTAGAGTCTGGCGTCTTGAGCTTTCAAGCTAATTGTTGTTTACATATTTCTACTCTTAGGTGCCCTTTTACTAAAACTTAGTTTACGCTAATGGGAATTAGTGTGCGCTAAGTGCCCTGTAGGTATAAAATAGGATGTGCAGCATTTATCACTGCTAATTCCATTAGCACTCATTAAGCTTTAGTGAAAGGGCCCCTTAGTTTGTAGTCACTTATCCTGTATTTGTGTTTGTAGGTGTGACCAAGGCCAGATATTCTGTTAGTGTTGATTGTTGGGACCTGTAGTAGTTGTAGCAATCCAGCTTGTTCAATTTTCCCGATAAGTGTAAGATGCTCTGGGCACATAGTGATATTTCCAATGCTACCTTTTCCTTGGAAGGTCCTTGTTGATGCCGTTATGGAATGGTAGATTTGTGTCATACAGGTCCCGAGTGACGTTTGTAGGATTTTTGTATAAATTCATAATATGCCTGCTACTGGAGAGAGGTTATGTGGTTGTGTTCCTTAGATTAATGCTTGGTTTTCTCTTCTTCTCATTGCTGTAGATTTTGTGATGTGTGTCAATCTCTTTTTAAGTATTGTGTAGTAAATTTTCAAATAAAAAACAATTATTTTCTATTAATTAGAATATGCCACTTTTAAGAATGTACATATGCTAGAGCTGGTTAAGACTTGGCAGGGACCAGCGAGAAAAATCTCACTCATTTGGCCTTCACTTCAGAATTGCGTTTGATTTAACTACTCATTGAATTTAAGCCTTCCAGTGGTTTATAAGATGCGTTATAAACGTTTCTATGACAGCTGTTGGATGGAGGTTGATTCCAATTCAACTCCGAGGTAGAGAAGATTATTTCCAGTTTGTTCTATGAAAATTTTAAATTGTGAATTCATATTGTGACCCACTACGATTCCTGTTGGAAATGTGTGTGGAGTATAAAAACTGGGGATGGAATGGACCCTCTTTTATAATACACCTGAGATAAGTGTGGATGCTTAAAAACAGCGGGGGTGTAAATAACTTACTGCATTCTGTAAGGTACGTCCCACCCATGTCCTACCCATGCAGTTTCCATGGGCACACTCCCCTTGTATTTACACATTGTGGGGCCCTTTTACAGAGCAGCGGTAAGCCCAATATGGGATTACCGCTCACTCTTTTGGGACTACCGCCGGGTCTATCAGCTCTGTATTCCTTATTTGAACTGACTAAGCTGTGCTGCAAAACTAAAGTTAAAACTGTTTACTGGAGTTTCCCATGACTATCATTTCTGCTGTACACTGATGCTATGGTAAACTCTAGAATAGTCCATTAACTGCTAGCCTGTGAAACTGTAATAGAGACTTTACATGCTGAACAAAGAAAACTCTAAATTCCTGAAACTGCATTTGCTAAAAAAAAAAGTAGAGTAACTTAAAAATAGACACTGAGGGGCATAATTGAACGAAAACGCCTATCTCCATGGGCGTTTATCTCCAAGAACGGGTCCGTGAAGGGGCGGACCGAACCGTATTTTGGGAAAAAATAGACGCCCATGTTTTATTCAACGATGTGTGAGCTGGGCGTTTTTGTTTTTCAGCGATAATGGAAAATGAAAGCGCCCAGCTCAAAAACGAATAAATCCAAGGCATTTGTTCGTGGGAGGGGCCAGGATTCGTAGTGCACTGGTCCCCCTCACATGCCAGGACACCAACCGGGCACCCTAGGGGGCACTTTTACAAAACCAAACAAAAAGGTAAAAGAGCTCCCAGGTGCATAGCACCCTTCCCTTGTGTGTTGAGCCCCCCAAATCCCCCTCAAAACCCACTGCCCACAAGTCTACACCATTACTATAGCCCTAAGGGGTGAAGGGGGGCACCTACATGTGGGTACAGTGGGTTTGGGGGGGTTGGACGACTAATAAGCATTAAGCAGCACAATTGTAACAGGTAGGGGGGATGGGCCTGGGTCCACCTGCCTGAAGTCCACTGCACCCCCTAACAACTCCTCCAGTGACCTGCATACTGCTGTCAGGGAGCTGGGTATGACATTTGAGGGTGAAAATAAAAAGTTGAGAAACTTCATTTTTTGTGGTGGGAGGGGGTTAGTGACCACTGGGGGAGTCAGGGGAGGTCATCCCCGATTCCCTCCAGTGGTCATCTGGTCATTTAGGGCACTTTTTGGGGCCTTATTCGTGAAAAAACAGGGTCCAGGAAAAGTGTCCTAAATTCTAGCTAAAAACGCATACTTTTTTCCCATTATCGGTGAAATGCGCCCATCTCTGTTTGGCAGATAACCACGCCCCAGTTCCGCCTTCACCACACCTCTGACACGCCCCCATCAACTTTGTCCGCATCCGCGACGGATTGCAGTTGAAAACGTCCAACAATCGGCTTTCGATTATACCGCTTTATTCGTTTTTGTGAGATAAACGTCCATCTCCCGATTTAGGTCGGAACTTGGGCGTTTTTCTCGTTCGATTATAAGCAGGACTGAGTCCTTTCAGGCCCTATGTTAAGAATTTGGTCTAGAGCAGGGCGATACCTTTGCTTACTTTCAAATGAAACACTATGTCCAGTCGTTGCCGGCTGACTCCCTAAGACAGGGAGTATGGGAGAGGCAGGATGAACTTTTGGACTTGGAGGCGCAGCAAAGAACCCCACTGAGATATTTCCATACCTGCCTAAGGGACTCTCTAGAATCGTTGGATACTACTTCAATTTGCGACCTATGGAGCCAGGAATTGAAATGGTGAGTGGAACCACAACAAGTCATGAACTGTTTAAAGTCCATCCACAAAATGACTGAGAATTCAGCCTGGTGGGGGATGAACTATAAATTCATCTTCCGACTACACATTTCGCCTCACAGGGCCTTTAGAGCATCCCTGTTGACAGATGATTGTCCGAAGTGTGCCGGTGGGGGGGCCTCCCTGGGCCATATGTTTTGGCATTGCCAAGAAGTGTCAGCTTTTTGGTCGGCACTGGGCCGGCAAGTATCGGCCATGTGGAAGGTGCGTTGGAAACCAACCCCTGGGCAATTATTTGATGTTTTTTTGATACAGGGGCACAGACCGGCGGGCCTACAAGCCTTTTTGAAGAGAGCAGTGCTAATGGGGAAAAGAACCATCCTGCAGAGATGGCTCAACCGGGAGGCCCCCTGTACCCTACACTGGCGTTGGGCGATGATGCAATGTTGTTCATTAGAAAGAGGGGGATCGATGACTTGGCTTCCTCCAAGGGAGACCAGTTTTGTAAAATTTGGTCACCATTCTGGGATTCACTCACTCCCACCGCAAAAAGTAGAATCTTGAATTGTTGAGGGAGGGGTGGTTTGGGAGTAAAGGGGATAAGGGGGGGGGGAATTTAAAATGTAAGATTGGCAGTTCTTTCATAACAAAAATGTATCTGCTCACGTTCTGTAATAAGTTTGTGGTCTCTGTACTATTGCATATCTAATGTCGTGCCAATAAACAGTTTAAATATACAAAAAATAGACACTGAGATAACCTATTTAACTCTAAATTTACCTTTCCCAAGTTTAAAAGGTTTAACTCTAAATTTACCTTTCCCAAGTTTAAAAGCAATTTCCCAGCAAATAACTTACCAATGAATATTTGTCCTGCTGTGGAAGTCCTCAGATCACATTTTGCCTCTGTTAAAAAAATATCATTGGCTTCCTGTTGAAAAATGTATAAAGTTGCTTTGCTTACCTTTAAAGCAGGGGCGTAGGTATGGGTGGGCCTAGGCCCACCCACTTAAGCCCAAGGCCTACCCAGGAATGGTGCACCCCGAGTCGCAATAAGAGACCCCGCGTGGCATTCCTCCTTCCTCCTCCGTTCCCCCCCTCAGTTCCGTCCGTCCGCCGCCCCCCCACGCAAATGTTTTTAACCTGTCCTTTTTGTTTCAGTAGAAGCGACCGACGTGAAGACACTGCTTCAAGTTCTCCCTTTCCTGTTCACTCAGTGTCCGTCCCGCCTTTACGATGACGTATTTCCTGTTTCCGCGAAGGCAGGACGAACACTGTGTGAACAGGAAAGGGAGAACTTGAAGCTGGCGAGCGTTGCAGTGCCTTCACGTCGCTCGCTGCTACTGAAAGAAAAAGGCCAGGTTCGTGTGCGGGGGGACGGAGAGGACTTGGAGGGCTTTTGGGGAGCTGAGGGAGGGCAGGGAGACTCGCTGGCCATGGGTGGGAGGGGAGGGGGCAACGGAGAGGATTCGGAGGGCTTTTGGGGAACTGAGGGAGGGCAGGGAGACTCGCTGGCCATGGGTGGGATGGGAGGGGAGGGGGGAACAGAGAGGACTCGGAGGGCTTTTGGGGAACTGAGGGAGGGCAGGGAGACTCGCTGGCCATGGGTGGGATGGGAGGGGAGGGGGGGACGGAGAGGGCTCGGAGGGCTTTTGGGGAGCTGAGGGAGGGCAGGGAGACTCGCTGGCCATGGGTGGGAGGGGAGGGGGGAACGGAGAGGATTCGGAGGGCTTTTGGGGAACTTAGGGAGGGCAGGGAGACTCGCTGGCCATGGGTGGGATGGGAGGGGAGGGGGGAACGGAGAGGACTCAGAGGGCTTTTGGGGAACTGAGGGAGGGCAGAGAGACTCGCTGGCCATGGGTGGGAGGGGAGGGGGGAACGGAGAGGACTCGGAGGGCTTTTGGGGAACTGAGGGAGGGCAGGGAGACTCGCTGGCCATGGGTGGGAGGGGAGGGTGGAACGGAGAGGATTCGGAGGGCTTTTGGGGAGCTGAGGGAGGGCAGGGAGACTCGCTGGACATGGAGAGGAGGGCAGGGGGGAGAGAACATTGCTGGAGGGAAGGGGACAGAGGAAATTGCTGGACATCAGGAGATGGATGGATGGAGGGGAGAGAGGAAATTGCTGGACATGGATGAGGAGAGGGGAGGGGAGGGCAGGGGGAGAAAACATAAGGACACAGGAGGATGGTGGACATGGTTAGTGAAAAAATATCAAATAGAAAGAAGACACTCTATAAAACAGAAGACACTGGGACCAACGCGAATAGAAAAACTAAATGATCAGACAACAAAGGTAGAAAACATTTTTTAATTCAGAATTTATTAATTGAAATATGTCAGCTTTTGGAAATGTGCATCTGTGATATTTTGCATGTAAGTTTCAGTTTTTCTAGTATTGCTGCATGCTGAGTCTGACTTCTTGAGGTAACTTTCCAGTTCAGAAATTTGCCTTCATATCTGTTGTGTCATGTGTTTTTCATGTATGATCAAGGTGCAGTATTCTGCTAGCGTGTAGTATTTGCAGCCCTTTTTGTTTTGTTTTTTTTCATTAGGTAGTGTACTGGTGTTTTAGAGCCCAGTGTAATTATAGTGCTGCCTTTCCACGCATAAGGTTGTAGCTCGTCCTGTCCTTGGAATTAGTGCTGTTATGGTTTGGTAAGGTTATAAGTGTGTTTTTGCACAAGTTTGTGTATAGTGTTTTGCTGTGGAGAATTTGTGTATTGGCCTTACTGAGGTGGCACCAAAACATCATAAAGGGTGTAGAGCCTAAATCATGACACACTACCTCTTGAAGGATCTATATATGGTCGTTAATAAAAGGAGCTCATTGTGAACACTATCCACCCTAAAAAGGTGTTTTGTGGCTCTACATGAGAATTGTGATATGATCCCTTGTTTCATATTGTTGACGGTCTGCATTTTCTGTATCGGTATATTGGTGTATTAGGGTCTGCCCAGTGTAATATTTATGGTACAGTAAGGTTCTGAGTGTGTTTTTGCACAAATTTGTGCATAGTGTTTTCCAGTTGAGCGATTGTCACTTTGATTGATGCTTTGAGCAACCACTTTATTCTTTGACATATGATACATATCTAATATCTAAATTTATTTAAAGGTATTAATTGTCAGTGGGGTGGAGCTAGGGAGAGGTGCCAGACCATAGACTGGAGGCGGGGAAGGAAGAAAAGTGCTGGACCGATTGGTATTAATTGCCTTTGGAGAAAGTCTTCAGCTAACAAAGCTTGAGGATCCTCATTAGCTAAAGTATTTATATTTTGAGGTGGCGGTATGGCGGAGCAGTGATAATTTTGTGCCCACCCACTTTAGGCTCAGGCCCACCCAAAATTGGCTGTCTGGCTACGCCACTGCTTTAAGGCCTTTCAGATTGGTGTTCTTGATTATCTTTCCTGTTTGACCATTCCTTACTGCCCTTCTAGGACCCTTCGGTCTATGAATGACCATCGCCTGTTTTTACCCAGCCAAGATTAGCCTACCTGGAATCAACACGACTTAGTGCTTTTTTCTTCCTCTCCCTGCACACTTATAATCTCTGTCTTTCTCTCCATAGCAACACTTCCTTTAAGAATTTTAAGACCGAATTAAAAACTTGGCTTTTTAAACGGGCACTCGGAGAGTCTGTCTGACTGTAAACACCGGCTGAAACATTCTCGACCTATTTTGCCTTTTATACACTTTTGATTATTATTCTTTTCCTACCCTTACCTACCATAACATAATATACATAGTAAATGATGGCATATCCTTGTTTTTCCCTTCCAGACATTTATAACTCTTTGACCTGCGTGCTATAGGTGCGTTAGCATTCTTAACGCACGTTAAACACTGTCAGGGGCATTTTCGAAAGAGAAGGACGCCCATCTTCCGACACTAATCTGGAGATGGGCGTCTTTCTCTCAGGGTCGCCCAAATCGGCATAATTGAAAGCTGATTTTGGGTGTCCTCAACTGCTTTCCATCGCGGGGATGACCAAAGTTCACAGGGGTGTGTTGGCAGTGTACCGAAGGTGGGATGGGGGCGTGGTTAAGAGATGGGCATTCTCGGCCGATAATGGAAAAAAGAAGGGCGTCCCTGACGAGCATTTGGTCGACTTTACTTGGTCCTTTTTTTTTCACGACCAAGTCTCGGAAAGGTGCCCAAACTGACCAGATGACCACCGGAGGGAATCGGGGATGACTTCCCCTTACTCCCCCAGTGGTCACCAACCCCCTCCCACCCCAAAAAAATTTTTTTAAACATTTTTTCCAGCCTCTATGCCAGCCTCAAATGTCATACCCAGCTCCATCACAGCAGTATGCAGGTCCCTGGAGCAGTTTTTAATGGGTGCAGTGCACTTCAGGCAGGCGGACCCAGGCCCCCCCCCCCCCACACCTGTTACACTTGTGGTGGTAAATGTGAGCCCTCCAAAACCCACCCAAAACCCACTGTAACCACATGTAAGTGTCCCCCTTCACCCCTTAGGGCTATGGTAGTGGTGTACAGTTGTGGGGAGTAGGTTTTGTGTGTGTGTGTGTGTGTGGGGGGGGGGGGGGGGTTGGGGGGCTCAGCACCCAAGGTAAGGGAGCTATGCAGCTGGGAGCAATTTGTGAAGTCCACTGCAGTGCCCCCTAGGGTGCCCGGTTGGTGTCCTGGCATGTCAGGGGGACCAGTGCACTATGAATGCTGGCTCCTCCCATGACCAAATGCTTTGGATTTGGTCATTTTTGAGATGCGCGTCCTCGGTTTCCATTATCGGCGAAAACCAAGGTCGCCCATCTCTAAGGTCGATGATCTCAACATTTAGGTTGATCTCTAAGGTCGACCTAAATGTTGAGATATGGACGTCCCCGACCGTATTATCGAAACGAAAAATGGACATCCATCTTGTTCCAATAATGCGGGTTTCCCCGCCCCTTCACCGGGACGTCCTTAGAGATGGACGCCCTTAGAGATGGTCATCCCCATTCGATTATGCCCCTCCATGTTTCAAATGCTAACACGTCTATTGGAATGTATTGACGCTTTAGCGTTTAATGTACCTTAACTTTAACAGCGCGTTAAAAACACTAACGCATCTTAGTAAACATACACCTTTGTGTGATTGTTATGCATTCCTATCATATAATGAAGTTCCTTTCTTTTCTTTTTTTAGCCTGTACACCGCTCTGCTCTGCTGGTCAGTTAAGAGCAGTATAGAAATTTCTGGAAATAAACAAATAAATTTTTAGAATAGTGTTGAGCGCTGAATTTTATCAGCACCAAATTTTCAGCACTGTTTATAGAACCTGGTCCATAGAATATATTTACAAGTGGAACAAACACATGGACGGAGCATAGAAGGGGCTCTCATTTATGCACATTTCTCCAACACCTAGATGCTAACACACCAGCTCTAAATTCTTGTCCCTCACAGGTTCATTTCTACCTGTACTCAGTTAGACTAGTGTTCTAGGCACCCTGCAATACAATTGCCCTTATACCCCACCCCCCTCCTGGATTCTATATAGTGCGACTGGAGTTGCATGCACAAATTAGGTTGTATTCTGATTAGCGCGCACAACTTACTTATCTTAACAAGCCAATCAGCGTCGATAATTGCTGCTTCACATGCAATTATTGACCCTAATTGGCATTAATTTACGCGTAGAACTTGCTAAGCGTATTCTGTAAAGTTCTGTGCATAAATTCTAAGACACAGAACTGGAAAGGGGACATGGCCATGGGCATGGAATACACTGACTCCGCACCTAACTTAGTCACTGGCATTTACAACAAGTTTTACTTGGCATAAATACCTGCAACTAAATTTAGTTTTGTGGACAGGTGCTAGGCATATTCTGTAAACCCCGCCTAACTATAAGCATTGTTTATAGAATACAGTTAGGTGTATTTTTTTTTCAATGCTGATTTTTACGGCACCATGTATAGAATCCAGTCGATAATGTCTACTGGAAAAATGCTTAGAGTACCTGCTCCTTAGTATCTTGTACCTTCTTTTTTTCTTTTTTTTTTTTTGTTACTCCACTCCACTCCACTCTTGGACACCTTCCTTATATTTTTCTAATGCACTATAATCTCAGCCACTAGATCAGAAACTTCATTGTGAAGAGTCTCCAGCCTAATAGCTGCTGCAGCTTCCACTCAACTATTTATATCTATTTATTGGAGTCCTAAGCACTGGAATACACTCCCGCAACACCTTAAAACCCAAGCGGACCACCCCCTCTTCAAGAAGTTGTTAAAGATCTATTTCTTTGCCAAGACCTACTCCCCACTTTTCACCGTTGACTGATGGAAAAGAATTGGAAAAGGTGCAGCGAAGGGCGACTAAAATGATACCGGGGATGGGACGACTTCCCTATGAAGAAAGACTAAGGAGGCTAGGGCTATTCAGCTTAGAGAAGAGACGGCTGAGGGGAGACATGATAGAGGTATATAAAATAATGAGTGGAGTGGAACAGGTGGATGTGAAGCGTCTGTTCATGCTTTCCAAAAATACTAGGACTAGGGGGCATGCGATTAAACTACAGTGTAGTAAATTTAAAACAAATCTGAGAAAATTTTTCTTCACCCAACGTGTAATTAAACTCTGGAATTCATTGCCGGAAAATGTGGTGAAGGCGGTTAGCTTAGCAGAGTTTAAAAAGGGGTTGGACGGTTTCCTAAAGGACAAGTCCATAAACCGCTACTAAACGGACTTGGAAAAATCCAAAATCCCAGGAATAACATCTATAGAATGTTTGTACGTTTGGGAAGCTTGCCAGGTGCCCTTGGCCTGGATTGGCCGTTGTCGTGGACAAGATGCTGGGCTCGATGGACCCTTGGTCTTTTCCCAGTATGGCATTACTTATGTACTTATGCACTCTCCTTAACCCTTACCCTGCTAGATTCGCCCTGTTAGATGTTTTTCATCCTGTCTCCTCCTTGTATACTTTTCTAAGTTTCCTATTTTGTGATCTTTTAAAACTTTTTGTAAGCCACATTGTGCCTGCATGTGTGGGAAAATGTGGGATATAAGCAAACCATAAATAAATAAATAAATAAATATCTCATGTTTCTGTATATCAGATTAACTACCAATGGCTGCTATAGTCGCAACTTTCTCTCTATTTGCCAACACTCAAAGGGTCATGTCGTTTTCCCAGAAAGTGTCCACTCCTCCATCTGCCTCTGCAGTCTTGCTGGATATTTGAGGCGAAGGGTCTGGTCTCCACTGGTTAAGAAAGCCACAGTGGATTCCAACAGCACTTTGGGTATCATTAACAGCTTTTTGTCCAGAATGAGGAACTGAATGAGATCAGGCTAAGCAGGAAAAGGATTTGCAGAAGGAAATACCTTTCACCTTCTTTTTCACTTCACCATTACATTCACAGCTTCTTAAATTCCAGAATGAAGAGTTAAATTTATATAATAAAGGGTAAGAAAAAGCATTCAACGAAGGTGTCTGTTCAGCTCAACATTATCAAATACCCTTTCTATTCCTATTATTGCCAGAATCATAGGTTTTCTGTTTTCATCTATCAGGTCTTTTTTTTTTTTTTACTCTATATTAGAGCACTGTGACTGGGCTTTTTTGATATTATAAATCTCTACTAATGCTAAAAACAGATGTGCAATTTCCTGCATGTAGATTGTTTTACATGAGCAGGACTGGGTCTCATAAAGCCTTTGCTAATAAGAGGACTGGCCCCAAGGCACCTCTGCTAAATGTAATATTCAGTGGTGCCAGAAGAAATAAGCTGAATGCACATTAAGCTGACTTGAAGAGCAATAATTCAGTCAGGCTCATAGAAGCACTCCATTTAAAGGAGGAGGACTGATTACCTTTTATCTCAAGATGTAGTCCACTACATGAACATTCATAAGAACATAAGAATAGCCATACTGGGTCAGACCAATAATCTATCTGGCCTATTATCCTGTTTCTAATAGGGGCCAATCCAGGTCACAAGTACCTGGCAGAAACCCAAATAGTAGCAACATTCCATGCTACCAATCCCGAGGCAAGCAGTGGCTTTCCCCATGTTTATCTCAATAGCAGACTATGGACTTTTCTTCCAGGAACTTTTCCAAACCTTTTTTAAACCCAGATACGCTAACTGCTGTTACTACATCCTCCAGCAGAGAGTTCCAGAGCTTAACTCATTGAGTGAAAAAATATTTCCTCTTATTTTTTTAAAGTATTTCTATGTAACTTCATTGATGTCTCCTAGTCTTTGTACTTTTTGAAAGAGTAAAAAATTGATTCACTTCTACTCGTTCTACACCACTCAGGATTTTGTAGACCTCAATCATATCTCCATCTCAGCCATCTCTTTTCCAAGCTAAAGAGCCCTAACCTGTTTAGCATGTCCTCTTATAAGAGGAGTTCCATCCCCTTTATCATTTTGGTCACTCTTCTTTGAACCTTTTCTAATTCTGATATATCTTTTTTTGAGGTATGGTGACCAGAACTGAATGCAGTACTCAAGGTGAGTCGCACCATGGAGCGATACAGTGGCATTATAGTATTCTCGGTCTTATTTACCATCCCTTTCCTAATAATTCCTAGCATCCTGTTTGCTTTTTTTGGCCACCATCATACACTGGGCAGAAGATTTCAGTGTATTGTCTACAATGACACCTAGATCTTTTTCTTGGGTTCTGACACCCAAGGTGGACCCTAGCATCTGGTAACTATGATTCAGATTATTCTTCCCAAGGTGCATCACTTTGCATTTGTCCACATTAAATTTCATCTGCCTTTTCATTTTTTTCAATTGCTTTGATTTGTTGGTCCAGCTAAATAATATACAGAGAAAGAGGTAAGGCAACAAAAGGAAAGATTAAAATATGTTTTTCTTGTCAGCAAGGCATAAGAACTACAAAAAACATTTACAGGTGATATCATGTTTTACTTGTATATAATAAAATCTTTTTAATATCTCCTCCTCTCTATGATAGAGTAATCACATCAAACATATAAACGGCAAGTAACCGACTCACCTGCAAATGTGCAGTAGAGTCGGAATGCTGAGAGTGTAGAAGTCCAAGCCCCGCCTCCACCAGCAGTACAGCCCAATAGGGAGGAGGGCTTGGACATGGGCGTGGAAATCGGAGGAGGAGGGAGCAGGGAGGGAAGGAGGGGCGGAACTGAGGGAAACAGACGCTGTGGGGAGGGCAGGGGAGAGAGCAGGGTTGGTGGATGGGGGGAAGCCATAGGAAAACAAAAAACTAGCCCGTTGTTACGGGCTTAATGGCTAGTGTATAATAAAGAAGGTCAAATCCTCAAATCCACACCCCTTTACCTTTAGAATTGGCACTGTCACAACCTTTTAATATAACTTTTAGGTGCCTGATTTATTGCATATACATTACTTTAGTCCTACCAATATATAGTTGCCAGATGGGGGAAGGGGGGGAGGTGGAGTTATCAACTTGGGCTACCATTAAGACAGGTTATTATGCCACAAATAGCGCATTTGAAAAATATTTTTTATTTTCGGACGGGTGTAATGGACGCCCGCCAAGTGGCATTTGACTTGTGTAGATCATTACTGCCCAGATTCTTTACCACTAGGTCAATGGCTGGCAGTAAGGTCTCAGACCCAAAATGGACGCGCGGCAATTTTCATTTTGCCGCACGTCCATTTTTGGCAAAAAAAAGAGGCCTTTTTCACAGGCGCGCTGAAAAATGGATTGGTGTGCACCCAAAACCTGCGCCTACACTACCGCAAGCCATTTTTCAGCACGCTTTTGTAAAAGAATCCCTGAGGGATAGTGGGTTTTTAAAAATCAGAAATTTGGGAATCCAAAGGAGATCTGTATGATTTATAGGGATCTGGGTGTCATTGTCGATAATACACTGAAACCGTCTGCTCAGTGTGCTGCTGCGGCTAGGAAAGCGAATAGAATGTTGGGTATTATTAGGAAAGGTATGGAAAACAGGTGTGAGGATGTTATAATACTGTTGTATTGCTCCATGGTGCGACCGCACCTTGAGTATTGTGTTCAATTCTGGTCGCCGCATCTCAAGAAAGATATAGTAGAACTGGAAAAGGTGCAGAGAAGGGCGACTAAAATGATAGCGGGGATGGGACGACTTCCCTATGAAGAAAGTTTAAGGAGGCTAGGGCTATTCAGCTTGGAGAAGAGACAGCTGAGGGGAGACATGATAGAGGTATATAAAATAATGAGTGGAGTGGAACAGGTGAATGTGAAGCGTCTGTTCACGCTTTCCAAAAATACTAGGACTAGGGGGCATGCGATGAAACTACAGTGTAGTAAATTTAAAACAAATCGGAGAAACCTTTTCTTCACCCAACGTATAATTAAACTCTGGAATTCATTGCCGGAAAATGTGGTGAAGGCAGTTAGCTTAGCAGAGTTTAAAAAGGGGTTGGACGGTTTCCAAAAGGACAAGTCCATAAACCGCTACTAAATGGACTTGGGAAAAATCCACAATTCCAGGAATAACATATATAGAATGTTTGTACGTTTGGGAAGCTTGCCAGGTGCCCTTGGCCTGGATTGGCCGCTGTCGTGGACAGGATGCTGGGCTCGATGGACCCTTGGTCTTTTCCCAGTATGGCATTACTTATGTACTTATGTACTTATATAAATATTAGAGAAGAACTCTAGAAAGTATTCCAAAATGTCTTTGTTTTTGGTAAAAATAGTATCTTCACTTTTAAGAATAGCAGATATGTCTGTTGATTTTTAGTAGCGCTATAGAAATAAGTAGTAGTAGTAGTATTTTCTCTTACCTTTAAAAAAATTAGCTAACATTTTACCAGCTTTGTTAGAGCCAGCATAGGGGCCCTTTTACTAAGCCATTTAAGCATCTAAGTGCGCCCAACATGTGCCAAAATGGAGTTACCACCCAGCTACTGCGTGGTACTTGCGGTAATTTCATTTTTGGATTGACGTGCACCCAAAACCCACACCTACACTACCGCAAGCCATTTTTCAGAGCACCTTAGTGAAGGACCCCATAATAAGCAGCCAGTTGGGAGAATAGGACCAAACCAGCCGATTTACTAAGGAGTCCTTTTACCAAGCTGCGGGAAAAAGGGCCCTTCTTTGGTGGCAGGGGCCGTTTCCCCCGTGTGCCCGGGCCCTTTTTACTACAGCAGGTAAAAAGACCCCAGGCACACATGGCCATGCGGTAAGAGAACTCTTATCGCATGGCCATGTGACAGGGAGTCCTTACCGCCACCCATTGAGGTGTTGATAAGGGCTCCTACCCTAACCCGGTGGTAACTGGGCAGCGTGCGGTGATGCCCAATTACCGCCAGGTTGCCACCTCACAAGCCATTTTCAGGGGTTTTCTTTTTCACCTGGGAATGGTGTGCTCAAGGTGGGACTACCGCCGGTGGCTGCGCCGAGCTGGCAGTAATCCTAGAAGAGTGAGCAGTAAACCCGCATTGGGCTTATTGCCACTCTGTAAAAGGACCCTTAATTAACTGATTAAACTGGAATCTTAGGCCCCGAAATTCAGACCGCAGGAGATAGCCGGGTTGTCTTCTGTGGTCAGCGCTAAACCTGGATATTCAAGTCCGGTCTGTTTCCAGTGACCGGCATTGAATATCCGGTTTAACTTTGGCTGGTCCGATTTAAACTGACCATGCTGATATTCAGTGAGACTGGCCAACATTATTCCACCTATTTGGCCGCCAAAATTGGCCCATCTCACTTTAAAATACAAATACAAATCAACTTATGCATCCAGCTTTTCCTATGTAAGCACACAACTATGGAACGCACTACCAAAAGCCGTGAAAACAACGTATAACCACCTAAACTTCCGGAAATCACTAAAAACTTACCTGTTCAATAAGGCATACCCTACCGACCCTACTTAAATACCTCAACCCTGCAACACTACGAAACCAAAGAACGTAATGGACATAACATAACTCTTCCTCTATATGATTCCCCAATATGTTGTTCTACTTGAAACTGATTCTACCATAACATCACCGTGTAACTGTTTACACCGGAATTGGCGAACACCTTTACGGTACTATGTAAGCCACACTGAGCCTGCAAATAGGTGGGAAAATGTGGGATACAAATGTAACAAATAAATAAATAAATAAAAATCAGCAGATAGCTGGTTATAGCGCCCATTATAACCGGCTGTCTTTAAGCCGATAAGCAGCAATATTCCGTGTTGGATAGCTGCTTAAGTGCCATTTTAGCGGCCATTTTCATTTGATTCTTGGGCGGTTAGTTTTTGTATGGATATAATGAGTGTAGAGTTTGGTTTAAGAAAATATTCATTCTTAAGCATTTTAATTTCTGTTTCTAATTTACTGATTTCCTCCTTTTTAATTTTATTTTAGCAGACAATATTAAAGGGTACATCAGGAGTATCATTATTCTGATTCTGTAGACCATTTAATAATAGAGTTACAAAACTCATTATCTAGAAGAAAAGAAGAATTAAGCCTCCAATAGCTTGAATTGCTCTCAGAAATATTTGCATTTAAAGACAAAGTAACATATGCATGATCAGAAACATGAATAGCTTCAATAGAAGTCTTCACAATACCAACCCCCCAACATTCAAAAGCATTTAACCAGCCAGGATCAGCACCTGGCCAGTTAAGTGCCATATAACCAGCTATCTGGCAATATTCAGTGGGGGATACCTGGCTGTCTCCAGCTGAATATCACATTGTAACATAGTAGATGACGGCAGAAAAAGACCTGCACGGTCCATCCAGTCTGCCCAACAAGATAAACTCATATGTGCTACTTTTTGTGTATACTCTACCTTGATTTGTACCTGTCCTCTTCAGGGCACAGACCGTATAAGTCTGCCCAGCACTATCCCCGCCTTCCAACCACAAGCCCCGCCTCCCACCACCGGCTATCACCAGTTAGGGTTAGCAGATAGCCGGTTATATCAGCCATCATACCCGGCTATCTGACGATTTTCAGCCCCACTTTAGCAGCTATATTTGGCAACTTGAATATGTGGGATATCTTTGGTTGGTTAGTAGATAACTGGCTAAGTTTGAATATCAATATAGCCAGTTATCTTCTAACCACCCAAAAATAAGCCGAATGTTCATAGCCGGTCACTGGAAACAGCCCAGCATTGAATATCCGGGTTTAACAGTGACCGCAGGCGTTAGACTGAATATCAGCTCCCAAAGTTTTAGAAATAAAAATGTAGGCTAATCTGGATAGAGAACCATGTGGACCCAAGTGAAATATATAGTCCAGGTCAGCTGGATGAGTTATCCTCTAGGAGTCAATGAGGTTTCAAGCATTTAGTGGTTTAGTTTTAACTATGGATTTCCAGTCCAAAATGGGATCAAGTGATTCATATCACCTTCAAAAATGATAGAATCAACAGATAACAATGCCAGGGTTGATGATATAGAGGAGAAGAAGTCTGGATTATCAATATTCAGCGCATAAGCATTAAGGGGTCTGTCACAAAATTCCTAGCCACCCGCCTGCGGTTACCCTGTGGCCACTTAGAAGGTCTATCCCCAGCACAGCTCAGGTCAGCCTACACCTGCCACTTGTGCTCTACACTAGCACCCTCCTCCCACTGACTGGGTCACAACCGCTTCTGGGTGAGTCTCCCACTCTCAAATTATCCCCAGTGATTTCTAGGTTACTGGGGCCACTCTCCTAGTGGTCCCACAGTTCACAGAAAGCACTCACAGACCCAACACACAAACCACCAGGACTCTTTATCAGTCCTGACAGACAGAATCAACAAACTAAACAGGTTTATTGTCACACTGGAACAATGAACAAAAAAAATGTGCAATCAGCAAACCAATAACAGGTAACTGAATTATGGATCAATTATAACACTAACTAAACATTTGCATACTGTCTAAACAGTACCTGGGAAGATCAGGACATATATTTCACTGAGCCTCAGCAAAGGGATCTGTCTCTCTTTTCTCCCAGGCTAAGACAGAAGCAACAGCCAGCAACAACTGCTGGATAATTTCAAACTCGAGGCCAATCAGAGCCCAGCCAACAAGTTTTAAAAGTATACTGCTCATAGTACTGTAGATTCACTTCTTCACTAAGTGAAAGTAAAGGAGGGCACGCACTTTTCTATAACACATTTAACATAACATGCACCACTTGCTGGCCATCCTAGAGAAATGCATTTCAGAATTAATAAAGGCAATTTTACAGGTTTAAAACACACTGGGGTCCTCTTACTAAGGTGTGCTGAAAAATGGCCTGTGGTAGTGTAGGCACGTGTTTTGGGCACGCACAGAATTATTTTTCAGCGTACCTACAAAAATGCCTATTTAAAATTTTTGCTGAAAATGGACTTGCGGCAAAATGAAAATTGCTGTGCGTTCATTTTGGGTCTGAGACTTTACTGCAAGCCATTGAGCTAGTGGTAAGGTCTCACGCGGTAACCGGGCGGTAATGGTCTACATGCGTCAAATGCCACTTGATGCATGTAGCTGCTGCTCGTCAGAAAATAAAAAAATATTTTTGGATGCGCGTAGTGGACGTGAGCCAAAATTGAAATTACTGCAAAGGCCATGTGGTACCTGGGTGGTAACTCCAATTTGGCTTGCGTTGGGCACGTGTACGTGGCTTAGTAAAAGGGCCACACTGATCTGTCACAGGGTCCTTTTACAAAGCAGCAGTAAGCCCAACGCGGGCTTACTGCTCGCTAAAAGGGAAGTATCAGCGGGCTACTGCAGCAGCCCAGTGGTAGTTCCCTCCCCCAGCGCGCGTCATATCTGGTGCTACAAAAATATTTTTGTAGTGCCAGTGTGTACCTGGCAGTAATTGGGCAGTGCCATGCGCTGCCCGGTTACTGCCGGGTTAGCTTGGGATCTCTTACCACCACCTTAATGGGTGGTGGTAAGTGCTCCCCCCCCCCAAATGGCCGCGCGGCAAGTGCTTCACTTGCTGTACGGCCATTTCCTGCAAGAAACAAAGACCTGCCTTTTACCTGCTGCGGTAAAAGGGGGCCTCGGCGTACATCAAAAACATGCACTGACACCAGCGCAGGCCCCCTTTTGCCGAAGCTTTGTAAAAGGGGCCCTAAGTAACGTGTACATTTGCTGACCAAGTTGGATAGTAATTAACACCCATCTACCAGCAGAATCTTGCTGTTGGGAAAGAACAGAATATTTTAAAGTTTTAGCCAAAAGTTTAGCAACCCCATTTCTTTTCCCAGAAGATGGAGAAAAAAAGCTTTCTAGCTTCTGATGATGAAAGGTGCGTTTATTCAATAAAAGCAATATCTGGATGAAACTTCTTGAAATATAAAAGTAGTTTCTTTCTTTTAATTAGGTGGGATATTCCCTTCACATTCAGAGAAAGAATATTCATATTCTTTAGCCATAACAAATTAGAAAAATATTGCATACAGTCATACAAGAGGAGTATTCCCTAGTACAACTAGCTGTGTCAGGCTGAGTAAGCAAAATCTTCCTCCAAACACAGAAACAAAACATGAACTGAAAACTATGTAAAAAATATCAATTAACATCAATGTGCCCATACCCTCAATCAGAGGAAAAAATGGAGGGTCGAGGGAAAAGGTAGTAAGAGGAGCGATGCAAGAACTCCCATGATACATGCAAATTATCCTATATAATAAAAAGCACCTCCAACATTACGAAGCTGACTCCGTGGCACTGTGGCAGTGTAGGGTTCGTAAGTCTGTAGTTCAGCGTTTCATTGGCTCTCACTGTCAACGAAGAACCAATCAGACAGAACAGAACTTGGAGGTGGGAAGTGGAGTGCATTGAATCTCTAACAATCAATCATATACAAGGAGGTATGAACATCAGTGGAGGCAAGTGCACAGAACGGAAGGGAAGACAAACATTTAATCACTTTGTCAGTCACACACACAGTGCTTTTTTTGTGCCGGTACGCAACGGTACGGCGTACTGGCACCTTTTTTTTTTGCTCCCCCCCCCGCCCCGTGAGTCCATTTCCCGCACGCAGTGCCAGCCCCCATTTCCGGCCGCTGCTGCTTCTCCTGTTGAGCAGCAGCGGCCGCTACACAAAGAAAAAGATTTTAAAATAGACTTCAAACCTGGCTGAAACGCGGCACCCCGGCACTGTAGACAGCCATTAGGCATTGGCTGTTGCCCCGCAGCCGCTCCTCCTCTTGCCTCTACGTCACTGCGCTCCTCCGGGGTCTTCCTCCAGGGGCAGTGACGTAGAGGCAAGAGGAGGAGCGGCTGCGGGGCAACAGCCAATGCCTAATGGCTGTCTACAGTGCCGGGGTGCCGCGTTTCAGCCAGGTTTCAATTTTTTTTTTAAATCTTCTTTTTCTTTGTGTAGCGGCCACTGCTGCTCAACAGGAGAAGCAGCAGCGGCCAGAAATAGGGGCTGGTGCCGCGTGCGTCACGACTTCGCGCCGTTCGCGGGAAACTTGGCAGGGAGAGGGAAACCAACAGAGGGAAGGATTGGGGAGAGAGAGAAAGAGGGAAACCAACAGAGGGAAGGATTGGGGAGAGAGAGAAAGAGGGAAACCAACAGAGAGAAGGATTGGGGAGAGAAAGAGGGAAAACAACAGAGGGAAGGATTGGGGAGAGAGAGAAAGAGGGAAACCAACAGAGGAAAGGATTGGGGAGAGAGAGAAAGAGCGAAACCAACAGAGGGAAGGATTGGGGAGAGAGAGAAAGAGGGAAACCAACAGAGGGAAGGATTGGGGAGAGAGAGAAAGAGGGAAACCAATAGAGGGAAGGATTGGGGAGAGAGAGAAAGAGGGAAAACAACAGAGGGAAGGATTGGGGAGAGAGAGAGAGAGAGAGAGAGAGAGAGAGAGAGAGGGAAAACAACAGAGGGAAGGATTGGGGAGAGAGAGAAAGAGGGAAAACAACAGAGGGAAGGATAGGGGAGAGAGAGAAAGAGGGAAACCAACAGAGGGAAGGATTGGGGAGAGAGAGAAAGAGGGAAACCAACAGAGGAAAGGATTGGGGAGAGAGAGAAAGAGCGAAACCAACAGAGGGAAGGATTGGGGAGAGAGAGAAAGAGGGAAACCAACAGAGGGAAGGATTGGGGAGAGAGAGAAAGAGGGAAAACAACAGAGGGAAGGATTGGGGAGAGAGAGGGAAAACAACAGAGGGAAGGATTGGGGACAGAGAGAAAGAGGGAAATAACAGAGGGAAGGATTGGGGAGAGAGAGAAAGAGGGAAAACAACAGGGAAGGATTGGGGAGAGAGAGGGAAAAACAGATGGAAGGATTGGGGAGAGAGGGGAAAATAGATGGAAGGATGGGGAGAGAGAGAGAGAGGTAAAACAACAGGGAAGGATTGGGGAGAGAGAGAAAGGGAAAACAACAGAGGGAAGGATTGGGGAGAGAGAGAAAGAGGGAAAACAACAGAGGGAAGGATTGGGGAGAGAGAGGGAAAACAACAGAGGGAAGGATTGGGGACAGAGAGAAAGAGGGAAATAACAGAGGGAAGGATTGGGGAGAGAGAGAAAGAGGGAAAACAACAGGGAAGGATTGGGGAGAGAGAGGGAAAAACAGATGGAAGGATTGGGGAGAGAGGGGAAAACAGATGGAAGGATGGGGAGAGAGAGAGAGAGAGGGAAAACAACAGGGAAGGATTGGGGAGAGAGAGAAAGGGAAAACAACAGAGGGAAGGATTGGGGAGAGAGAGGGGAAAACAGATGGAAGGATTGGGGAGAGAGAGGGGAAAACAGAGGGAAGGATTGGGGAGAGAGAGAAAGAGGGAAACCAACAGAGGGAAGGATTGGGGAGAGAGAGAAAGAGGGAAAACAACAGAGGGAAGGATTGGGGAGAGAGAGGGGAAAACAGATGGAAGGATGGGGAGAGAGAGGGAAAAACAGATGGAAGGATTGGGGAGAGAGGGGAAAAACAGATGGAAGGATTGGGGAGAGAGGGGAAAAACAGATGGAAGGATGGGGAGAGAGAGAGAGAGGGAAAAACAGATGGAAGGATAGGGAGAGAAAGAGGGAAGACGCTGGATGGAAGAATGCAGAAAGATATAGGGGAGACACTGGAAGGATGGGGAGAGAAAGCAGAGCTGCTGGATGGAAAAGGGGAATAGAGAAAGACTGGAGAATAAGAGGAAGGGGCATGGGGAGAACAAGGGTGAGGAAAAGATGAAAAGCCACAGGTAGATGAAGGAAATTAAAGAATGGATAGTAAGAGTGAATTAAATCTGGACAGAGAGAGAGCCTGAAAAATATTGAAGAAAGCAAAGAAAAAGGAGACAAAAATGACAAATGGCACAGAAGAGTTAAGCGAAAACAAAGGAAAGGAGAATCACAGCCTGGGACCAATATGGAAAGAAAAACAGTCACCAGACAACAAAGGTAGAAAAAAAATCATTTTATTTTCATTTTAGTGTTTGTAATATGTCCAATTTGAGAATTTAGATTGGCTGTCTTATTTTGCACTGGGTATACTGGAGCTGTAAGAGCTTACAGAGATTATTTATAATGAAAAAAAATCACGTTATTTTTTTCTCCTATAGTACTATAATATTTTCAATGATGTCTGTTTATATGCGCCATGGCTGGTATAGGGGGTGTGGTTAATGTGGGTGTGGCTATCATAGGGGTGGAGCCATATGTGGTGACCCCGCCCATAATGAGTACCGGCACCTTTTTTTGTACAAAAAAAGCACTGCACACACATCACACACACACACACACACACAGACATCACACACACACACACACTCAATCACTCTGTGTATGTCTCTCTTACACTGTCTGTAAAACACACTGTCACTCTCAGTCTCTCACATGGGCAACTGTATGTTGCATTCTCACCAGTAAGGAGCTCTTCTGATGTGATTGTTAAACTGATTGAAGGGCCTGAACAAGGAAAACGAAATATTGTATATAAAGAAATCTTATACATGTAAACAACAAGTATATTCAGAATACAACCGTGGAAACATTAATGGCAGGAACTCATTACATTGCTAGCGCCCGTTTCATTGCGTTAAGAAACGGGCCTTTTTTACTAGTATAATATAATCCAGAAAGGACCATTAGAGAATCAGCCAGATGCCATTCTAGTTGAAACCTGCTCATATATAAATTTATCCAGTAAAGCAGGATCAGTAAACGATTTGGTGGTGTTGCAATAAGTGACCTTCATTAGAGCCAGAGAGAAAAGCCCAAACTTTGCATTAAGAGCTTGAAGTCTGGGACACAAGGCTAAAAACCTTTTGTGTTTTTACACAGTATTTTCTTTGCAAAATCCCCAGCAGTAATGATTTCATTGCCGTTCCACGTAAGGGATTTCTTGTATTTATCAGACTTTATCATGTCCATGACTTGAGGGAACCTTAGGACTTTGCAAATAATAGGTCATGGTAATTTTGTGCCGGGTGAGAGGAGACCTTGTGGGCCTGCTCTAATTCAAACAGGCGGTCGAAGGACAAAGATAGTAAAGATGGAAGAAAGGATTCCACAAATTTCAAAACATCATCTTTCTCTGCCCCTTCAGGAACACCTAATATTCTTAAATTGTTACACCTGCTGCGTTTACTATAATCAGGGCCGCTGAGAGACTAAGCCGGGCCCGGGGCAAGGCTGCCCCCCCCCCACTGCCACCCTTGCTGCCCCCCCCCCCACCTCTGCTGCAGTCCCCGGTCTCACCTGCCTGCCCTCGGCTCCATCCGCCACCAGGCCCCCTGCATTAAGGTCGGCAGCGCCTCAGCTCCGTTTGGAAAGGCAGATCGCCTCCCTTCGGGCCCTCCCTGTGTCCCACCCTCATCTGATGTAACTTCTGGTTTCCACGAGGGCAGGACACAGGGAGGGCCCGAGGGGAGGCGATCTGCCTTTCCAAACGGAGCTGAGGCGCTGCCGATCTTAATGTAGGGGCCCGGTGGCGGACGGAGCAGAGGGCAGGCAGGTGAGACTGGGGACTACAGCGCTGGCGGCCTGGCCTGGTGCCGGGCCCCCCCTGGAGGCCCAGGCCCAGGGAATTTTGTCCCCCCTGCCCCCCCTCTCGGCGGCCCTGACTATAATCCTCCATAACAGCCTGGATATCCAGCAAGAAATTTTTATTTTTTATTTTTTCATCTTTATCTTCACCGTTTTAGGGTGTTTGTTCAAAGAAGTTGCTGCAAGCGTAGCTTCCAGTTGACTTTGGCGATGTGAGGACATCGTCTATCAGGTGAGTAGATGAATAAATTCTGCCTGAATTAAAGAATTAAAAGAAGTTAAGGGGAGTTCCCGCAGAGCTCACTCCTCACACGACAATCCATCTGCAGTGTTCCAGCGCCCCCCCCTACAGTAGCCCACATTGATAACTTCCCCCTTAGTGTAGCTGTGTTCAAAAAAAGATTTAGACAAATCCCTGGAGGTAAATTCCATAAACTGTTATTAAGGTAGACCTGAGGAAAGCCAGGGCTTATCCTTGGAGGTAAGCAGTATGGAATCTATCTACTTTTTGGCATCTGGGCACGGGAATAGCAGTATTCAATAACTCTGTGTGGAACAGTGGCGTACCAAGGGGGGGCGGTGGGGGCGGTCTGCCCTGGGTGCACGCCGCTGGGGGGGTGCCGCGGCGCATGCCTGTTGCCCTGTTTCAGTCCGATTTCGCAATTCGCATGTGTTCACTGCTCCCTCTGAGTCTGCCCCAGAACAGGTTACTTCCTGTTCCGGGGCAGACTCAGAGGGAGCAGTGAACACATGCGAATTGCGAAATCGGACTGAAACAGGGCAACAGGTGCGCGCCGTGGCACCCCCCCCCAGCGGCATGCACCCGGGGGGGGGTGTCATTTCGCCGGGGGGGGGGGGGGGTCGCGCTGCACCCGGAGGGGGCGCATCGGCGATCCACCCCGGGTGTCAGCTAGGGTCAGAATGCCACTGGTGTGCAACGTTTTGGAATGCCCCCCACCACGACCAGGCAACACCCCCTTTTTAGTTGTGCACTAGGGGATTTAGGCATGTGGGGTTATAGATTGGCAGGCAGGAAGGTTTGTATGTAAAATCTAATTAATGCCAATTAACTGCAATAATTGTTAACATTAGTTTATTGCTAGTTAATGGCTTGTTAGTTAGTTAATTTGCATGTGCATCTCGATCCTAAGGGACCAGGATTGGTAACTGTAAACAACAGGATACTGATGGAGATGAACCTTTGGTCTGACTCAGTATGGCAGTTCTTAAATTAAGGTTTACAAGGATATTAGATTACTTATATTGCATTCATGTGGTACAATTAGAATGGTATGTAAATATCTAAGATTCCTTTGTCTTTGGATGGACAAACTTTCAGAATTCAAGGATTGCAGACAGGTATAGTGTATTTCCAACAATTAAAATGACCTGCCCTTGTGCCAATTTTTGGAACGGCAAAGGAGACTAACATATTCTTAAAATGTCTGTTTCTTGAGTATGCAAAAACAAAATTTTTATTTTGAAAACATTCATGCCCTTTTACAGTATGCCAGTGTTTCTTTAAAATGTAATTCCTTTAGCTAGATTAGAAAACTGAAGAATACTACTACTACTACTACTATTTAGCATTTCTATAGCACTACAAGGCATACGCAGCGCTGCACAAACATAGAAGAAAGACAGTCCCTGCTCAAAGAGCTTACAATCTAATAGACAAAAAATAAATAAAGTAAGCAAATCAAATCAATTAATGTGAACGGGAAGGAAGAGAGGAGGGTAGGTGGAGGCGAGTGGTTACGAGTCAAAAGCAATGTTAAAGAGGTGGGCTTTCAGTCTAGATTTAAAGGTGGCCAAGGATGGGGCAAGACGTAGGGGCTCAGGAAGTTTATTCCAGGCGTAGGGTGCAGCGAGACAGAAGGCGCGAAGTCTGGAGTTGGCAGTAGTGGAGAAGGGAACAGATAAGAAGGATTTATCCATGGAGCGGAGTGAACGGGAAGGGGTGTAGGGGAGGACGAGTGTGGAGAGATACTGGGGAGCAGCAGAGTGAATACATTTATAGGTTAGTAGAAGAAGTTTGAACAGGATGCGAAAACGGATAGGGAGCCAGTGAAGGATAAAGACAAAAATCTGATTCCCCTTATGATCATGTACCTTGTCAAAGAGTGTTCTTGTCTGGCAGTTTAGGTCTCTTATACTATGGCTAATACATTTCATTGAGTAGTCCCTATGTAAAAACCTATCTGTCTGTCAAAATCTTTCTGTGTGGTTCATAATCTTCTCAACCTTAGTGGGAGATTTCTTTTCAATCTAACATGTTGACTTTGCAAATGTAAAATCAGAGACAAACAACCTGATGAGACATGTGATCCTTGTTCCAAGGTCAGTTCTTTAACCCAAGCCTCAACAAATTTTCAGTGAAAAATTTAGGAGCCAGATGCTGAGACCTTGCAATCCTACCCACTTTGTTGAAAAGTAGGATAGGGGAGAGGACAGAAATCAACTCCAAGATCTGTGCAGCTCCTTTAGGGCCTGTCTTCCCATTTCTTGTCTAAGGAAAAAGAAAGCTGAGGCCCAGATGATCAAAAGCCCTGCATTGTTCCAAACAGCGCCCTAAAAATAGCGCCGGGACAGCGCAGGGCTTTTCTGCATCGATGATCAAAGATAATGCATGCAAATCTAAGCAGCGCTATTATCTTTGATCATCATGTTTAAAGTGCGGGAGAATTGTGCTGAGCATGCGCTCAGCACAATCCTCCCGCACTTGTTTGACAGGTCTGGGCTGTCAAAAGCCCAAACCTGTCAAACAGCCTGCCGAGGCCCGAACCCCCCCCCCCCACGAACCCCCATAACTCGTGATGGCCGCCTCCGGCCAAACGCTATCCCACCCTCCTTCCCACTCAGCGACGGGGGGGTGGGCTGGAGGTTCGGTGGGTCTCCAGCCCACCCCAACTCCTTCTCCCCCACAAGCGTTCTGAATCCATGGTCCCCCCAGCGTTCTGATTCCCTGGTGGTCCCTGGTGGTCCGTGGTCACCCACCCTCCCTGCCGGCCCCCCCTACCTTTTGTTGGAGGAGGGACGCAGCCTGCCTGCCTCCCTCCTCTTTCTGTTGACGCCGCTGCAAAATGGCAGCGCCCAGCCCCGCCTATTGCATCCTGGGATGCGCTGGGCGGGGCTACAGACCATGTAAGGGAATCCCTCCCTTTTGCAGCGACGTCGACAAAAAGAGGAGGGAGGCAGGCAGGCTGCGTCCCTCCTCCAACAAAAGGTAGGGGGGCCAGCCGGGGGGGCCGGCAGGGAGGGTGGGTGACCACGGACCACCAGGGAATCATCAGAACGCTGGGGGGACCATGGATTCAGAACGCTTGGGGGGGAGGAGTTGGGGTGGGCTGGAGACCCACCGAACCTCCAGCCCCCCCCCTCCCGTCGTTAACTTCCGTGCAGAAACGCACTCGAGGGCCGGAGTTTGCAAACCACCTATGATCAGAGACTTCGAGCGCCTGCAACAATGCACTCGAGGGCTCTTAGCGCAAGTAGCATGCAACTGCATGCTGGACAGGGCTCACCATTCCTCCCCAATGATGCAAAGTCTAACGCCAGCTCAGAGCTGGCGTTGATTTTGCCACGGCCAGCGACCCAATCTTTGGCGCGCTGGCCGCTGATCATTGGGGATGAATGCTGGAAGCCCTGTTTAGCATGCATTTGCATGCTACTTGCGCTAAGAGCCCTCGAGTGTGTTGTTGCAGGCGCTCGAAGGCTCTGATCATGGGTGGTTTGCAAACTCCGGCGCTAGTATGGCGTTAACAGCCTCTAGCGCCGGAGTTTGCTTTTGATCATGAGGGCCTTAGTAAATTTGCAAGCCACTAGAAAAAATACAAAGCCAGCAGCCACCCTCCCCAGCTAGTCTCTCTCTCTCTTTCTTTTTCATTTCCTCACAGTACCATTATCTAAGGATCAAAGCTACTGCAAGCAGAAGCAGGCAGTTAATGAGCAATTTGTCAATACTGGCTGCTGGATGTATAAAGGGTTTCTGCACGGAAGTTAACTCACATGGTAGACATCAGCATACAGCATATTAAAATGCATGGTAAGCAGTCTTTTGCCTAACCTGCAACAATGAAGAGATACGTGCTGATGTCTCCTGCACTAGCACAACACAAGAAATCTGCTAGTTCTGAGGTAGAGCCCTCCAACCCAAACCCCCTGCTCTCGGATACCCTTCTGCATTGGCCTGCGCTCCTGACCCGACCCAACCCCCTGCCTTGACATACAAAAAACAATCCTTGGTAGTCTAGATAGCAGTGCGGAATCCTTATGGATACAAATTCCATGTGTGAAGGGAAGAAGTACACTGGTAGGGCTATACTACCGTCTGCCAGATAGTAAGATGGTGCCTTCACCCCTTGAGAATTTTGCAAAGCTGGTATTCTCTCATATTCATTATTTTGGTGCCAAGGGAGAGGGACTCCAATCTTCTCACTGTCTGTGTAGTCGGGGGTGGGGGGGGGAGGGGAGGAAGGTTGTAGTCCCAGATAAGCTCCAAAATTATCATTCTGAAATAAATGTAAGACAATTCTTAGCCGGTGAACGTTTCTCTTTATTAAAATGCTGGCAAGTGTGAGACAGCATATATCAATCTATTCCTCCAGATAATAAGGCTTTTATGAGTTTCAGCTAATTGCAGAAATTTCCTATCTTATCACCTTTTTTTTCAAACTATGAGAAAAGGCAGAGTACATTTCCTCCCATTACATATATCATTCCATCTTCCACATGCTCTGGCCTTGACTTAGAACACTGACTGCTTTTGCTGATACAGAGGAAAATCTATTTATTATTTTTCTTATCTTTCTTTCCCACTTAACCCTTGAGCTACCTGTGAAGCCTGCAAGTCATATTCACAAGGTTTTGCCTTTAAAATGAGATAATGTCAGGAATGGCATCTTCTGAATACAAAGGATGAGACTCACAGTCCCTTTCCACGGTCTGTTTTTGCTGATTTGTCTCTGCTGATTAGAAGTCAGCTTTTTGCCCAGTTGACATGGTTGGAGGCCTAAAGCCTTCTTTTTCTTCTTTCTGAAGAGCCCCTAGGAGAAATTATGGAAAACAGAGAAAGGAACAGTTTGCTTTGTGGAAGATTTATCAGTTATCTCAACTTTTAAATTAAGTAATTGAACAAACTCTTCTGGATTTTTACAGAAATGAATTTTGTGCATTAAGGAGTTTTATCTTGGCTTGTCGCTATAAAGCATTTTTGCTTTCTGCCTATTTTCTGCTGTGGACATCTGCAGTGATCAGTATTTGTTAGAGGTATCCTAAGCTTATCCTATTGAATACATTCACCATTTTAACACTTCTAGAGAATTGGTGTATAGGTTTGAGTGAAAATGGAGGAAAGTCAAATCATATCTTAACTTGGCTTATTGTAGAAGTCTTTATTCAATGTAGAAAACACTTCTTAAGCAGGCTAAATCCTCCTACATTTCAAAGCTCATTCATTCTCATGAGAATTATCCTAGATAAGTGTGCCTTTACTGTTCTGATAATTCTTCCTTTTGACTTCCTGGCTTCAGTCTGATCATTTTTCTGCCCTCTGCACAGTCCCTTAGAATCTCCTGTAGTGCTTGATGCCCAAAGCTTTTTAATTTTTAACCAATTTTTCCCCTTTGTCTCACTTTTGTCTTGGGAAGCTCATGAAGCTTTCAGGTTCATTACACTGGTCTCTCTGATTTAAATAATAATAAAAAACCTTTCAGTTGGACTCTAGTGTACCTCAGAATTTCTGGCTTATCTCTCTCTTTTCCTTTCTTGCAAAGCTTGTAGGGAAAGCTGTGATTCAACAGGCGATTAACTATGGAACGCTACCATTAATTTGCATCCTGTGCAATCAGGCTTTTCTACCACTAACCAGACACAACACTGAAACTGCCTTGGTAGCAATGCTGAATAAACTTGTCTATCTTCTGAATGCTCGGAAAGAGGTCCTTGTGATTCAACTTGATCTCAATACAGCCTTTAGTGTTGTGGATCAATCATTCCTTTTTCCATGCCTACAGGAGACTACCTTTAAAGGAACTGTGCTACACTAGTTCAGATACAGTTTTTCGTCTCGCAACTTCCTGGTGTCTGTTGATAGTTCTCTTTCTATCCCTTCCCCTCTAGCCTGTGGGGTTCCACAGCAGTCAATTATGGCTCCAACTTATTCTCCCATCCTCATCATACCCCCCCTTGGCATCATTGTGCCCCTCTGTCCTGCATTGAACCTCATAATTAACCTCCCTTAGCATTTATCTCTCTCCGTTCCAAACATTCCCTTATTATCATTAATCCCGCCTTCCCCAACAACCCCACTTCAGCATCATTCTGTCTCCCTCTCTAAAAACTCACCACCTTTGCATCAAAGCCTCTTCCCTTCCCAACAACCTCCCGCCTTAGCATTTATCTCCTCCCTTTTTTTGCCTCTGGCTGAAGCAGATACCATACCCATACCTAACTGATTGCGCTCCTGCTGGTTTGGCAGCAGTGCTCTGGGACAGTCTATACTTTTTGTGCCAGGGAGATCTTGGGAAGTCCACCATCAGTGCTGCTCTTATCTTTGACACTTTGCATTTCCTGTACCAGCAGGATCTGGGAAACATACCGGCTGTGCTGCTCTGGTTTCAGATCTTCCGCACCTCCTGTGCTGGTGGGGACTAAGGAACCCAACCAGCCATAGTACTCCAGTCTGAGGTCTTCCAAATTTCCTGGGCTTGCAGAGCCTGGAGAACTCTGCCAGCTATGCTGCTCCAATTCCTCACATCAAATAATGCTTGAGAAGAGGGGTTCACCATACTTAAGCAGGAGAGGCCCTCCAATCACAAGAGACTCACACAAGATGTGTAAAATTTGGTATCTCTTTTATGGCCTGTGCTCCTTGTCTCCAGTTGAACTCAACTGAGGAAGAGGTTGCTGGTCATGTGTTACATGTGTGAATAAAGCTTTTCACTTAGAAGGAAGAAGTCTGGGTCAGCTATCTCTATCCAGCAAAATCTATTCTTCCAGAGCCTTGGGGTCCAGTCCACACTATCATATACTTGACCATAATAATAATAAACCCAGTAACCAGGAATAGGCTTGGAAGTGCATCACTGGTTATATTTTGTGTGCTCCAGTGTGAGGTTATAAGCATACGACAGTAGATATTCAATCATAAATACAGCAAATAAAACTCAGCACAGTAGAAAATCAGTGAATAAATGAGGCAGCTAATGTATTCTGCAGATGTCTACAAAGTATTTTTATTATACTTTCATTGTCACCTAATTTGTATGTAATCCTTAGTTATTCTCTGCCCTGGCTTTAAATTGTATCTTTTTGTTTCTCATCACCTTTTCTGAATCAATGTTTGCCTTGACTTCTTTTCAGTTGACCTGTGTTTAAGCATTAGGTTTGGTCCAGATACAGACCTGCAAGCATTTGCTTTGCTTACAAAAAGCTTTAGGTGTAGACATTTTTCTTTTTTAACAGCTAAATAACTTTTTCAACGTGCGTTTCTTTTGCCTTGTTTAGCACACAGCTTTTCAGGGCTTACCAAGATAGTATCATCAGTAATGAATATGCTCTCTCAACAGTGCCAGGTACAGCTGATACTAATCTGCAAGCCTGGAATGAATGGGAACTTGTGGCCACTGTTTATAAAAGAGTCTGAGATGTACAATACACCAAACTGCTCTATCCTTTCAATGGAATGGACAGGCATGGAGAAAATATAACTTTTATTTAATATGAGATATGATAAATTCATACATTTCATTTGCTTGTGAATCCCAGTATTAACATATCACACCAGAACTTGGGTATGCAATATAATGCACTGTATTGCAAAATTTAATATTAGTAATCTATTATATTTATTTAAAGCGGCAAATATTTAGGCCAAAACACCCCTGAAAATGAATCCAAAATGTTGTTATAACCATGATTTGCATTCTGTAATGCAATGAATGTGTTACTTACAGGAGTCATAAATACCATTTACATAGCATGTAATTTCTTTAGATGAGATTAAGTAAAGAGGTGTGGTAGCCGTGTTAGTCCACTCTTAAAGGTTATCAATAGAAATCAAACAAAATAAAACATGGAAAAGAAAATAAGATGATACCTTTTTTATTGGACATAACTTAATCCATTTCTTGATTAGCTTTCGAAGGTTGCCCTTCTTCGTTTAGATGAGATTGAAAGAAGGCACATGGAGGGTGGTTTGGCTGAAAGGAGATATAGGGATGGGCTGCTGCGTGTTATTGCATATTGTATGTTGTTGTGCGTTGTTACCAAAGAATGAGCAGAAAAAACACATTTCTTGTTTTTTGAATTTGCTGAAAATAGTGCACACTGTCCTCCACCAGTTGAGTTAAGCTGAATTTACTGCGGAGGAGGCAGTGAAGAAGAGTGCTCAAGTTGCATTGACACTACTATTGAGTTTGCAGCTATCTTCGTGACTGACTCTTGCGGGGCTACTGACGATTATGGAACACATCTTGTAGACCCCTTGAGCATTTGAGCCATTTTACAGCGTATGGTATGATTCGGTGGTGAATACGCAGAGTGACCTCATTTCAGAGTTTACGTGTCAAGCAAAGACTATATACATCTGCTCAGAAAGGAGTTTATACGTTGAGCAAGAGATTTTCCACAACATTATGAAAAGAATTGCTGCAGATCTTCATATAGTAGTTATTGTATAGGTTTTATATCTTTCAATGTTTATGTGGAGTGATTTTAGGTTGTATATGTGGGTATGAATGAGAGTGTGTAAATGTGATAGGATGACAGTATATTATGTTTAGTTTTTTTGATATTTTGATAATTAATAAAGATTGAATTGGTAATAAACGTTTACGGTTGCTTGATAGTTTATATATATATAAAACAAGATATCAGCCCCAGCTACTTAGTGTCAAAGGTGGAAATGCATCAATGTTCTTAAGACGTCAAAATCCTCAAAAATGTATATACATTCTAGATTCTAAAGTCCATACTTATCTTGTAACATAACACTGAAGATAATTCTTCTGGACGATAATCTTCTGCACAATGACTCCAGAAAAAAATGTTACTCTGGAAAAATAAATGTATTTGCTGTTTGAAAAAATTCCACTGAATCACACAGACCGTCAGGTTCAAAACAGGCAAGGTGTCAAACAATTACTTTGAATTTTTCTCCTTTTTTAACAATTTCAATTACTCCAAAAGGTAAATAAAACTCAAGGGCATGCCATCCACTCCGTCGACTGGATAAGCCAAGCTGATTCAACAATGGCACTCCTCCTGGACTCTACATTTCAAACAGCGGATAAACTTATTTTTCCAGAGCAACATTTTTTTCTGGAGTTTTTGTGCAAAAGTGAATAGATTATCATCCACAAGCATTATCTTCAGAGCTATGTTACAAGATAAGTATGAATTTTAGAATCTAGAACGCATGTAAAATGTTGAGGACTTTGACATCTTAAGAATATTGACAGTGGATAACTGGAGCTGATATATATATGTATAGTAGGGGTTAAAAGTTGGAAGTTTAATAAAGTTTGTTTTAAGAGATGTGGTGGTTTTATAAATAGTATACACATTGTTATCTAAAACCATTTGTGAAATAGAACCCTGTATGTGTAATTAGAATACCTATTATATTAGGGATATCCTGGAAATCTGGGCTGTTTGCGGCTCTGGAGGACTGAACTTGAACAAAACTGCTCTATACCTTCCCCCACTGCTGGGAAGGGAAAGGTCTATCTTAAAGGCACTGACTGTCTTCTACCACACCGTTCCATTAGTGCAGTCTAATGCATCCACATAGTACCCAGAGACTGGGCTCTCCTGGCATTTCTTTTACCTTCCCATGGAATAATGTAAATGGAAAATGAACTGAGACAGTTGTATGCACAGTAGGGAGGTGAAAATGCCCCTACATGATTTTTATTGTATACTCTAGAGAAATAAATTATCCACTTTACAGGGAACAAAATGGCACTGCCTCTGTAACATTCATTGTAAGGATGGGCTTTTTCCTTTAAAGTCTGTGCTTGATTGTTCTACCGATTAAAAGTACTTTGCCTTGATTTAATATAAGAAGGAAGACAGGGCAGAGATAGCTTTCTAGAAGATATGACAAATCACCGTTAAATAATAAATGTGTAGCAGGATTGCACAAACCCACTCAGTACATCAATTTGGAGGAGGTGCAATATATCATTTGCTGAACACGGTATCATAAGTCTTCCTTTATCTGTGACTTCTTATACAGTATGTGCTCAGTTCACTCAAATTTGGAAATTTAAGAACACTTCTGGCAGATAACAAGTGGGCAAAGTGCGCTCTCAGGGACTGCCAACGCGGTGACATCTCACAGTGCCATTCCTCTTCTACTCATTCACTTGGGTGTGACTTAAATGTTCACCTCACTCCCCACTCTATCTGCAAAAAATGCATATTTTTAGTGTATGCATAGCAGACATGCCAAATCATACGCATTAGGTGTGCAACACATGTATCTGATCCCCTTTTCCAGCTCACGTGCCAAAGCGCTCTTCCCTCCAGAACTGGCTCCTTGCCCTCGTGATAAGGAACTCACTCTCTTCCCTCTCTCCCCACCCTTGGTTTGGCATCTCAAACTCTTTTTCCTCTCCTCTTCCCCTTGATTTGGCTTCCCTAACTCATTCACCCTCTCTCCTGGAGCTCTTTAAACTTGCCCTTGACTGCCAGTCACAGCGCTGAAAACAGGCTCCCTGTGGACAGTCCGCAGGGCCTTCCCTTTGCCGGTCCTGCTTCCTCTGATTCTACTTCCTATTTCTGGAAGGGCATGACTAGCAGAGGGAAGGCCCCATGGACTTTTCAGCACTTCTGCCACTGCTGGTACCGGCAACTGAAGGCAAGTTTAAAGGACCCCAGGGGAGGGGGAGGAGGAAAGTGAGTGAGAGATGCCATGGCAGAGTGGGACAAGGGAAGGGAGGGAGATTCCATAACCATGGGGAGGAGGGTCCTGTGGGGGAAGAGGGAGAGATACTGGACCTGTAGGAGGGAAGGGGGCAGGAGAGATATGGACATTTGATGAATTGGGAGGAAGGGAAGAGAGAGAGAGAGATGCTGGACATGAGAAGGGATAGGAACATAGAGGGGTGATGCTAGACACATGGGGAAGGGATAGGGACACAGAGAAGCGATGCTGGACACATGGGGGGAATAAGAACATAGAGGGGCAATGCTGAACACATGGGGGGAATAAGGACACAGAAGGGTGATGCTGGACAGGGAAAGAATACAGAAATAGAGAAGGGGGTGCTCAACATGGTGGGAGGAAAGGAGCAGGTACACGGGAAATGCTGGACAGGGTGGTTAGTAACACAGAAGGAAGATGGATGGTAGACATGGAGAGAGAAGAAATGCCAAATGGACAAAGAGACCCTGGCAAGAGAGTTAAAAGAAGAGAGTGGCAAGCAGAAACCAGAGACTAGGACCAACATGATTAGAAAAATAACATGTCCAGGTGGCAACTGTAGAAAAAGGAATTTTTATTTTCTATTTATTGATTAAAATATGCCAGTTTTTTGGAATGCACATCTGCCACAACTGGTTCCAGTCATGGCTGGGGCCGGCAAGAAAAACATCCAGCATTCTCCAGCATAGAGGTGATAAATCTCCAGCTTTGGGATGGGCCACCCTTGGTGTCTCTGGCATAGAATCAAAGAATGAGGCAGTGGTCAGATTTGCAGGAAATATGAGATTTGAAATTCTAACAGCTAAGAGATCCTTTTACAAATGTGTGATAGGCAGTTACCCTTGGATTTTATATATGGTGCCCAGAATTGGGTATACTGCTTGAGTTGTGCACGCACCTTAATGGGCTAACGAGCAACAGTTGGATGCTAACAACCAACTACTGATGTTAATTGGCACCAATTGGGATTTGCACCTGGATCTGGCTGCTTGCTATTCTATAACGCTGGGCACCCAAATCCCATAGTGTGCAACTCAAAAGAGGGAGTGGCCGTGGGAAGGACATGGGTATGTCAGGGTTTCCATAAAGTTGCATGCATTGTTACTGAATAATGGATCAGCTTGCCCAGCTTGGGTACCAGTATTTACACCAGGTGTAAGTCTGACACCCAAAGTTAGGGCATGGGAATTGGCACTAAGAACAATTCTATAAGGGGTGTGCACCCTTTATAAAATCGTGCCTAGCACTGTTCTTAGCAAACTGCAGGTAGCGCACGACACATACCTTGTGCTAACTGGAACTTGCACAGTCAGGTCTACTTAGTGCTTTCCCTAAATAGGTGATACTAATTGCATCCATGCTAACTGCGAGCAGTGTACTGCAGAATCTGCAAACGAAATGCTGGGCACCCCTCCCCCAATAGTTTCCATGTTAGATTGGCACTTAACATATGTTAATTTTAGGCATTTTAGTAAAAGGGTCCCTAAAAGTTGAAAATCATACTTTCAAAGTATTGTTTTTGACTCATAGGCCCCCTTTTATTAAGGTGCGCTAGAATGTTCTTGTTACTAACAGTAACATAGTAAATGACAGCAGATAAAGACCTGAATGGTCCATCCAGTCTGCCCAACAAGATAAACTCATTTTACATGGTATGTAATACTTTATATGTATATCCGAGTTTGATTTATCCCTGCCTTTCTAAGGGCACAGGCCGTAGAAGTCCGCTGTGCACCGGTTTTATTCTCCAAATACCGGCGTCGCCACCCAGTGTCCACTAAGACTCTATAGATCCATTCCTTCTAAGCAGGATTCCTTTGTGTTTATCCTACGCATGTTTGAATTCCTTTACCATTTTCATCTCTGCCAGCTTCCGCGGAGGGCATTCCATGTATCCACCACCCTCTCCGTGAAAAATACTTCCTAACATTACTCCTGAGTCTGCCCCCTTCAACCTCAATTCATGTCCTCTAGTTCTACCACCTTCCTGTCTCCGGAAAAGGTTCATATGCGGATTAATACCTTTCAAATATTTGAGCCTCTGTATCATGTCACCCCTGTTTCTCCTTTCCTCCAAGGTATACATGTTCAGGTCGGCAAGTCTTTCCTCGTACGGTTTGCAACGCAAATCCCATACCATTTTTGTAGCTTTTCTTTGCACCGCTTCCAGTCTTTTTACATCTTTAGCAAGATAAGGCCTCCAAAATGAACACAATACTCCAAGTGGGGCCTCTCACCAACGACTTGTAGAGGGGCATCAACACCTCCTTTCTTCTGCTGGTTATACCCCTCTCTATGCAGCCTAGCATCACGGCCGTCGCCTTGTCACATTAACTGCAAAAATAACTTGTGGAAAACTTTGAAATAATTGTTGGAGGATGAACCCAGCATTTTCTCATAGGGGTCATAAAGAGACAATCTTCTTGCTGCACACTAACCCCCAAATTCTTTAAATTGCATTTAAAATTGTACGTGCAAATTTGGGGGCATGGAATTTAATTGAATAACAAGCTAATTAGTGCTGATATTTGGGTGCTAATTACTGGCACTAATTGGCATTAATTAAAATTTATTTGTGCATTTTTAGTCATGAGGAGTCACACGTAAATTTTACGTGTGACTCCAAAATGGGGGTGCAGTCATAGGAGGGTCAGGGACGGATCAGGGGCATTCCTGCAATTTATGCATGCTGTTATAGAATTAAGGGGATTCCTGCCTAATTTAGGCACGAAGATTCAATCAGGGTTTACGGTGCACATTGTCGCATCTAAAGCTAGGTGCTAATCCCAGTGCTATCTTTCAGTGCCTCTTACAGAATAGAGCTTAGAGCAGTAGTTTTGGTGCCGATTTTTCAGTGCTATTTATAGAATTTGATCCTGATTGTATTGCAGATAACCCACAAATGCTTAACACCACTTACTGAAGGGGCATTAACTGTGCTGTGTTATCTGTTGCTTTAAGAGTTAACACATGGTAAGTCCCTGTGCATTAATGGCAAGGCACAATCCAGACCCATTCCCCACTCGATTTAATGCTAGAATTATCACGTGAGTGGGGTCAAGCCACTGTTGCTGTGGTCATGGACTAAGTTAGTGTGTGTTAATTCCAATATTAACTGCTTAGCACACTTTAGTTAAAGGGGCCTCATGTCTATATAACTCTCAGATCTTCAGTTCTGCTTGTTTAGCTCTTGATGGGGCACAAACAGACAGACATGACCACTCCATAAAAAGCTCTTTCCATACTTGTGTTAAAGAATGTCTAAAAATGATTACATGTTAAAAAAGGCCATAGGTGGAGGGCCTGTATATCTTGTGACATCCAAGTGCACCCCTGTTATCTAAGTATAATGTGATTTCCATTTTAATTGTATTCTGGTACTAATAAAGTGAAATACAGTACAGCACAATAAAGTAGCAAATTACAACCCCCCCCCCCTTAATTCCACAGTCAAAATTATCTCAGCAAAAACACTATCCCTCCTCCCAATCTTCCCTTATCCACCCTAACCCCTCACACAGGGCCTCCCTCCTCCATCTCAAACATGCATGCTACCAGATTAGGGTGGACAACAAATGTAGCATAAATAAGACCCACAGGCAATGACAGTCTACAATACATTAATAAAAACAGGTTGTTCACTCTGACTCTCTGTACATCCCAGTTATCTCTGTAGGAGTAGCCAAAGGAGTGATCCCCATTGTTTTGCCCCTTTGGAGGTGACTCTTTCCAGTGGCAACAGCCTCTTGTCAGGAGGCACCACGGGGAGGAGAGAAAAACTTGGCTTCAGGGAGAGCACTGGATTTTCTATAAAATGTGTGCACACAAAGGACTTGAGCAAGTACAGTTTTGAAACGTGTGAGCAATATTGCTGATTGATTTATTTTATTTGATATACTTCCATTCGTTAGGCACCAACAAAGTGGTGTACATTTAAAATATCAAACACGGAAAAGAATGCCAGTTCTGAATAGGACAGTAAAAGTAAAATCAAGAGGGTATCAGGTTGCAGGTCAAGGGTTATCAGAAAACATACCAGGAGGAGGGAGTCTTTAACCTTAAAAAATGCAGACAGGAAGTAAAAGCTTCAGAAGGAGGTGACTAGACTAGGGACCATTTGGAAGGATGAAGATTCTATTAGGTGATTCAGTTTAAGAAAACGTACAATTTTTTCTGCTAACTTTTAGAAGTCTTTTAAAAATCAGCATAAGAAGTTGTTTCACATTTGCACATGTGGGGGTCACAGCCCCCATCTCCAATCCTTCCCAGTACTGCTATGCACTGAATTCATTTAAAAAATAAAACAAAACCAGACACCTCTACCTAGAATTACCTACACTACCAGTCTAATACTTTCACTTCCTCCCAACACACTACTCAAAATGTTCCCCCCAAAGCCAAGTACAGCCCTTTTAGCCACAGGGTTCTCACTCCTTCTCTTCACAGGTCCAGCACACTCTCTCCCTCCCTCCATCCATCCCTTCCCCCACACCTCAGTACCCAGCACTCTCACTATCTCTCAGACAATATCCCTCTCAGTCCCCAAAGCCTCAGCACATTCCCCTCACAGGCTTCCTCAGCATTGTCATGTAATGCCCACCTCAGGTTTGCATCACCAAGGGAGAAGGGTAGTTGGCAGAAGAAGTACCAAAGAGGTTCCCAGCTTACTAACTCAACTAGAGACTGGGGAGCCCTTTTACTAAAGGGTGGTAGGGCTACCGCACAGGTAACGTGCATCAAAACAGCACCACTGAGGGGCTCGCTGAGGTGTCCTCTGGTATTGCTGTGATCAGCGCGTGCCAATCTCCACGGTAGCAAATAGAAATTATTGGCGTGGGCACATTACCACACAATAAACGATTGAGACAGGAGTTGCACGGGAGGGGAGCCCTTACTGTCTCCTAAACAGGTGGCAGCAGGGGCATATCTGCGTGGGGCCTCAGGGGCCTGGGCCCCCGCAGATTTCGCCCTGGACCCCCCTACCGCTGCCAACCCTCCCCCTCCGTTGCTGTCGCCTACCTTTGCTGGCGGGGGCCGCCAACCCCCGCCAGCCGAGGTCCGCGTCCTCCTGCCGCTGCCGGCTGCCTGTAAAAGAATTCCGTCAGCTGGCGGGGGACCCCCAACCCCCGCCAGCCAAGCCGAGGTCCTTTCATTTCTTCCAGTAAAGCTAGTGCCGAAAGTTTCTTCTGAGTCTGACGTCGCTGCACGTTGTACGTGCAGGACGTCAGACTCAGAAACAGAATGAAGCTCATTCTGTTTCTGAGTCTGACGTCCTGCACGTACAACGTGCAGCGACGTCAGACTCAGAAGAAACTTTCGGCGCCAGCTTTACTGGAAGTTCTGGAAGAAATGAAAGAACCTCGGCTTGGCTGGTGGGGGTTGGGGGTCCCCCGCCAGCTGACGGAATTCTTTTACAGGCAGTCGGCAGCGGCAGGAGGTCGCGGACCTCGGCTGGCGGGGGTTGGGGTCCCCCGCCAGCGAAGGTAGGCGACAGCAACGGCGGGAGGGAGATTGGCAATGGCAGCGGCTGGGGGGAGGGGGATCGGCAATGGCGGCAGTGGCGGTGGGGGGGGGCTATAATGTGCCCCCTCACTCTGGCCCTGGCCCCCCCTACCGCCGCAGTTCAGATACGCCCCTGGGTGGCAGTAAGGGCTCTCGGCTGTAATTGCCATTTTAATGAGGAAATTAGCGAGTGGCTATTTAAAAAAAAAAAACACCAAATGTGGCCATTTTTCAGCTGTGCTAGAAAATGGCCGGAGCGTGCGGCAAACTCACTCGCTAATCGCAACACCAGCCACTTTCTAGCACGGCTTAGTAAAAAGATCTTTAGGTGAAAGAAGTTCTTGCCTGTGAGGGGTCAGAATGTGTCCACATTTCCCAACCCAACCTGTGTGTGCAGTTGACCTTGAACGATACTCAGTAGGAATGCAAGAGATGGCAACTGATATACTCTGCAAAGCATAACAGCAAAACGTTACTGCAGGAGCAACAACAAATCAATAGATAAACCATTAGAGGCAGTACAGATTAATGCATGTAAACAGTGCAGTGGGAAACTCACAATCTGTATGTTTTTTGCCCAGAGTCTCTCAGAGGCAGCAAGCTTAGGGACCCTTTTACAAAGCTGCGGTAAGCACCAATATGAATTTACTGCAAGTTAAAAACGCCTACCTCGGGGCATGTTGAGGTGTCCTGCGATAGTTTTGGCATGTACATGTGCTTTCCATGCGCTAAATAATAATAATAATAATTTTTTTGTAGTGCTGGGGGTGTATTTTGGGGCAGAGAGTGGGCGTGTTCAACGGTAGCGCGTGGGTATTGCCGTGCACTGAACCATTAGTGTGTGATTAGCGTGTGAGCTCTTACCACCTAGAAAATAGGTGCACTTAAGGGCTCATACACTAATTAATAGCCATGCGCTAATGGAAAAATTTGGACGTGGCCATAATTGGGGTAAAATGGCCAATTTTTGTATATCAGCAGTGTTAAAAGGTAGCCTTAGCGCGTGGAAAACCCACATACTAGTAATAGCACAGGCCACGTTCAAGCACAGCTACGAAAAAGGTCTTCTGTTAATTGATCTGAAGGCAATAAAACAGTGTGACAAGGCGGTGGCCGTAGCCAGAAGATTGCTAGGCTGTATAGAGAGGTGTGACCAGCAGAAGAAAGGAGGTGTTGATGCCCCTGTACAAGCTGTTAGTGAGGTCCCACCTGGAGTATTGTGTTCAGTTTTGGAGGCCATATTTTGCTAAGGATGTAAAAAGAATTGAAGCGGTGCAAAGAAAAGCTACGAAAATGGTATGGGATTTGCATTACAAGACATATGAGGAGAGGCTTGCTGACCTGAACATATATACCCTGTAGGAAAGGAGAAACAGGGGTGATATGATACAGACGTTCAAATATTTGAAAGGTATTAATCCGCAAACAAACCTTTTCTGGAGATGGGAAGGTGATAGAACTAGAGGACATGAAATGAGATTGAAGGGGGGCAGACTCAAGACAAATGTCAGGAAGTATTTTTTCACGGAGAGAGTGGTGGATACTTGGAATGCCCTCCCGCGGGAGGTGGTGGAGATGAAAACGGTAACAGAATTCAAAAATGCGTGGGATAAACTTAAAGGAATCCTGTCAGAAGGAATGGATCCTCAGAAGCTTAGTGGAGATTGGGTGGCAGTACCGGTGGAGGGAGGCGGGGCTAGTGGTTGGAAAGTGGGGCTAGTGCTGGGCAGACTTCTACGGTCTGTGCCCTGAAAATGGCAGATACAAATCAAGGTCAGGTATAGACATAAAGTAGCACATATGAGCTTATCTTGTTGGGCAGACTGGATGGACCGTACAGGTCTTTCTCTGCCATCATCTATTATGTTATGTTGTTTGGCTCCTTGCTTGAAATTTGTATTGTAGAGATCTGAGCAGGATGTATGTCAAGGTCTGACCTCTCTTTTCCAGCTCAGCGTGCAGTAAATTACGTCGCTTCTGTGGTAGTTTATGCTGTGGGGAGGGATTTCTGGCTAGGAATCATTGGCCAGGAAATGCAGTATCTGTTAACCACTGTCTCTTATGCTGAAAGGAATCCTTTCTACTTTTCAATTTCTGCCCATTTGGAAGCTCCGTCTCAGAGACTGTGCAGCACAGTTAGTATCCTCGGCAGGGTTTTTCTCAACTTACCAACGTAATGGCATCTGACACCTTAGGCCAATGCTTGTGCATTGTGTTCTTCAGACAATCTTTTGCTTGATATTCCTTTCATCATATTAGGCTAACTGAGTACTGTTCGACTATTTTTTTACATTGAGGTTGCGAGATAGAGGAATTTGCTGCCCTTTCATTTAAGAGGTATGACTTCATTTCTTCAGGTTCATAAACATTTAAAGGCTTTCCTTTTTTCACAAGCTTTTACGGTGGTTTAAAGCTGGGTGCTTAAGCTCCTTATTGTTTTAGTAACGGATTTGTTTTAGCCAAGAATCTTTTATTGCATGTGAGTGTATATGTCTTCATTTAAAATTATATTATGTATGTTAAGCTGTGATCTGCTGAGAGTTGTAGGCAGGGGTGTAGCCAGACTTTGGCGGGAGGGGGGTCCAGAGCCCGAGGTGAGGGGGCACATTTTAGCCCCCCCTGGTGCCGCCAACCCCCCTCCCACAGCCGCCACCACCACCAACAACAACTTTGACCCCCCTCTGCTGACAACCCTCTTGACTCCCCTCCCGCCGCCAACCTGTCATCGCCAACCTTTGCTGATGGGGGACCCCAACCCCTGCCAGCCGAGGCCCTCTTCTTTCGGCGCAAGGCTTCGTTCTGTTTCTGTGAGTCTGACGTGCAGGACGTCAGACTCACAGAAACAGAACGAAGCCTTGTGCCGGAAGAAGAGGACCTCGGCTGGCGGGGGCTGGGGTCCCCCGCCAGCAAAGGTAGGCGACGGCGGGTTGGTTGCAGGAGGGGGGTCGAGAGGGTCGTCAGCAGGGGGGTTCAGGGCCAAATCTATGGGGGCCCAGGCCCCCTTGGCCCCACGTAGCTACACCACTGGTTGAAGGATTGTGTGGAATAGAAATTTTTTAAATAAATAGATGATTCTCAACCTTTCTTGTATTGTGACGCACCTGACAATGCTCATGTGTATCGCATATGGAACACTAAAATTCACAGCTGAACACCAAAAATTCTTGGGTCCAATATTCAAAATGATTTAACCGGGCAGAAGAGGCTCAATATTGCTGAGGCTCAATTGAAATGTTGGACCTGAACCAGAATAAAGTAGAAGGATCTTAGGAGTGGTGAAAAAGGATGTTCTTACTCTGCTTCTTCAGCATAGCTTTAATCAGGTACATAAATTCTGAGAGTTTGAAAGCATACCAAATAGCACCTGAATATCCTCTTTTATAACCAAAATATCTGGAAAAATGAATTACTGGACCATCTCTGGGAAAAAGTGACTAAAAGTAACAGATCCAAACTGTTGAGAATAGCTGATTTTTCATGTCATGGGTCCAAAAGCAGTCTGAAAAAGTTACATGTAACTTATATTTTTCACATAAAAGGATGGCTTTTAGACTATTATGTTGTAAATTGTTTGCTCTAACAGAATTCATTAAAACCTCATTTTTTGTGGTTCGTAACTTTAATTGCCTTTTCTCAGAGATGATCACAGTATGTCCTTAAATCACTTCTGGGTGACTCGATCCTTGGAGCCCAGATTTTGGAATTATGAATTTTATATGGGAATAAAAATCTTATTATATCTTCATTCTATAGTTCATGTTTTATAAAAAAAAATACAACTCCTGTTTAATATAATGGACACAGGAAACAAAGAAATTGTTTTTTATTTATATTTTCATAATACAATAACAAAGAAAACTTTTGAGACTCAAGCAGGTAATAATCAAAAGTATCAATCAACAACACAAAAAGAAAATAAACCAAGGAAATTAATTGATTTGCTGGCTTTATTTTTTGTCTATTAGATTGTAAGCTCTTTGATCAGGGACTGTCTTTCTTCTATGTTTGTGCTGCGCTGCGTACGCTTTGTAGCGCTATAGAAATGCTAAATAGTAGTAGTAATCCTTGACAATCAAAATTCAAGTCCACAAGGTATTGGAAGAGAGGCAACAGAAAAGTGAGAGATTTGTCAAACAAATACTACGAAAATCACCATATATAGAAAAGTGGCTAGGTAGGTCACATTACAAAGTTATCCTGTCAACTGTTTAACTAACAGTAACACACAGATCCTATAACTCAGAAGGCTTCAGTAATAAAGTAACATCTTTTTTTGAACCTTGAAAAGATTTTAATTGTAAAGGATCCCGAACAACATGTATTTTCTCATTCAACTTAATCATACATTTGGCAGGATAACGCAGAAAAAACTGACCACCAAGTGCCAGTATTTCCTAAAGCATAGTAAGGAAATTTCTTCTTTTTTCCTATTCCTGACTAGTCTGATAATAACCCTGAATCTTGTTCTCCTCCAAGCCTTCTATCACTTGCACAATAGTCCTGGCTTTCTGGTTCCCACAAGTTCAGATCAAGGCCACATTAGTGATCCACTCTTTGTTTTCTTCCTTTATTGCAGCCAACCAGGGTTCCAATCCTGTACTGTGCTACCATGGGTATCTGTTCCAACTTCCAATGTTCCCAACAAACTTCTTTCAGCGGTCTGCCCCTCCACTATTGAGGGCTGGCAGCTCCTTGCTCACTCCACAGCTCTGCTCTCTCTGTGGCTTCCCAAAACTGCCTTTGCAGTACCTGGAATTCTTTTGGCAGGCTTTCCATTCCATTTTACCACCCTCTGCTTCACTGGCAAGGTTAAGGGTACCTTCTTCCATACATTCCATAACCTCAGGGTGGGAGAGAGCAACCTCTTCCTCTTCCTAGGTCCTCTCTCCCTTCTTGCTCAAGCCTGCCTGTTTTCAGCTGGGGATGGGAATGGTTCCTCCCCTCAGCTTCTTCTCCTGATGAGATATAGAGGGGCATAATCGAACAGAAACGCCTATCTCCATGGGTGTTTATCTCCGAGAACGGGTCCGTGAAGGGGCAGACCGAATCGTATTTTCGAAAAAACATGGACGTTTATCTTTTTTTGAGCTGGGCGTTTTTGTTTTCCAACGATAATGGAAACCGAAAACGCCCAGCTCAAAAACGAATAACTCCAAGACATTTATTCGTGGGAGGGGCCAGGATTCGTACTGCACCGGTCCACCTCACATGCCAGGACACCAACCGGGCACCCTAGGGGGCACTTTTACAAAAAAAAAAAAAAAAAAGGTAAAACAGCTCCCAGGTGCATAGCACCCTTCCCTTGGGTGTTGAGCCCCCAAAATCCCCCTCAAAACCCACTGCCCACAAGTCTACACCATTACTATAGCCCTAAGGGGTGAAGGGGGGCACCTACACGTGGGTACAGTGGGTTTGGGGGGCGGTTTGGAGGGCTCCCATTTACCAGCACAAGTGTAACAGGTGGGGGGGGGGGGGGGGGATGAGCCTGGGTCCACCTGCCTGAAGTCCACTGCTCCAGTGACCTGCATACTGCTGCCAGGGAGGTGGGTATGACATTTGAGGGTGAAAATAAAAAGTTGTGAAACGGCATATTTTGTGGTGGGAGGGGGTTCGTGACCACTGGGGGAGTCAGGGGAGGTCATCCCCGATTCCCTCCAGTGGTCATCTGGTCATTTAGGGCACTTTTTGGGGCCTTATTCGTGGAAAAACAGGGTCCAGGAAAAGTGCCCTAAATTCTCGCTAAAAACGCATATTGTTTTTCCATTATCGGCGAAAGGCGCCCATCTCTGATCGGCAGATAACCACGCCCCAGTTCCGCCTTCACCACACCTTCGACACACCCCCATCAACGTTGTCCGCATCCGTGACGGAGTGCAGTTGAAAACGTCCAAATTCGGCTTTTGATTATACCGCTTTATTCGTTTTTGGGAGATAAACGTCTATCTCCCGATTTGGGTCACAATATAGGCATTTTTCTCTTTCGATTATAAGCAGGATAGTAACATAGTAACATAGTAGATGACAGCAGAAAAAGACCTGCACGGTTCATCCAGTCTGCCCAACAAGATAACTCATATGTGCTACTCTTTGTGTATACCCTACTTTGATTTGTACCTGTCCTCTTCAGGGCACAGACTGTATAAGTCTGCCCAGCACTATCCCCGCCTCCCAACCACCAGCCCCGCCTCCCACCATATGTTGTATTGCTTTATCTTACCAGGGGACAGTGTTGCCAGATAGCGAAAATGTTTTCAGCCCAAAAGTAGCCCATAAAATAGCCAAATATTAATATTAATAAGGCTGATATGAATATTAATAAGGTCAATATGAACATTAATATTGTAATCATCATAATCTGCAACATAATCATAATAATCATAATCAGCAGCAGCAGCAGCATAATCAGCAGCATAACCATAATCGGCATCATCAAATAATTAGCACAATCAGTATCATCATCAGCATAATCATAATCAGCCTCATTATAATCATAATTAGTATAATCAGCATCACCATCAGCATCATCATCATAATCATAATTAGCATAATCATAAGCAGCATCAGCATAATCATAATCAGCATAATCAACATCATAATCAGCATAATAAAACATTCATCCACCCACCCTGCAGCAAGTGTCTTTTTTCACAGGCTGAGACACAGACTGTATTTCCCCTTTTCCCTTTCTCCCTGCATGTATGTCCTCCTTACAGTGGCGATCGTAGCCTGCATGACACCCGGGGCGGATCGCCGATGCGCCCCCCCCCGGCAAAAAGACATCTCTCCCCAGTGCTTGCCGCTGGGGGGGGGGGGGGGTGTGCCGCAGCGCGTGCCTGTCAGCTGAGTTCGCTAACTTCGCTGCAGCTCCCTCTGCCCCGGCCGGAACAGGAAGTAACCTGTTCCGGGGCAGAGGGAGCTGCAGCAAAGTTAGCGAACTCAGCTGACAGGCGTGCGCTGCGGCACCCTCCAGCGGCGTGCACCCGGGGCAGACCGTCCCCACCGCCCCCCTTGGTATGCCACTGCCTCCTTAGACATCTTTTTGCCCCCCAGGAGCCAGCAGCATATACCCCCCTCCCCCACCAGCACCAGACATCTAATTGTTGTAAGGTTAGATTGTGTTTGCTGAACTTATGCTGACTCATTTCCCCTCCACCAGATTTGTTCCTCCTTGATTTTAAACAAGAAACTAAGAAATGATTTATTCTGGTCTTACAACAAGGACATCATGCCATTCAGCTCCAACTCTTCTACTGCTGCTTTCCCTTTGCCATCATTATTCCCAGAACATATCTATATTCAATCTCTCTGCATTCCACAAAATAAAAGGAGCAAGTTCCCACAAACCATCTTTCTCTTTTCATCTAGGCACAGGCAAAAAAAAAAAAACTTTACATGCTCCCATGTGAGATATAAACGTCATAAATAAGTAACTAAATAAATAAATAGAAACTTTGAATGTTGAGCACCTGATTCTCATAACATGATGTCAGTTTTAGTGGCCCTTTACCAGGAGAAAAAAATCTCTTCACAAATGCAACATGTGCTAATGTGTCCCTATAACCAGCCCCTCCAAATGTCACACTAATTAAGATTTATAACAAACTAGCCGTTAAGCCTGTAAAAACGGGCGAGATTTCCAGCTACCCTCCTCGCCGCCGCTCCTTCCCCCCTCCGTGCCGGGCCCCCTGCACTGACCTGACAGCACCTCTCACCTCCGTGTGAAAGCGCTGCAGGCGTGGGGATGGAGGGAGGGTGGAGGTTGGTGTGTGCGATGTTCGTTTCCAGGCGGCAGCATCCAACAGTGACTCCGACTCCGTTTCCCTCTCTGTTCCGCCCTCTGACGTCATCACGTCTTGACGCGAGGGCGGGACAGAGAGAGAAGTCTCTACTGTGCATTTGCAGGTGAGTCGGTCACTTGCCGTTTATATGTTTGATCACTACTCTACCTATGAAAAGTTATTCCGCTATTAGACTTCCTCTGTGTACATCCATATGCTGCACAGGCTGGCATGTCTGAAAATATAAGTGAGATTAAATAAAAATGCTACCAACAATAAAGAACAACAAAGTGGATGCAGCAGCTCGTAGGTTTGTTTGTTTTGATGGCTGAGCAGGGGAGGGGAAACTGAGATTGACTAAATTGGCCTCAACCTTTTTACCTCATCCAGTCTCCTGTTTTCCTGTAACCTCCTTGCTCCAGCCCTGGGTGCCCTCCCTCACCTGGTCTGAACATACCACAGTACTTCCTGGTGGTCTAGTGGGACAGGAAAGATCCCCACTCTTTTTCTGCCAACTGTTCTCCTGCTCGCGCCCACTTTTTCTTTAAAATGCCTGTTGAGACTTCCGTGAAACTCTTGTGAGGTCAACGATTGAAGTCTCGCTGTCCTGTTGCAGTCCTCCATAGCACGGCAGCAGCCATTTTAAAGAAAAATCGGGTGCAAGCAGCAGATCAGCTACAGCACCCAGGGGGCTGGAGGGGAGGGGGTTGGGGAGATGTTAGTACTCGAGAACTCACTCGTGCTGAGTCCAACGCCAACAACCAATGCTAGTGTACCTCAGAATCCTCCATGCCCCATCCCCATGATGATGCATCATCAGGCCCCTCTTCATCCGCTCCCACTCCGGCTCCCTCCCTCTCCTCCTGACTTGACTCACTCAGTCTCTACTGTGCTGCAGTGCCGGTGTGCTACTGCACACTGTCTTCTGCCTCCTCCTCCTCTCTGGTGGCGGACAGTGGGTCCCCCTCCTGATTATCTGCTCTCTGACTCAGAGAGAAGATCAGGACAGGAGGAGACCCACCACCAGAGCCAACGTTGTCTGTGACCGTCTCCCTCACCTCCAAGTCAGAGAGAGAAACACGCTGCTCCCGTAAGCATTTAAAGAGGGCTGGGATCCCGCCTCCCTCGGCCTCCTATTGATCCAATTGGACCAATAGGATGGCGACCAGGCAGAGGGGGAAAACCGCCCAACCCATGGCCATGGTAGTGAAAAACCGCCCAATTACCCATGACCCGCAACCTTCAAAAGAATCCTGTGGTGGGTCGTGGGAAACCGCTCAATTCCATGGTTTAACCACGGAACTGGCAACTTTGCCAGGGGAGCTGGACTTCATCACTGGGGCTCCCCCTGGCGCCAAACAAGCTAACTCCAACTGTACATTAGAATGAATAATCATACTCCTTTCTTCCTGAGGGTGTTCCAGTTTTTCTTTCCTTCCCTTAGGTCTAAGGCCAGAAGCTTTATCCCTGAGGGTTGTTTTACTGGGAATCCATCCCTCCCTCAAGATATTGCAGCTCTCCTTTATCAGCCTCAGAAGAGTCCGCAATATGCAACAGGCCATCTACTTGGCCATGTACTTCTCCTACAAAATGGTCTTCAGTCTGTGACTTGCCCTGCCTGTCACCCACCTTCCCTGAAGCCACTAGCCGTCTCCTTCTCCCAGGTGAAGTCTCTCGCTTTCTTCTTAAGTACATAAGTATTGCCATACTGGGACAGACCAAAAGTCCATCAAGCCCAGCATCCTGTTTCTAACAGTGGCCAATCCAGGTCACAAATACTTGGCAAGATCCCCAAAATGTACAAAACATTTTATGTTGCTTTTCCTAGAAATAAGAAATGGATTTTCCCCAAGTCCATTTTAATAATGATCTATGGACTTTTCCTTTAGGAAGCCATCCAAACTTTTTTAAAACCCCGGTAAACTAACTGCTTTTACTGCATTCTCTGGCAACGAATTCCAGAGTTCAATTACACGTTGAGTGAAGAAAGATTTTCTCTGATTTGTTTTAAATTTACTACTTTGTAGCTTCATCACGTGCCCCCTAGTCCTAGTATTTTTGGAAAGAGTAAACAAGAGATTCACGTCTACCCGTTCCACTCCACTCATTATTTTATAGACCTCTATCATAATTCTCCTCTGCCGTCTTTTCTCCAAGCTGAAGTGCTCCTTGAGCTTCTCCTGACTACAAGGTCCCAACTCACACCCAGGTTCTGATTTCACCACCCCGGTGGAAACTCCAGTCCCTTTCTCGGGGCCCATCCCATAAGGACATTCCTCTCCAATGTGGACCTAAAGCAAACATAACACATAAACCCTGGAATACTGTTTTTCCCCTTGCACTTCACGTGGCCCCACTTTTACCTGGTCACCCATAAAACATCCAGCAATCAAGCTGGACACCCCTGCAACATGATTGCCTATTTCCCATTCTGACCCCCCCCCCCCCAATACTCTTTTTCCCTTGGGACCTTTAGGCCTTGAACTGAGGGTGCAACAATAGCATAGGAGGAACTAATTTTGGGGGGGAGCCAATAATTAGTACGGGTGGGCACTAGGCAGCTCATTTCCTCCATCTCCCCTCTCTTCTATCCTGCTCCCCCATCCCACCTTAGCTGGCAGGGATTTGCAAGCCCCGCCAGCTGAAGAAATCCAGAGCTGCACTGTTATTAAGCCGTGACACTCAATGGCAGCACCTAGATCTGCTGAGGCTGGAATCCTGAGCAGTGCAGCTCTGGATTTCTTTAGCTGGCGGAGCTTAGGAATCCCTGCCAGCAAAGGTACTCTTAACTTAGGTGGGATGGGGAGGGGGGGGGGCAGGAGAGAAGAGGGGTTGGAGGAAATGGGCTACCTAGTGCCCACCCATAATGTGCCCCTCCAATCAATTCTGCCTACACTATTGTTGCACCACCCTCTTAACTCTGGCCCTGCCTCTTTCAGTCCTACAGTCACATCAGAGAAGGCAGCAGTGTGGTCTCAAAAGCTCATATACTGTCACATCCTTTTGTTAGTATAATCCCCTTTTATAATGGGGATTACTAAAGATCATGAGAGAACTCTCCACAGTTTCTGAGGGGAGGGTTCTGAGCTTGTGGGTGGTTAAAGGATCTAGCGAAGGGGGCTGGGTTTCTTCATAAGTTGCAGAGGGAAATGTTTCTGGTTGTTGAGTGACAATGTGGGAGGAGTTAGGAGGCAATAAATAATGTTGATGGGGAGTGCATGAGGTCTTTGGCTGTCTATACCCTTGTCGGGACCCTTGGAGAAGTGGGGGCATGCTGGATGGGTTCAAGAAACTAAGGCAGACCAAAGAGGTGGTTTCTACAAATTCCAGCATTAACAGTGCTCCAGGTGGGAAATCGGGGATCCCAGCCTGGGAGCAGGAACAGTGAAGAGCTGTTCGGAGCTAAAAATGGTAGCCTGGAGAGCTACTATTTTGGAGGAGAGCGGACAGACAGGGAGGTATGATCTGAAGAAGGTCTGCTTGTTGCACAAGTTCTGCAGGCACAGCCTTAGATTGTTTCAGACAGAAGAGAGGGGCATTGTCAGGAGGCTGTAAACATGTACATACTGTAGGATTAAAAATTGCATTTGAGAAGATACACCATATCTTTCAGTTTGCTCTGGATTTATAATTTGCATCTTCTGTCGAGTTGGATTACAAATTGACTGTTTGTCTTAGGGAGATTTGAACGGCCTGTTGCACAATATTCAGTAAAGTTTGGTTATTTTTGCATAACTCTCTGAACTGGAGTTTTCTTTGAATGAGGGAGAGGGAACTCACTTGCTTTCTAAACTAACAGAGGGATGTGGGCAGAGTGATATAAAGGGACATAAAGCCCAGCTCAAAACCCTATGGCCTTCCAGAGTATGTCTGGCCCCCCGGCCTACGCCCAGCTCAGTGTTTATAAAGACACTTTTTCTACGGTGGAGAAAGATTGTTGGCTTTTGTGGCCCAGGTCGAGGGTGCCCGACCCTGAGAGCTAGTCGGTGCCCAGGACACTGATAAGCGAGAGTGAGCCTGCTGGGTTACATTAGCATCACAGCCTACTAAGACTCCAGTTTTTTTATAGGACCAATATAGCTACTAGAACTGCACAATGGGCTTAACCCTATTCTACTTTTATGGCTCATAAATACAAGGCACATGGTTGTAAACAGTGAAAGCCTACTGCTGTAGCAATATTGAGCCTTGTAAATCCATGTCTTAGGGGAAAAGGTGAACATTTGGGTTTAGTGTGCTCTTAAATAAGTCGTTGAGGAGATTCCAGGAAGAACAGACTCAAAAGCCAAAGCATGAAACCCATCCTCTTTCCTATAAGGATTGTGGGTAAGTGATTGAATTGTCCAAAATCTTTAATTGTAAAGATCTGGTGAACTAGATGTGTCAGTGTGTTTGTTCATGGGTCCAGGAGTGTGCCGTGTATGATTTGCTTGCCAGCAGAGCAAGGATTATTTTCCAGTAAACCTGTATGAAAGAAAAACTGTAAATAATATTGAGTAGCTGTCCAATGTGTCCTAACTCATTTTGCAGTCTTAAAATAGTGCAGTTATCCAGGTTCTTTTTGTGGATACTCGGAGATCACTACAAACAGCCTATAGAAGGAAGGATATTTATTGCAAGGTGTTCCCTTCCACAGGATGACAAGAGAGCTTGAACTCTATAAATTTAAAGCTGCAATACAGTATTGCTAAAAATATAAATCAATTTTATGGAACTCAGAACTTACATGGTTTCGTCTATTCATGTCACTGGTGGATGTTGTGACAGGAAAATTGTTCTTGAGTTACACAGTTTGAAAAGACACAAGAATGTGAGAAGTGCCAAGATGTGTCAATGAATGGTCAGGTGAGCCCAGGCTCCAGCATCCTGTTTCTGACTGGAGCCAGTATGTAGGATGCCAGATATGAAAGTTATTTCATGTTGTTCTGTCCCAGAAGTGGGTGTTGGGGATACCTAAAGCTACAGCTGACTAAATAATGGTTAATTGATGTGCCTTCTGAAAACTTATCCAAAACTGTTTTTAACCCCAGCTAAATTACTAGAGTTGAGCATATTTTCTGGCAGCAATTTCTTAGTTTAGTTATGCACTAAATGAAAAAATATTTTTTAAACTTTTAAAAATAATCTGATGTCACTTGGGAGGCCCATTGACTAAGCTGTGTTAGGTGCTATCACATGTCTAATACAGGAAAAATGGCCTAAGAGAACACGCTGAAGCAGTCTGCCTTAGCATTGCCATCTGTGCATGTTAACAGCACAGAATTTATATATATCTATATATCTATTCTGGAAGTGGCATATTAGGGGCAGGGGCGTAGGCAGACTTCGGTGGGAGGGGGGTCCAGAGCCCGAGGTGAGGGGGCACATTTTAGCCCCCCCGGCACCGCAGACCCCCCCGCCATTGCCGACCCCCCCCCCCCACCGCCGCCGCTGCCACCACCACCACCACCACCAACTTTGACCCCCCCTGCCGATGACCCTCTCGACTCCCCCTTCCGCCGCCAACCTGCCATCGTCTACCTTTGCTGGCGGGGTACCCCAACCCCCCGCCAGCCAAGGTCCTCTTCTTCCGGCGCAAAGTTTTGTCCTGCTTTTGAGTCTGACGTCCTGCAGCAAAGGTAGGCGACGGTGATGGCGGGTTGGCGGCGGGAGGGGGGGTCGAGAGGGTCGTTGGCAGGGGGGTCCAGGGCCAAATCTACAGGAGCCCAGGCTCCGTGGCCCCACGTAGCTACACCACTAGTTAGGGGTGGAGAATGGGCGTGGATGTGCTAATCAGCTAGGAAGCTCACATTACCACCACACTAACTGGTTAGTGCATCCATAACACGGGAACTCTTAGTGTATCCTAAACAGAAGGTGGTAAGTGTCCCCACTTTTTAAATGGCCGTGCTAACATGTAAAGAGTAGAAAAATGCCCTTTTTGACGGCCATGCTAAAAACGGGCTTAGCATGAGGGAAAGACTTGCGTAAGGATGCCCTAAACCTATTTACTAGTGCAGCTTACTAAAAGGACCCCTTAGTTTCCTGGAGGGTCCCTAATTGTAGTATTATTGCAAGGAATAAATAATTGTTCCCTATTAACTTGTTCCATATCACTCATGATTTTATAAACCTCTACCCTGTGTGCTCTCCATCTTCTCAAAGCTAAAGACAGGCTAGTGAAGTCACGTTGCCTGATAACTACACCCCCCACAATGTAACGCTCATGTGTGTTAATAGGGAACAATTGTTCTGTCCTCTGACAGCCTTTCCCTGATTGTAATGTGGCTCTGGGGTGGGACTAGGGAAGGCCCAAAAGTAGGTAATCCAACAGGGATTTTCAAATGGGAAGAAACATCCATGTCCAAAAAGACATTTTTATCTAGACCTGTTTCAGTCATGTCCAAGCTACTGATCACTAGAGGGGTTAAACCATGACCCATGGAACCTTGAATTACATATCTATAGTTTGGGTTCCTCTTTCCCACATGCATCACTTTGCACTTGCTCACATAAATTTCCTGGGATAATAAGGTTGTTGTGTAGCGTGTTATTAGCTGTGACCCCATAGAGCCTGCCCCAGTGTATGGATAATGTCATCACTTTGACACCTTTTTGTGACTTTCTTTTCATCTCGCTTTTTCTCATTGTGGGGGGGGTCTTTTACTAAGGCACTAGTGTGCCTTAGTAAAAGACCTCCTGTATTTGAATAATTTCTTCCACTCTATCAGAGAGCTAATAGGAGCTCTTCAGATTATTACCCTATTAGTTATCCTATTGTGTGGTCTTGTGGAGATGTTTCCCTTCTTCTCTGTTATATGTTTAGTGCTTGTAAGGAAATATTGTAAATTTATAATTTAGACATATAAATTTAAAAAAATCATTCACTATAAACTGATGCTGTAGCAAAAAAATAGAATGTAAAGGAATGAATTAGAATTTGGGGAAAATGCTGCGGCAGGAAATGGAATTCTGCATAGTAGTACTAGAAGGTCTTACAGAATTATTCTCTTTTCTTTAGGAATTCACACGTTAAGAAAGTGTGGCTCCACTTAGATAAATTTTGTGAAACAAATAACCCTTCATGAGACTCTTTAGTTTACTTACTAGGGGCCCTGTTTACTAAGGTGTGCTAGCGTTTTTAGTGCACGCTAAAAATTAGCATGTGCTAACGTTAGAGACATTCTATTCACTCACGAAAATGTTAAAAAGAACCAGATCAAGCGCATCACTGGAAACATCGTTTTACTAGTAGTTTGCTGCAGGGATTGATTCTTGATCTGGTTCTTTTTAACAATTTTGTGAGTGATATTGCAGAAGGGCTGTCTGACAAGGGTTTGTCTCTTTGCAGATAATTGAGTTCTCTGGTGCTGACTGCCACCATGGCCTAGCTGAACACCTTCAAGGCCTGGGATGAGGAGCACAAGTACTCACAAAGAAGTCTCTGAGCAATATATATATATTTCTTTTTTTTTTACTTTGCAGAAGCAGTTTATTATAAAGCCAGGCAACAATAAGTGAAATAAACAAGTACAAGTGGATAAACCTTTTTTTTCTAGCCGAGATACACCAAAGGGGCTTATACATATGACACACTACATACATGACCCTCACAGACCTTTAGTCTGACACAGTATAGCAATTCTGAGTTAAATGTAAACATGGTTTGCATCCACAAAAGTCCAAATTCCCCCCCCCCCCCCCCCCCACCAAACAGGTACAGAACATAGTTAGGACATTTCTCCATGGAAGTCAGAATACACAAAAAAAAATATTCTTATTCTTCTGTCATCTGAGCAATAGCAACTACAGTTTCTCCACTAACAAGCACATTGTGAATATAAACCTGAAGAAAATCTGAACTCAACATACGTGTAGCAAGCATGTCATACAATAGAAACACTAATGCTATGAGTCAATGAGTCAAACAGCGAAAACCTTACCTGTTACCCCTGGGGGAATTCAGCACAAAATGAAAAAATCTGCACATAATTATTTAAAAATTCTGCATTCTAATATTTTTGTGCAGAATTTCCCCAGTCATAAGGCCTTACCACTCTCCCAACTTTCTCCATTGTATGCAAGTAGATCTCATGCATATTCATTGTGGTAGTACTGAAAATCCGACTAGGTTGCCCACCCCTGTTTTTCCTCTTCCTTTTCTCCTTACCACCCACCTTACCGTGTCTTTCTCCTGGACCATGTGAGATTAAGGAAAAAACAAGCAGCTGCACATTAAACCACTTCTTCCTCCTCTGCTGACCTGAGTCCAATTGCTTATTTAAAATGTCTAGCTATACCAAGTCCTGTGTGGTTCAAATAAGCAGTGGGCCTAGGCCAGCACAGGAGGAGAAAGTGGTCTGATGTGCAGCTGCTGCCCGCTTGCTTCTTCCTTATGCCATATGATCCAGGAAGATATGGCAAACCAAGTGGTGCTAGGGTTGTTTGAGCAGTCTGTGGATGTGTGCTGAGAGGGGAAGGGATCAGAAATCTGACTAATTGTCCGCTTTCTGTTCCATGTGCGGAATTCTGCATTGCGCAGTGGTGCACAATTCCCATAAAGTAACCTATGAGTAGTCGTACTATAAATAGTAGTTGGCCCTAAAACACCAATACACCTACTTAATGAATAACAGCCAGCATTTGTAGTGCACTGGTCCCCCTCACATGCCAGGAAACCAACCGGGCACCCTAGGGGGCACTGCAGTGGACTTCACAAATTGCTCCCAGGTGCATAGCTCCCTTACCTTTGGTGCTGAGCCCCCCAACCCCCCAAAACCCCACAACTGTACACCACTACCATAGCCCTAAGGGGTGAAGGGGGGCATCTACATGTGGGTACAGTGGGTTTCTGGTGGGTTTTGAAGGGCTCACATTTACCACCACAAGTGTAACAGGTGGGAGGGGGATGGGCCTGGGTCCGCCTGCCTGAAGTGCACTGCATCCACTAAAACTGCTCCAGGGACCTGCATACTGTTGTCATGGAGCTGGGCATTGGAGCCGACTCTGTGGGTGCTGTGGGTGCTTGAGCACCCCTAATATTGAGAAAATTCCTTGTATCTGTCCAGGGAAGGGTTATTTCCATTGGGCTTAGCACCCCCATTAATTTTAAAAAGTTGGCTCCTATGGAGCTGGGTATGACATCTGAGGCTGGCAAAAAAACGTTTACAATTTTTTTGAGGGTGGGAGGGGGTTGGTGACCACTGGGGGAGTAAGGGGAGGTCATCCCCGATTCCCTCCGGTGGTCATCTGGTCAGTGTGGGCACCTTTTTGAGGCTTGGTCGTGAAAAAAAATGGACCAGGTAAAGTCAACCAAATGCTCATCAGGGACACCCTTCATTTTTCCATTATTGGCCGAGGACGCTCATCTCTTAAGCACGCCCCAGTCCCACCTTCGCTACGTCTCCGACATGCCCACAGGAACTTTGGTCGTCCCCACGACAGACTGCAGTTGGGGACACCCAAAATCGGCTTTCGATTATGCCGATTTGGGCGACCCTGAGAGCAGGACGCCCATCTCCTGATTTGTGTCGAAAGATGGGTGTCCTTCTCTTTCGAAAATGCCCCTGAAAGTGGAATTAGAAAAGGTACAGAGAAGGGTGATGAAAATAATAAAGGGATGGGAGGACTTCTCTATGAGGAAAGGCTAAAGTGGCTAGGCCAGGGCTTTTCAACTTGGAGAAAAGATGGCTGAGGGGAGATATGATAGAGGTCTATAAAATAATGAGTGGAGTAGAATTACTTGTTTACTCTTTCCATAAATACTAAGATTAGGGGGCACGCAATGAAGCTACAAAGTAGTAAATTTAAAACAAATTGGAGAAAATATTTCTTTACTCAACGTGTGATTAAACTCTGGAATTCTTTGCCAGAGAATGTTATAAAAGCAGTTAGCTTAGCAGGGTTTAAAAAAGGTTTACCTAGCTTCCTAAAAGAAAAGTCCATAAGCCATTATTAAAATGGACTTGAGGAAAATCCACTTCTTATTTCTAGGATAAGTAGCATAAAATGTATTGTACTGTTTTGGGATCTTGCAGGTTCTTGTAACCGAGATTGGCCACTGCTGGAAACAGGATGCTGGGCTTGATGGACCTTCGATTTGTCCCAGTATGGCAACACTTATGTGCTTATGGGCGTTGTTTGTGGAAGGCTTATTTTCCTTCTTTTGTATACGTTTTGAATTGCCGCATTTATATTCCTATTATTTGCTAGTACTTTTTCAATACGCAAGGAAAATGGATGAACAAGATTGCTGTTACATTGCCCTCACATTTAGCTTTATGATCTAATTGTTTAGATGCTTGGAATTTGTGATTCTGACACTTTCCCCAACTGATGCTTTTTGCCAATCTGTATGTATTGACAGTCTGCACAAATTTTTAATTCTAATTTTTAATGATATTATGTTTATATTATGTCATAACTTACTTTGCATTTTATGTGATTGTGTTTTTTATAACGTTTAATCAACAGTTTGCCTCTGATGCAGCCTAATTGAGGGGAAACTCTTATTTTTTCCCTCTTGATATTGCAACAATAAAATTCTATTGAAATGATATGTTTCTTCATTTTTTGTGATCTGCTGCGATTCTCTTTCCACTCTTCAGGACAGAGAAGAAGATTAACTTGTGCTTTCAGTTACGTCTCTTTTTTTTTTTTTTATTAATTCAGTTGTTTGTTGGTCTTGCAGGTATTTATGAGCCGGCATTTCTTGTACTACTTCAGTGAACCTATCCTGGATGTGAAGATTGCCTTTTGTCAGGTGTGTGTTCCTTACAGGTAAAACAAGGTACCGTATGCACTTGTACTTTCATTTTCTCTTTTAAATTTATTTACACAACTATTTAACAAACATAAATGGTCAATAACCACAACTTTAAAATAACAAACTTCATTTTTAGCTTTATGGAGGGGACTGATGTCCTGTCAGGTGGAAATGGATTTCCATTTAAAATGCAAATAACTGTGCCGATCGACCACAAAGTATATGTGTAAAGATGTAATCCTTCCCTCTCCCACAACATTTTTTGTAGGATGGTCGGGTATAGGTGCAGTGTTATACCCTGTGAAGTGGGGTTTGGTGTGTAATGTGTCAGCGGGGCATCTTCTACGCTGGGAGCAGTGCTGTAGAGAGGGTGGCTGACACCCGGGGCGGGTTGCCGCTGCGCCCCCCCCCTTGGCGCACACCCTCCCCCCTCTGGAGCGCATCCTCCCCCCCGGAGCGCATTCTTACTTAAATTAGGAAGCAAGGGGCGGGCGAGAGGGCCAATCCGCCCCCAAGTGCACATCGCTGGGAGCTGCATCGGCTCTGCTGGTTCCCTGCTCTCTCTGCCCTGGAACAGGAAGTAACCTGTTCCAGGAAAGAGGGAGCAGGGAACCCCCCAGCAGCGTGCAACCGGGGCAGACTGCCCCACCGCCCCCCCCCCTTCCATTTTGTCATTACGGGAGCATTGTTGTAAGGTATGTCCTCTTAGCAAATAATGAGCACATGCACAAATTAATTCATGCACACATTTGTGCACTGTTGAGAAGAAATGCATATTCTTTCCAACAGAGTGCACCTCTCTTAGCAAGCAGTGTGCACTGTATGCAGAGTGTGCACTATTATTAAGAAATGGAAAAACCCAAAGGACAGGATTCAATAAATGGTGCTCAAAAAATGGTGCAGAAAAAAATGTGCACAGAGAGCTGTTCTATAAACAGCGCTTTGAGTTGGTCACCATTTATAGAATAGCAATAAGAGCCAATTTCTGAGCCAAACTGTGGGTATGATGATTTACAGGAACAGAAACCTAGTGTATTTCCTGGTGTGTAATTTAGGCTCAGATCCCCGGTATTCAATAATACTATGTGTATCTTTCCCCTGACTCACCCATGCCTCTTCCATGACTAGGCCCCCTTTTGAGTTGCACGCTATGGGCTAGATTCTGTATCTCATGCCTAAACAATTGGTGCTGAAATGAAAAAAGCTAAGCATCCTATATAATAATTTGCACTTCAAACGTTCTACGTCTGGATGCCTGGGTTTGTAACATCCGCACGGCCACGTGGTAACAGTAATCTTACCACATGGCCATTTTATTTTTAGGGTCTTTTTACCTGCTGCAGTAAAAAGGGCCCTGGTGCACGGCAGGGGCGTAGCCAGACAACAGATTTTGGGTGGGCATAAGCAAGAAGTGGGTGGGCACCAAGTGTTCTCCCCCCTCCCCCACTGCGACCAGAAAAATATCTCAGCTGGCGGGAAAATGCTTCTTTCCAGCTTGGCAGTCTGCAGCAGGCATGCACTGAAAACTGAGCATGTGCAGGTGCCGGTATCGTGGAGAGTAGCGTTTTCATTACCATCAGGGGGGAGTCTTCTGCTGGCAAAGCTTGGGATCCCTACCAGCTACCGCTAAACATGTGCTACTGTTGGGTGGGCCCTGGCCCACCCAGGCCCACCTGTGGCTACGCCACTGGTGCACGGGAAAAATGGCCTCCATCACTACCGCAGGGCCCTTTTTACCACAGCTTGGTAAAAGGACTCCTAAGATTCCCTCATTGATATGCAGCTGTTACTATTCTTGTTTTTATTTTCTCTATAGAAAAACGAAGGAGAGTAATCTCCAGCTCCCCTGATTTTCTAGCCTCTTGCCCTCCTCTTTTTTCATCTGATTGATGATATTGCAATATTTTTTTTCCTTCTAGTTTGATTGTGCTTATTCCATTTTGTTTACTTCTTGTGTCATCATTGCCTGTTTCTTCAATTGTTTTGACTTTTGTATAAATTCATAAATAGAAAATAGAAAAGTAGATGGCCACTTTTCTTTATAAAATATGAGTACAAGTGGCAAAGAAGTATGTATATCTTGGCATTTAAATGCCAGGACATGCATAAATTATAGTATTCTATCATTTACACATATATGTATGCACTCTGGGCCAAATTCTATAAATGGTGCCTTACAAATCGATGTTGAAAAACCACACGGTTAGCGTAATTCTATAAACTGTGCCTAAAGATAGGCGTAGTTTAGAGAATATGCCTACACGCCATTCTTGCAACTAAAATTTAGGTGCACCCATTTAGGTCACCTAAAACCAAGCCTAAATACCTGCACATAAGTTAGGCACAGATCAGGTGTATTCCAAAATAGTGCACATAGTTGTTTGAAATGCCCTCAACCCGCCCATTCCACACCCATGGCCACACCCCCTTTTCGACTGCACACGTTAGAATTTACGTGCAGCATGTTGTAGAATACACCTAGAAAGTTGTGTCTATAAACCGCTACTAAATGAACTTGGGAAAAATCCACAATTCCAGGAATAACATGTATAGAATGTTTGTATGTTTGGGAAGCTTGCCAGGTGCCCTTGGCCTGGATTGGCCGCTGTTGTGGATAGGATGCTGGGCTCGATGGACCCTTGGTCTTTTCCCAGTATGGCATGACTTATGTACTTATGTACTTATATACATTCTAATTAAAGCCAATTATTGCTGCTAATTAGTTGTTAAGTACCAATTATCAGCGCTGATTGACTTGTTAATCAATTAAGTTGTGTGCGCAATTTGGCCATGCGGACAAATTAGCGTGCACAAGTTAAGGCGCCATATATAGAATTTGGGGGTCTGTCCATACTCTGGAAAAATACACACCATCAAATCATGGTGTGCACTTTTTGGTAGACGATATTCTGTGGGGACACACTTCCATGCACAAATAACTAGACTATCACCATGTATGCATGCTGCTTATTGAATTACCCTTCATAAATACAACGCGCGCCAAAATGGAGTTACCGCCTGGTTACTGTGTGAGACTTTACCACTAGGTCAATGGCTGGCGGTAAGGTTGCAGACCCAAAATGGATGTGTGGCAATTTTGATTTTGCCGCACGTCCATTTTCAGCAAAAATTTTAAAAAGGCCTTTTTTACAGGTGAGCTGAAAAATGGATTGGTGCATGCCCAAAACCCACACCTACACTACCGCAAGCCATTTTTCAGGGCCCCTAAGTACCTTTTGGTTCATATTATTTTATGACATATTTTCTGTGTGTCAGAAAGTGCTTTGACCTCACAAATGTCCTGGCTGCAAGCCATCACGTCTCTCTTGTGTCTTTTGGAAGAGCCTACCCACCCTACTCTTTGGTCTGTCTGTACTATGGTCATAGGGATAGAACGTTTCTCCACACTCTGTGGCTGACTCTCCTGGCTGCAAATGATATCATAAAACTGAGTTATGTGTTTTTATGGACAATTGTATTATCTCTTCTGCAAAGTGCAGAGTTTTAATGTCCAGAAAAGCTCGAGGGGATCTTTTACTAAGCCACGGTAGCGTTTTTAACTCATGGTAGAAATTATCTGGCAGTAAACACCGAGACGCCCATTATATTCCTATGGGCATCTCGGCATTTACTGCCAGCTGATTTCTACCGCAAGCTAAAAACGTTATCATGGCTTAGTAAAAGACCCCCCGAAGTGCACAAAAATAGGGAAAAATGTTTTCAAGACTTTCTTGAAGTCATCCCACATCTGTACAGTTATATCCTACATAAAAAGATCAGACTTTGAAAGAATTATGAAGAGAGGGCAAAAGTGTTTATTGGCAATTTTGGATTTCCCCCCTTGGGTAATAGAAAACAAAACAAGAAGTTATAAAGATTTAAAGGGCCCTGTTTACAAAGGCATGCTAGTGTTTTTAGCACGTGCTAAAAACGCTAGCACGCTTTTGTAAACAGGGCCCAAAATGTACAAGCCATTAAAATAAAAAAGGTAAAAAAATGTATAATGCAACATAGTTTAGGAGCTACAGTCCAAAACCATTTTTTTTAAATATTGAGGTGTGAGCAAAATCCAAATAAATAAAATAAATATAACAAAATAGATTTTATACTATTTTTGATAAATGTTTTGCGGAAGTGTTAGAACATGATATGATATTGTCTAAATAAGAAATTTTATTTAGCCCTTTGTGTGCCTTTAAATGAAGCATTTTGGAAGAATTTCGTAGCAGGGACATTCCAGACTACATACTGTAGTTAGTACTCCATGAGATATTGGGGCATTTTTATTTATTTTTCATAAGTAGTACACACTTCATTGTTTTAAAGAAGGGCCTGGTGTTTCAGAACAGCGTTTGTGTGAGAACAAATGTCCTGTAAAATGAAAAACCTAAGGTTTGGCACTTTCCAATAATATTAGGAATTATAAAGAAAGGAATAGAAAATAAAACAAAGAATAGCATAACACCTCTGTATTGCTCCATGGTGAGACCGCACCATAAGTACTGTATACTATTCTGGTCACTTCATCTCAAAAGAAGTGTAGCAGAACTGGGAAAGGTACAGAGAAGGGCAACCAAAATGATTAAGGGGAGGTTAGAGCTCTTCAGCTTGGAGAAGAGAAGACTGAGGGGGCAATATGACTCAGGTCTATAAAATCATGAATGAAGTGGAACAGGTAAATGCACAATCGATTGTTTACTTCTTCAAAAAGTACATATACTATGGGGACACTCAACTGTTTCCTTTTTTGGGCTTTTTATCTCCTGCAGTAAAACGAGCCTCAGTAAGTGGCAAATCCATGCACAGATGCTATCGCAGGGCCCCTTTTACTGCAGCTTGACTAAAAGGGGCTCTAAGTGCTTTGAAAATGAGCCCGGCAGGCTCTTATGCATTATAGTAAAATATCCTCAAAATAGGGCCCTGCTTGGCCTTCACACATAGACAACCTGCTATAAAAGTACCCTCCACAAACTAGAGACAGAAAAACTGAACAGTGGATCTGAGGTCAATCTTCTATTCTAAGCACAACAAAGTAAGGATGTGGATGAGCTGTGTATCATTTTTGTTGTTTGTGTGGGTTGAACACATTTCAGCAGGTAATATTTTCAAAACATTAAGGGGGTAACTGTATAACTTGTGCTCCATGTTTGGTGCCTCGATGCGATGCTATGAGTGCCAATTCCATAAGAGCATCTTGGTGCCACGATTCCATTATAGAATCTTGGCATGACTTAGCATCAAAGTGCCTACATTTAGATAATTCCCACATATGCCAGGTCTATGGCTGTCATAATTTGAAATGCCTAAGTGTGCCATGCCGTATGTGCAATTTCTAGTATTCTATAATGTGTGTGTGTATATAAGAAAAATGCCAGTGCTCCACCCACCTATGCTATAGTACTTACATGATCCCTTATAGACAAAGCAGGACTTTTTGGCATTGCTGTTTTGGCATTGCCATTTCAGCACCGCCAAAGCGGCACAGAACTTAAGGCCCCAAGAATTTTGGGCGGCCGGAATTTTGGACCAGCGCAGGCAAAAGACCTCTACTTCTCTTTCCCCCACCTGCACTGACCTCCGGTATTTGTACCTCCGGTACTTGCTGCAGCCGGGGTCTTTGCGCAGAAGAAAGATGTGGGCTGCCCCAGGTTTTGTCTGTGAGGAAGGACGGTTCTTCAGGAAGCCTTTTCTGTCCTCCTTCACAGGCACAACCTGGGGCAGCCCACATCTCCCTTCTGCCCAGGGACCCCTGCTGCAGTGATCAGGCACCAAAGAGAACATGATATGGTACAAGGCTATCTGGCCCATTATATGGGTTGAAGCCAGTAGGTGTAGCTTGCTGGCAGCAGGCAGAGCCACAAGTACACCCAAAACAGTAGCAAACGCTATTGAAAGCAATAGTAAAAGATTATTAAAAAATAATGGATTGCCTATGTGTGGTCCATCTATAAAATGTGAAAAGCTGTTCCAGTTGGATAGGCAGTGCCTGAAAAGGTGGAAGACAAAAGATTTTTTTAAAACTTATTTGACAGCTTTTTAATTTATTTGAAAGTAAGTGTCCCATATGCAGATAGAAATATCATGAAATCAAAACTGAATATCACTAAAACAGCTTCGAAAATTATTGTAGCTGGTGGAAACAGCACAAATAAAGGCTGTATGTTTTGCGCATTTTTCTACACTATTCTATACAGTACAGTAATACATGGCCAAATTTCAGTGAAGATATCCTGTGTACTGATGGGTTCATCTTAACTGTTGTTGTAATCTGGCTTGGGAAACCTGGTGCTATAAATATTGGAAGTAAAATTAAACTGTCCTTTCATTGGGGCACATAAAATCACATCTTCACCTCATCTGTTTTGTACAAATGGATTATTCTGTTTTGAGCATGTTTCAAGGACAAGTGGTTTTCATAAGTTAAAATGATAAAAATAAATATTTTCTTTCATGTAGATCTCTCATTTGTTTTAACATAACAAAATGGCTATAAGCCCCTAATGTAGTTCATTGGTTTTCTTATATTTTGTCCTTGTGATGACTTATACTATGCCAAAACTGGAAATACAGTGAGACAGAACAATAGAATTCAGTAACGTTCAAAACATATTAATTAGCATTATAATTGTGTTTGCATTTGGGTAATAACTGAGAAACTGCTGTTGAAAAATGACTTGAAGAAAAAATAAATATATGTCACAGAGCTGGAAAATGTTGGCACATAAGAGAATCTTATACTAAAGCTTAGCTCGAGTTATCTGCAGCAGAGTCCATTTTATAACTATGGGCCCTCTGCAGATAACTCGAGCTAAGCTTTAGTAAAAGACCCCCTTAGATTGACTCTGGACTTCTGCATGAAAGTAGCTCTGCCATCATTATTTAATATCTTTCTTTTAAATAGTAGTAATAATAATAAGTACGTTTTTATAATATACCACTGCATTCCACAAAACAAAAGGAGCAAGTGCCCTCAAACCCTCTTTCTCTTTTGATGTAGGCAGAGAAAAAAAAAAGGTTTTTAAATGCTCCCAGGTCCCAACCTAATTCATGTTTAATGTGGGATATAACTGCTATAAATAAGTAAATAAATAATTAGATAGATAAAAACTCTGAATGTTGAGCACGTGATTCACATAACATGATGTCTGTTTTAGTGGCTCTTTACTAGGAGAAAAAAAAATCTCTGCATGAATATAACACATGCTAGGGTGTCCCTATAAGCAGCCCCTCCAAATGACACACTGAGTACAATTTATAACAAATTACTACTCTACCTATGAAACATTATTGCATTATTATACTTCCTCTGTGTATATCCGTATGCTGCACAAGCTGGCATGTTTGAAAATATAAATGAGATTAAATAAAAATGCTACCAACAATAAAGAACGACAACGTGGATGTGGCAGCTCATAGGTTTGTTTGCTTTGTTTTGAGTGTACACAGAACGACGGCTGCGCGGGAAAAGGGAAACATAGACTAACCTAAGTGGCTTCAACTTTTTGAGATCATGCCGTCCCCCCCCCCCCCCCCCCCCCGTTCTCAATCAAACCTCCTTGGTAGGCACAGCCCTGTTCTTAGAAACAGAGAAAAATGTAGGCAGATAAAGACCATATGTTCTATCCAGTTTGCCCATCCATGCAATCTACTCTCCCTATCATTCCTTTATAGATTCTATGTCCTTGGCCCAAACTCTCTTGAATTCAGATACTGTTTTCATCTCCACCACCAGAGAGCAACAGTTCTGACTGATGACAGAGATAAATTTAGTGTTTCTGACAACCTGTCAAGGAAATGACATTGATGCTCTTTTGTGTTTGCAACTCTTGACTGGGTGCTTGATGTTAGCAAGTGCCAGGAATGCACCTGAGAGACAGCTGAAGGGTCTGGAGCCCTGAGGTCATGCATTGTTTTTCAGCTGCTCCTATAGGACGGCGGCTCCTGCTATTGTGGAATAACCCAGGGATTTCATCTTATATTTCTGCTAGCAGCTGACATGGTTCGTGTTTGTAAGATTTACCAAAATGTGACATGTACTTATTATGTGGCTCAAAATAGACTAATATGTTTTAATTTCTTCTTTGCAAATTATATTTTCTGTTTGAATGCATTGTGCTCTAATATCCCTAAAGCATTCTCAAAATGAATTTGTTTAGATCAAAGGATGATGGTTAATGAACTGATAACTCTCCTGAGATAACTCAGTGTAGACAGAGCATAAGATCAGGGACTTCTGGGGTTGACAGACAGAAATCTTTTTGCTTGCTTCCTTAAAGTGTTTATAAAGTAAAAATTAAAAGTAAAGTCGAGTGAAGAAGTCACCTGTCTAGAACAAACTGCCAAGGCTCAGTCTGAGTGGTCCTACTGTGGCCTAGGAATTGATTGCTGGGCTGAAGAGAGCACCAGACACATGTATTACTGTATTAGTACATGCTAATGCCATTAACATTCATTATTTTACCATAGGCTCATTTGATACAATGTGACTAGTAACCAATAGTGCCCGATAATGGTGTTAGCACATATTAACTCAATAGCATACATTAATGACTCTAGGTAACTGTTGTTCTAATAGCTGAGTTTATTGCAGGAGTGTCTCAAACTGGAATCATGCCCTATACAACACAAACCCTAGTGCCCACGCTCACTGTACCATGGCCACCACAGAGGAGACAATGAATGAGAACCAATTTTTGCACCCTGTCTGCCTTGTGCCCTGTGCGGCCGCACTGCCAGCACTACCCTTGGTACAGCCCTGGTTTAGTGGACTTTGGGGATACCTCGAAGGAATTGTTTCTTGTCTTTGTGGTGGTGTTAAGCCCTCTCTGCAATCACATATCTACGGAAAGGAGAAAAAATGTAAGAAAGGACTAGAACATGCAGAAAAATCCCACTGGGGGCACAGCTCATGTGTTTTCTTGTAGGGTGGCACAAGGCAATGAAAGACTCCTTTTACCAAGCTGCAACAAAGGGGGCCAGCGCTGGCGTCGCGCTGAGGCCTCCCTTTACCGTAGCTGGTAAAAGGGAAGTCTCGCTTTCCTACAGGAAATGGCTGGGCAGCAAGTAAAGCACTTGCCGCGTGGCCATTTCAGGGGGAGCCCCTTACTGCCACCCATTGAGGTGACGGTAAGGGCTCTCACGTTAACCCGGTGGTAAATGGCCAGCATGTGGCACTGCCCGATTACCACCGGGGGGGGTGGGGGGCAAGAAAACAACAGGGCAACCGGTCTGCAAACTCTAAAATGGAAAAAAAAAGAGCAGATCGATAAGAGAGAAATATCAATTTATTATAGGACGAAAATATTCAGAATCAGCCCGACACTAGCCGTGTTTTGCCCAGCAGGGCTGCGTCAGGGGCTGTATAATATTCCTTTACAGTCGAGGAAATATTAGTATGATTGTATAAAATGTCCAGAAATTGTGGAAGCATATATCTTCAAAGGGTTGTTGAAAAAAAACAGCATAACGGATAAGTCACAAAAGGTAGTGACGCGAGGTCTGTCCACTCTGAGTCGTGTGGGTGTAGGACAGACCTCTCGTCACTACCTTTTGTGACTTATCCGTTATGCTGTTTTTTTTTCAACAACCCTTTGAAGATATATGCTTCCACAATTTCTGGACATTTTATACAATCATACTAATATTTCCTCGACTGTAAAGGAATATTATACAGCCCCTGACGCAGCCCTGCTGGGCAAAACACGGCTAGTGTCGGGCTGATTCTGAATATTTTTGTCCTATAATAAATTGATATTTCTCTCTTATCGATCTGCTCTTTTGTTTTTCTGATTACCACTGGGTACACTCCGGCGCTACAAAAATAAATACATTTTTGTAGCGCCGGAAATGATGGTGCGCTAGGGTGGGAAGTACCAACGGGCTGCTGCGGTAGCCTGGTGGTATTTCCTGTATAGCGAGTGGAAAGCCTGCATTGGGCTTACCGTCATTTAGTAAAAGGAGCCCTAAATCTTTTAAAACTAGTGTCTTTATAGTTAGGATGCCATCATCTGATCTCTGAAATGGTAATATTTTCTATGTATCATTATGGTCACTTGTACGATCTGTGGTGGAAGCTATAATTGTGCCTTCTTGTAACCATATATTAGTCACAATTATTTCCCACTGCTTTACAAATGGGGAATTTATCAAAGGCTATAACAACGCAGACTTTTAGTGGTTCATATGTCCCATTGAATACTGGTTTATAACACTTTGAAAGTCTTTCTAGAGTTAATAGTAGGCATTTCAGGATTTTAGTAGGGCTGATTTCTGAAGCCCAATATACCCGCTCTATCGTCATACACACTGATGGCATTCTTATTTCTGTGTTCATGACAGGGATTCAGTAAACAAGTGGATGTGTCATATATTGCCAAACATTACAACATGAGCAAAAGTAAAGTTGACAACCAGTTCTACAGTGTGGAAGTGGGTGACTCGACCTTCACAGTTCTTAAACGCTACCAGAACCTAAAGCCCATTGGCTCTGGGGCTCAGGGCATAGTCTGGTAAGTTTCAGAAACATTGCGCTTTTATTTTAAGTGTGATTTCATGTCTGTATTTCTCAAGAATGAATATTTTTAGCCACTGTCTTTGCATAACAGTGAGAAAATGAGCAACAGATAAGCATAAACCGTTCTGAATCTAAAAACAACCCCCCTCCCCCCAAAAAAAGGTTTTTCAGCATGTTATGTACAGTAGCTATACTGAACAGGCAATTATTTCTGCAGTGGAGCAGGAGGGGGCTAATGAGAATTAGGGTGCACTTCCACTGCATCTGCTTGTGACGCTGGGCAAGTTATTTAACCCTCCATTGCCTCAGGTACAAAACTTAGATTGTGAGTCCGTTAGGGGCAGAGAAAGTACCTTCATATAATAAATGTCGACTGGTTTCATTGCACCACAGAAAGGTGGTATGTCAAATCCTATTACCCTTACTCTCATTGAGCCTGGACACTTGTGTTTCAAGTATATCATATGAAGAGTAGATATATGCAATACATAGTTTCAACCAGGTGAGCGTCAGCACAATTTTCAGATTCAGGCTTCCTAGATTTTCTGGGAAAAGTGATTTACTGAGCTTCTACTTCAACCTCCATGACCCATTGACTCAAAGCCCACACTGTACTAGACCCCTTCCTGGACTCCTCTTAGGCATCAAGATTCCCTCCACCCCCCCCATCAGTCCCTTAATGCAGTGGCGTACCAAGGGGGAGGCGGTGGGGGCGGTACTCCCCGGGCGCACGCCACTGGGGGGGGGGGTGCCGCGCGCCTGTCGGCTCTTCGTTTTCATGCTCCCTCTGCCCCGGAACAGGTTACTTCCTGTTCCGGGGCAGAGGGAGCATGGAAACGAAGAGCCAACAGGCGCGCAGCACCCCCCCAGCGGCGTACACCCGGGGGGGGGGAGGTTCTTTCGCCGGGGGGTCGCGCTGCACCCGGGTGTCAGTGCCCCTAGGAACGCCACTGCCTTAGTGTACTGAATTTCCCACAGAATCACCAAAGTCTAGTGGGATTTTAATATCCCAGTTTAGAAGTTTGACATTAGACAGATGTTTTCCTTCTGATGACTACATTAAAGTGCTGAGTGGTCACAGATCTGCATTCTTATGCAATGTGTTATGCAGACTAGGTACACAACACATGCCATGCGAACGGGGGGCCATTTAACCAACTATGGGACCCTGGGCAAACTTTTATACATGCACCCCTCTCCCCTCCCCAGGGTAATCAACACATCTTCCTTAGCCCCTTGTCAGCCAAGCTGCTTCCTGCTGAAATAAATGTGGTGTAAAAGCATGGAGTCACTGCCTAGGTCACGCTGATGATGACTGTGCTGGTTCTGCCCCTTAAAAAAAAGGAAGCGAAGAGGCAGAACCATCAGCCGTCCATCCTGTACACCAGCTCCACACCAATACTGCTGATTTATTTATTTTTACTGGAAGTAGTGGGGGGGGGGGGGGGGGAGAAAAAGCTGCTGGAACAGGAAAAGGGAGGGGAGGAAGAGGAAAGATGCTGGACCAGAGTGCTGGTCCATCCCAAAGAGTAAGAATGAAATCCAATGAGTGAGATTTTCCTTCAGGTGCATTTGGGGTATAAATTTGGAACAATGGTGAAGGGACTGAGTCCTGAGGAAGGGCTGCTGGCTGCTTTTATTGACAAGTAATGCTTCAAGTGAACCTAAAAATGGATTTCTGTATCATGGCATGTTTGATATTTTAAACTATTTTTTGAGCACTTAATAACTCTAAACCACATGCACATCCATGGAAACAATTCAACTGTGTTTAAAAAACCCTTGAGATCAATGACTTATAATTTAAACCCGATCAGTCAAACCTCTGCTATAAGACAACCACCTCAAAACACATCAGACCCTCCAACATGTTCTTAAACCCCGTCTGATATTATAACTATAATTATATTAATGTTTTGATGTAATCTTAGTGAGGCCAACATACAATCCCTCCATTGCAAAACATTATGCACAAACTTGTGCAAAAACACACTCAGAAACTATTAACAGCCTGAATTCCCAGGACTCAAAGAGGAACAAACTTATCTATTAAAGAGGCAGCACTATAAATATTACACCGGGTCCTAGAACTCCAATAGACAACCTAGTGAAAAAGAAAAAAAAAAAAGAACAGGACTTCTACAGATATCTACACAGAAACTTCATGCTAGCAGAATACTGCACCTCGGTCAAAAGCACAAAATACAGACAGGCCCTCAACAAATATGAAACAAGAGACTACACAAAAACAAAAAAGAAAATTGAGGCCCAGATGCACTAAAAAATCGTTAGAGCCCTTCCCTTACCGATTCCCTTAGCGAATCGGTAAGGGAAGGGCAATTGAAACCTCAACTCTCTCCCTCTCCTCTGCCCCTGGATCCCGCATTTGCACCCCACTTGCAGCCCAGCAGCATCGCCTTCCCTGATCTTCCTCAGCACCTTCACCAATGGCAGCAGCGATGCACATCTGATGCCTGCACTGGCTACACAGACTTTGCTGGCATCACTTTCTGTTTCCTCTCTGCTAGGATATGGCAGAGGGAAGCCGGTGGGACCAGCAGAGGCAGTGGATGCATATTGCTGCTGTCGGCAAAGGTGCTGATGAAAAGCAAGAGGAGGGGTTCAGAGAGGGGAGTGGGCCACCAGTGGGGGGACAAATGCCAGATCTGGGGGTGGGGGGTGGAGCACAAGGAGAGAGATGCAGGACAAGAAGGAGAGGGTTTTGGAAGGCCCATTGAAAATAACAGGTCTGGCTATGCTAGTATTCTGTCATAGAATCTGGGTACTGGGTTACGCTAGTATTCTATCATGGAATCTGGTACTGGTTTATGCTAGTATTCTGTTATAGAATTTGGGTACTGGGTTACGCTAGTGTTCTATCATAGAATCTGGGTATTGGGTTACGCCAGTATTCTATCATGGAATCTGGTACTGGCTTATGCTAGTATTCTGTCATAGAATCTGGGTACTGGGTTACGCTAGTGTTCTATCATAGAATCTGGGTATTGGGTTACGCCAGTATTCTATCATGGAATCTGGTACTGGCTTATGCTAGTATTCTGTCATAGAATCTGGGTACTGGGTTACGCTAGTGTTCTGTCATGGAATCTGGTACTGGGTTATGCTAATATTATATCATAGAATCTGGATACTGGGTTATGCTAGTGTTCTATCATGGAATCTGGAATTGGGTTATCCTAGTATTCTATCATGGAATCTGGAATTGGGTTATCCTAGTATTCTATCATAGAATTTAGGCACTGAGATGCTGTTTTAGAATAGGCTGTCACTGTGTGTCCATGGCACACTTAAATAGTGGAGCCCAGTTATAAAATTGGGCCCTTGGGTCAAAAATATTTTCTGTTGATTTAGATAAAAGCATTGATATTTTTAGTAACAGAAGTTTTATGAATGTGCTGATGCTACTGCTGGATGTTGCTGGTGTCCAGTTGTGTGTTTGGTTTGGATGCTCAGGGCCGGTGGAATCCGGTAAGTGTGGTAAGCATGGCAGGGGGGCACGCCGACCTCTGGAAGGCACCACAAGCCATGCTTATCGCCATCTGGTTGGCTCACCTGCAGGCAGCTCTCGGATCCCACCTGCCCGCCCTCAGCTCCCCAACAGCCCTCCTTTCATTCCTGCCACCCTGGGGGGTTTAAATCTTTTATTTTACCTCTAGTCACAGCAGTGGCATTGAAAGCAGAAGCCTCGTCTCTAGCCTTCCCATCTCTCTCAGTGTCTCGCCCTTGCGGAAAGAGAAAATTACATCAGAGGAGGGCGGGACACCGAGAGGGAAGGGAAGGCTAGAGGTTTGAGATGTCCGGGCCCGGTTTCCATTATGGTCGAAAACCGAAGCCGGCCATCTCTAAGCCTGGCGAGCTCAACATTTGACCTAAATGTTGAGATTTAGCCGGCCCCAACCGTATTATCGAAAGAAAAGATGGCTGGCCATCTTTTTTGAAAATATGGTTGGCTCCACCCCTTTTCGGAGCCGATGGCCGGCGCTGTTCGATTATGCCCCTCCATGTCTCATTAATCCATGCTTTTGAATATGCTCTGTAATTTTGTTCTTTAGAATAGTCTCTACCATTTTGTTCAGCACCAACGTCAGGCTCACTGGTCTATAATTTCCCGGATCACCTCTGGAACCCTTTTTAAAAAATCGGATCATTAAGCATTCCTCATTTTGGATAATGATTTTTTTTTTATTTAATTGCTTGCTTTTTCCAAATCTGAGCTCAAGGTGATTTACATACACATATTGTCAAACCCTCCTGGTGGGTAGGACACTGAGGCCACTGTCCGAGCCAGACACAGAATTCTTCTTTCTACCTTATTCCCTTAATATTCAATATATTTTTCAAACGCTGATTGTCGCCAACTAAATTATCCCCTGATATTCAGTGCCGGGCTATGTCCAGGCACTGGCACTGAATATTGGGGGATAATTTGGGGCAGGCAGGCTGCTGGAGGTTATGCGGGCCTGGCCGATATTTGGCCAATATTCAGCCAGGACCATATAAGAGTTATGTGGCCTCAGCTGATTATCAGGCCGCTCCAGTCCGCCTAACCTTTTTTTTATGTTTTCAAGAAATAAAAACCCACGCGCCCCCTCCTGTCCCAATGTCCCCTCTTTCCTTCTTTCTCTCCCCGTGCATTAAGACCCTCCCCCTGCAAACCCTCCACACCTCCCGCCTCCCCCCAACAGTGAAGGTAAGCACCTCCGGGCTTACCTACATCCCTGGTGGTCCAGTGAGGTCATTAAGGGCAGGAGTGCAGCTCCTTTGCTCCTGCCCTTTGTGGTGCCTCGGAACAATGGCTGCCATGACCTCTTGCATGGATCATATTCACACATGTGATGGAGATAGTTCTGTTTGAGAAGCTTGTTAACACAGAATGCACTATTTCAAAACAACAAACTCAAGAAAGGGAAACACAAAACTGCAGAAATCCATTGCTGTCAAAGAAAGGGCTCTGATGGAAACCAAAGCAAAGAACATGTGACAATTACCAAAAAGCAGACTGCGGCTATTATTGTATGAATGGTTCCCAACGCTGGTCCTGGAGGCACCCCATGCTGTCAGGTTTCAGGATATCCACAGTGAATATCCATGAGAGATATTTGCATGCACTGCCTCCACTGCATGCAAATCTCTCTCATGAATATTCATTGTGGATATCCTGAAAACCTGACTGCCTGGGGTGCCTCCAGGAAGAGGTTTGTGAACCATTGGATTAGCCTATCAGAGGCAGACACGTTTGTATAATTAACATTATAGTTTTGTTCACAATTGGGTAATAACAGAAAAATGCAGTAATCAAATCATATTAGGAAACTTGAAGTCGACTTGGTTAACTTCTGTTGAATATCAACCAGCTAATAGTTTTAAGACTAGATTTTGTTTGATGAACTCATACTGACTCATTTCCCCTCTATCAGATTTGTTCCTCCCAGTGCGATTTAAACAAGAAGCTAAGAAATGATTTACTCTGGTTTTACAACAAAGAAAACACATTAAGCTATGCATCACCATTTGGAAAACATAAATGTCATTCAGCTCCAACTCTTCTACCGCTGCTTTCCCTTAGCCATCATTATTCCCAGGACACATCTATATACATTATTCAATATCTCTCTTACAAATAGTAGTAATAAACAATATTAAGTGCATTTTTATAATATACTACTGCATTCTACAAGACAAAAGGAGAAAGTTCCCACAAACCATCTTTCTCTTTTGATCTAGGCACAGGAAAAATAAAAGATTTTAAATGCTCCCAGGTTTCAACCAATTCATTTTTGATGTGGGATATAAATATCATAAATAAATAAATAAGTAAGTAAATAAATAAATAGATAGAAACTCTAAATGTTGAGCACCTGATCCCCATAACATGATGTCTGTTTTACGGGCCCTATACCAGGAGAAAAAAAATCTCTGCACGAATATAACACGTGCTAGGGTGTCCCTGTAACCAGCCCCTCCAAATGACACATTGATTGTGATTTATAACAAATTACTACTCTACCTATGAAAAGTTATTCAGTTATTATACTTCCTCTGTGCTGCACAAGCTGGCATATTTGAAAATATGAGCGGGATCAACTAAAAATGCTACTAGCAATAAAGAACGACAACATGGATGCAGCAGCTCATACGTTTGTTTGCTTTGTTTTTAGTGTATGGGGATGACAGCTGTGCAGGGGAGGGGAAAGAGAGATTAACCAAATTGGCCTCAACTTTTTGACACCATCCCATCTCTTGTTTTTATCCAACCTCCTTGGGGTAGCCCATTTACTCCAGCAGGCCAGCTGTGAGGGAGTTCCTTTTCTCCTTTCTGCCTCCCTCTCTGCTTGTCCCAGCACTGTTTTCAAGCTTGTACCCCAGCCTGCATGAGTCTTGAGCTCCTCCCCCTACCTGTTCTGATTGGTGCCTCACCACCCAACTACATTCCCCAGAGTGCATTGTCTGCCTGCCTGTGGGCTATCATTATATTTAGAAAACAGGTAGTTACTTCTTACCCCTCCTCCACCAGCAACTGGGAGGGAACCCATTTCAATCTAGAAGCTAGCTGCTTTCTTTCACTCCCAGGTAGGCATATTCATAATTTTTTAACTTATGGACTGGTCCCTTGTATGGGGGTGGAGCTGCTTTCTTTAGGGGATTTAAAATAATTACTACTCCTTCTGGAAACCTGCCTGGTCTTCCCTGGGGTCTTGAGGGACACAGGAACTGAATGCTTCACCCCTCTCCTTTCACTTGGGGATACCTCCTGGAGGAATCACAATATGTTTTTGACTCACACAGATAACTTTTTGAAGGTAATTTTATAACAGGGCACCGAGGCAAAAAATAGGCACCCTCCTGTCCTATTAACCTAAAGAAACATAGGTAGCACATAGGTAGCACACATCCTGTAAAAATGATGCCTAGATTGAAGGCGCAGACAGTACACTAGCTTGAGAGCAGGTGTAAATCTACACACATAAAATATATACAGTGGGGGAAATAAGTATTTGATCCCTTGCTGATTTTGTAAGTTTGCCCACTGACAAAGACATGAGCAGCCCATAATTGAAGGGTAGATTATTGGTAACAGTGAGAGATAGCACATCACAAATTAAATCCGGAAAATCACATTGTGGAAAGTATATGAATTTATTTGCATTCTGCAGAGGGAAATAAGTATTTAATCCCTCTGGCAAACAAGACCTAATACTTGGTGGCAAAACCCTTGTTGGCAAGCACAGCGGTCAGACGTCTTCTGTAGTTGATGATGAGGTTTGCACACATGTCAGAAGGAATTTTGGTCCACTCCTCTTTGCAGATCATCTCTAAATCATTAAGAGTTCTGGGCTGTCGCTTGGCAACTCGCAGCTTCAGCTCCCTCCATAAGTTTTCAATGGGATTAAGGTCTGGTGACTGGCTAGGCCACTCCATGACCCTAATGTGCTTCTTCTTGAGCCACTCCTTTGTTGCCTTGGCTGTATGTTTTGGGTCATTGTCGTGCTGGAAGACCCAGCCACGACCCATTTTTAAGGCCCTGGCGGAGGGAAGGAGGTTGTCACTCAGAATTGTACGGTACATGGCCCCATCCATTCTCCCATTGATGCGGTGAAGTAGTCCTGTGCCCTTAGCAGAGAAACACCCCCAAAACATAACATTTCCACCTCCATGCTTGACAGTGGGGACGGTGTTCTTTGGGTCATAGGCAGCATTTCTCTTCCTCCAAACACGGCGAGTTGAGTTCATGCCAAAGAGCTCAATTTTTGTCTCATCTGACCACAGCACCTTCTCCCAATCACTCTCGGCATCATCCAGGTGTTCACTGGCAAACTTCAGACGGGCCGTCACATGTGCCTTCCGGAGCAGGGGGACCTTGCGGGCACTGCAGGATTGCAATCCGTTATGTCGTAATGTGTTACCAATGGTTTTCGTGGTGACAGTGGTCCCAGCTGCCTTGAGATCATTGACAAGTTCCCCCCTTGTAGTTGTAGGCTGATTTCTAACCTTCCTCATGATCAAGGATACCCCACGAGGTGAGATTTTGCGTGGAGCCCCAGATCTTTGTCGATTGACAGTCATTTTGTACTTCTTCCATTTTCTTACTATGGCACCAACAGTTGTCTCCTTCTCGCCCAGCGTCTTACTGATGGTTTTGTAGCCCATTCCAGCCTTGTGCAGGTGTATGATCTTGTCCCTGACATCCTTAGACAGCTCCTTGCTCTTGGCCATTTTGTAGAGGTTAGAGTCTGACTGATTCACTGAGTCTGTGGACAGGTGTCTTTCATACAGGTGACCATTGCCGACAGCTGACTGTCATGCAGGTAACGAGTTGATTTGGAGCATCTACCTGGTCTGTAGGGGCCAGATCTCTTACTGGTTGGTGGGGGATCAAATACTTATTTCCCTCTGCAGAATGCAAATAAATTCATATACTTTCCACAATGTGATTTTCCGGATTTAATTTGTGATGTGCTATCTCTCACTGTTACCAATAACCTACCCTTCAATTATGGGCTGCTCATGTCTTTGTCAGTGGGCAAACTTACAAAATCAGCAAGGGATCAAATACTTATTTCCCCCACTGTATGTGTATAACTCTAGCTCTTAGCACACCTGCTCTACATGTATGTACTGGTTTGCACTGCACGTACTTTTATGTATTGTCTGATTTTATAAGAGTTCATTTACGCATCTGTAAGAAATATAGAAATATATGGCATTTTCTTATAATAGACCCTAGCTAAAGTGGTCTCTAAAAGAAAGCATTTTACTGTATCTTAGCTGTTTGAATTATTGCACAAATGGAACTGTAAGAAGCAGAAACAGGAGAAGGGGGAACTTTAGTCATGCCCCAGAGCTGAGATAAGCCAGGAAAGGCATAATCTGTGGGAACTCAAGATTATAACTATGAACAAAGAAACCACAGAGAAGACGTTGGGAAGGGGGAGAAGTTCCAGTTTCTGTTACACAGAACCCTAGCAGACAGGCAGGGGACCATCAGCCAATGAGAAAAACTTAGGAGCAGACACTCAAATGTAACTATAAAATCTGTGGAATCTTATAGAAATCTGTATGTGTGTGTAGAGGCAAGCTCCAAGTTAGAGCTGACGGAATACACACCCATTCTTGTAAGGATGATTTGAATAATAAATTGCTTAATTAAGCTTTGAATCATCAATCTGATTTTATGAGTCCTATTTTTGTATAGGTTCTCAGGTTATCTGGGGGTTATTTATAACAGCATCTAAATCAGCATTTTACACATGAAATTGACAGAGATGAGTAGTAACAAAGTGCTTGTACTTCGTTACAATGTTTAAGTACAATTTTCAGTACTTTTACATGTAACGAGTTACATTTTTTGTAATACTTTTTACTTGTAACTTGTTACAAATAAGCAGTACTTTGTAATTAAGTACAATACCACAAAGTATTTTTTTTTAAAGTATCGCCTATGCTTGAACCCGATTGGATACCGCAGGAACGAGGACCACACCACAGTATCCAGTCGGGTTCAAGTAGAGACAGGGAAAATAAAAAGCAGGCTGTCTGCCCCATCCCCCGAAGCTGTGTGCCCCCTCTGAGCCTACCTTTATGCTCCCTGGTGGCCTACCAGCCTCTTCAGGAGGAAAGAAGCCCACTCTTTCTTGCCCACTGCCGCTGCTCTCTGCACTACTGCTGCATATTCAAAATAGTTGCCGAGACTTCAAGCTGCAGTCTTGCGAGGCTGTCGCTTAAAGTCTTGTCAGCCATATTGAAAAAGTGGTGGTATCGTGGAGAGCAGTGGTAGCAGGCAGCAAAGAGTTGGCTTCCTTTCTGCCCTGAACAGGTCAGCAAAGCCCAGCCTGCAAGCCCATCCAGTGAGTTTGTGTGTGGAGTAAGGGTGAAAGCTGGCTATTTGGGGGGTATTACAGGGGCAGCATAGGCACTTAACCAGCCAAGGTAACTGCATAAAACACAGTTCCATCTTTATGCGGCCACCCATGGCTGGTTAAGTTCTGAATATCGACCTAAGTGGCCATGTGTTAACCGGTGCCGCATAAACCAGATATTCAGTACCGAAGCCCAGACATAGCCTGGCATTGAATATCCAGGTATAACCCTGGCGGCGGTCAGCAAAATGCTGCCTGCTGAAAATTGACCTCTCCATCTCTTTGCTGAGGGCTTTTCACTAGTGACTGGCAGAATATTTCTCTTCGATATTCAAAGGACTTATCTATTTAACCTGCAAAGCTGCAGAAAAAGAAACAGTGGCGGAGACAAAATCAACCATATGCTAAAAGTGCTCAAATGTCCTTTAATAAAAAATCTTCAGTTGACTGGACATTGGCCATGTTTCGGCTAAATGGCCTGCATCAGGAGTCTAAAAAAATAAACATATAAACAATAACAACTAAACAAATATAACACCTAAAAGAAACTTATGAGACGTCAAAGCATATGTCACAATTTTATCAAAAGTTTGTTGCCTGTGGAGGATTGTTCTTCTGTGTTTCCTTACCTGCAAAGTTGTTCACATAGTTCTTCTGTTTTCAAATTTTTGCCCCTTTTTAACTAATACACTCTTGGCTTCAGGGCCGGTCTTAGCAAGTGCGGGGCCCTATGCAGACCAATTTGGTGGGGCCCCATCCTAGCTCCGCCCTCACCCTAGCTCCGCCCCATTAATAAGATTATTCCATTTTTAGAAAATTTTATTTATGAAATTTCAAATAAAGACAAATGAAGCTAAACTTGTACAAAAAAACGGATTGAAATAATAAGCACAATGCTATTATGAAACCTCCCCTCCCCAGAAATTATTCAGTTCAAGTCCACTACAATTAGTAGTTCCAATTCTCATAACAAAGGAGAATAAAGGAAAATATTAAGAAAAGATTCAGTACTTTCAAATTCCCCTATTACTCTGTAACCCATCAAACCAGAGAGGCAAGTAGCCAAAAAAGAGGTAAGTGCAAGGTTCCCATTAAAGACAAAACCACAACACATTTACAGTACCAAATGTTTCCATAAATCAGGTATATTACAGATAGACCGACTGTCCTAAATCTAGTCCTCCTGCTCCTGGGTGTGCAACTGCCTAGCTCACTTAGAGGGGCATAATTGAACGAAAACGTCTATCTCCATGGGCGTTTATCTCCGAGAACGGGTCCGTGGAGGGGCGGACCGAACCGTATTTTCGAAAAAAATAGACGTCCATGTTTTATTCGACAATTTGTGAGCTGGGCGTTTTTGTTTTTCAGTGATAATGGAAAATGAAAGCGCCCAGCTCAAAAACGAATAAATCCAAGGCATTTGTTCGTGGGAGGGGCCAGGATTCGTAGTGCACTGGTCCCCCTCACATGCCAGGACACCAACCGGGCACCCTAGGGGGCACTTTTACAAAAACAAAAAAAAAGGTAAAAGAGCTCCCAGGTGCATAGCACCCTTCCCTTGTGTGTTGAGCCCCCCAAATCCCCCTCAAAACCCACTGCCCACAAGTCTACACCATTACTATAGCCCTAAGGGGTGAAGGGGGGCACCTACATGTGGGTACAGTGGGTTTGGGGGGGTTGGACGACTAAGCATTAAGCAGCACAATTGTAACAGGTAGGGGGGGATGGGCCTGGGTCCACCTGCCTGAAGTCCACTGCACCCCCTAACAACTGCTCCAGGGACCTGCATACTGCTGCCAGGGAGGTGGGTATGACATTTGAGGGTGAAAACAAAAAGTTGTGAAACATCATTTTTTGTGGTGGGAGGGGGTTAGTGACCACTGGGGGAGTCAGGGGAGGTCATCCCCGATTCCCTCTGGTGGTAATCTGGTCATTTAGGGCACTTTTTGGGGCCTTATTCGTAGTAGTAGTAGTAGTAGAAAAAACAGGGTCCAGGAAAAGTGCACTAAATTCTACCTACAAACGTATACTTTTTTTCCATTATCGGCGAAAGGCGCCCATCTGTCCTCGGCCGATAACCACGCCCCAGTTCCACCTTTGCCATGCCTCCAACACGCCCCCGTCAACTTTGTACGCTTCCGCGATGGAGTGCAGTTGAAAACGTCCAAGTTCGGCTTTCGATTATACCGATTTATTCGTTTTTGTGAGATAAACGTCTATCTCCCGATTTGGGTCGAAATCTAGGCGTTTTTCTCTTTCAATTATAAGCTGGTTAGTGGTTGGGCAATTAGAGCTCTTCAGCTGAGGGGAGCTATGATAGTGGTACAAAAAATACTGCGTGGAATGGAATGGGTAGGTGTGAATTGCTTGTTTACTCTTTCCAAAAATACTAGGACTAGGGGGCACACAAGGAAGCTACTTACTAGTAAATTTAAAATGAAAGAAAATATTTCTTCACTCAACGTGTAATTAAACTCTGGAATTCATTGCCAGAGAATGTGGTAAAAGCAATTAGCTTAGCAGAGTTTTTAAAAGTTTTGGATAATTTCCTAAAAGTCCATAAGCCATTATTAAGATGGATTTAGGAAAATCCACTGCACATTCTAGGATAAGCAGCATAAAATCTGTTTTACTGTTCTGGGATTTTGTCACATACTTGTAACCTGGACTGGCCACTGTTGGAAACAGGATACTGGGCTTGACGAACCTTCTTTCTGTCTGTGCTTATGTTCTTATGTCTTCGTACTGTGAAAAGGGCGGAAGCCATGTTGAGAATTATGCAGAAGGTTATACTTCTCAGTATAATTTACAAATTGAGATCCTACCAGAAACTTAGCAAGGAATGGAATATTAGCAATAGGTCTGAAATTAGAAACAGAGGTTGGATTACCAACAAGCTGTTTCAATATAGGCATCAGAACTATATTCCCGGCCTGACCCTATATTTTGAGAAAACCAACCCAATGTCAGTGCAGGGTTGACAAATAAACAGAAGCCAATTCAATAACTAACTATAGAAGGATATTTTAACAGATAAGATGGAATAATGTCTAATAGACAACAAGACCTCGAAAGCCTATTAAAGGGACTTAAAGAAGACTGTGAAATAGGTTCAACTTAGTGTAGTCCAGTCCACAATCATCTATCAACTGCCAATTTAGATTTTTGCACATCGGACCCTGGGAGACTTCAAATGATTAGTTGAAACTTTAGAAGCAAAGTAATCAGCTAGTGCATCTGCACTGCAAAAGGGCCTGGCTGACTAAAGAAGAAAAATAAATGTTCCATACACGACCACGGACCACTTTATTTATCTTTTAAATTGACTCGCGATGATGGCTGCCTGCCCCTGCCTGCTGCTGCTAGTGCTCACCTGCTTCGACCATGACGCTCGCCTCCAGCTCCTTCCCAATGGCTTGGCTCCTGCTCACCTCCGACCACGCTCTCCAAGCAGCTCCTTTTCCCTTCCCGCTCAGACTTCCGCCCGCCCTCGAGGAAACAGGAAGTACTCCATCAGAAGGCGGGCGGGAAGGCGGAAGGGAAAAGCTGGGGTGAGCTGCTGCACTGTCTGTGGGTACAGTGGGTTTGGGGGGGTTGGATGACTAAGCATTAAGCAGCACAATTGTAACAGGTAGGGGGGGATGGGCCTGGGTCCACCTGCCTGAAGTCCACTGCACCCCCTAACAACTGCTCCAGGGACCTGCATACTGCTGCCAGGGAGGTGGGTATGACATTTGAGGGTGAAAATAAAAAGTTGTGAAACATCATGTTTTGTGGTGGGAGGGGGTTAGTGACCACTGGGGGAGTCAGGGGAGGTCATCCCCGATTCCCTCTGGTGGTAATCTGGTCATTTAGGGCACTTTTTGGGGCCTTATTCATGAAAAAACAGGGTCCAGGAAAAGTGCCCTAAATTCTAGCTACAAACGCATACGTTTTTTTCCATTATCGGCGAAAGGCGCCCATCTCTCCTCGGCCGATAACCACGCCCCAGTTCCACCTTCGCCACACCTCCGACACGCCCCCGTCAACTTTGTACGCTTCCGCGATGGAGTGCAGTTGAAAACGTCCAAAATCGGCTTTCCATTATACCGATTTATTCGTTTTTGTGAAATAAACGTCTATCTCCCGATTTGGGTCGAAATCTAGGCGTTTTTCTCTTTCAATTATAAGGTGGATAGCCATATAGCTTGATGGCGGTTGCAATCTCATTGAATATTCAATTAAAAAATTTTTTTTTTTACAGAACTTTCCCTGAACTCTTATCTAGGGCCGGTGTTAGACACACAGGGGTCCAGAAACTAAGGAGTGAGTGCTGGAGAATTTCCCTATTTCCTCTCACTGACCCCCCAAAACAAAATGTGATCTTGCCCACAAAAAATCATAAGGGTGTAGTTGCACAGCATCCATTAATGGGCAAATTTTATATTTTCCTGTTTCTTATCCCTTGACTGCTGTGGTTGTAAGGGTGCCACCTTCACAGGCTCTCCAGCTCTTTTCCCCAAGCATTCCTCAGTCTACTTCTTTGGAGGCAGGAATAAGAGGATCAACTTTTCGTTCTAGGGAGTACCTTCGTTTTACTGTTGCCCTGTGATCTGGGTGATTCCTCAGGGCCCAACCTCAGCAAGGCCTTGAACTGCACTTGTTATTGGGCCTTTAATTTAAGGAACCCATCTAACTCATCCCCTGGGCACATCCTGATTGGGTATCCAATTAGAATGATCTTAGGTGTTTATTGTTGTTTTTTGTTTCCAGGGCTGTGCCCTCCTGCAAGAGCATGCAAAGAGAATATTTACCTTTCGCTGTAAGAGGTTTAGTGACACCTGAATCATCAGGACCACCCTAAAGTAGAAACACACCCCTTGCGACACACCTCCTGGAGCTTCTGTCCCACCCACTGCATCGCAGCCAAGTGAAGGCAATGGACAGGACACAATTTTGGATCTCCCACCTCCCTTGCCCCCTGTGCAGCTGCTCTGCTCACACATAGCTTGCTACGGCCCTGTGAATCATATCATAAAAAGTCAGAACTGGGCTGATTTTCAAGAAAAATCCACGCATAGAGCATGGGTATCAAGAGCTCGGTTGTCTTCACTCAGTTTTCTGTATGTAACTCTGTAATAATACTGAAAATGACAACTGTAGCTTCCATAGGACTCATTAAATGGTAAATAAAAAGTAATCGAATTAGCCATATGGCACACTTTAATTTTTGGCTCATTAATTTCTATATTTTGACTGGAGAAAGACAGCAGGGAAAAAATAGCAAGAATATTTGATAGTGATTATGTTGGTTAGATTTATGAGTAAACCAAATGTTGGCTACCAACAGAATCCCTTAAATAGGTGTTGGAAAAAATGTACATAAGGGTTTGGCAAAATTACTGTCCAGAAATTTAAAGGAATAGGACTAAAGTTAGCATTGAGAAAAACAGGTAAGAAGACAAATCAAATGAAAAAAAAATCAGCCAAATCAGACCAGAGGTTTCAGAGAAATAAATTCCTCCTAAAGATAGCCCCTCTTCTCTGCTCTCTTGGTCACACAGGCATACACATATTCTCTCACACACAGAGAAAAACAGACATGATCACACATACACATATACATACAGACCAACATGTGTACACTCACATATGCTTCACATGCACAGAAACACACACACAAACAAAACACATGAACACACATGCAGATTGGAAATAACTTCATGATGCATACTCTACATGCTTTCCACAAGTGTCCGTAGACCTGCAAAAATACCTCAGCACTCAATTAGTGCTCTATAGGGGTAATTCTATACATACACCTATAGTTAGACGCCTAGAGGGATTTGCAGTAGGTGCTAGAACTTACACCAACTTTGGGATAGTGGCACCTTATCATTAAGGGGAGAATTCATCAAACTGCGTTAGGGCTTTAAGTTGCGTTAGTTACCTCTTAATTAACCTAAAGGCAGTGGCGTACCAAGGGGGGGCCGGTGGGGGCGGTCCGCCCCGGGTGCACGCCGCTGGGGGGTGCTGCGGCGTGCGCCTGCTCCTCCGAGTTCGCTAAACTTTGTTCGTTCACTGCAGCTCCCTCTGCCCTGGAACTGGTTACTTCCTGTTCCGGGGCAGAGGGATCTGCAGCGAACAAACGAAGTTTAGCGAACTCGGAGGAGCAGTCGGGCGCCGCGGCACCCCCCCCCCCAGCGGCGTGCACCCGGGGGGGTGTCATCTAGCGGGGGGGGGGGGGGGTGCATCGGCGCTCCGCCCCGGGTGCCATCGAGTCCAGGAACGCCACTGCCTAAAGGGCCCTAACCTCGTAGTGACTTAATTTCCTGCAGTGATATTTAAGTTGCCGAGTGTTATTTAATAATGATATAAAAACATACAAATATCCTAATGCAATACAGTGATACCCTGGTCAGGAGCATTGGGCTGCAAATCTGTAGCCTGCTGCTCCCTGGCCAGTAGAGCAGGGCCTCCTGGCTTAAGTCCTTTCCCTGCCTGAAGCCCTGCCCACCATCCACTCCCCTACTCCTCAGCCTCCTAAGATGCAAGCATCTACTCCCTCCACCTCATACGTTCCAAGACCTCTAAAGGGATACCTATAACTTCATTGGTCGTCCAGGTGGTTCCTCAAGCAGTAACAATGTCCAGTTGCTCCTGCCCAGTTTGACATCTTTCCCAATATGGCGCCCCTATCAGTAGTCTCACGCAACTACCGGTAGGAAACATGACCCCTAGTGGTAGTTGCCATTTTGGGAAAGGTGCTGGACTGGGCAGGAGTGAATGAGTATCACTCCTGCTCAAGGAACCCCACTGGACCACCGATGATGTTACAGGTACCCACCCTCTGTAGGAGGTCTTTGGACATGTGGTGGGAATGGGTGTTTGCATCTTGGGGGGGGGGGGGGGAGTGGATTGAGTGAGTACTTGAACCCTGGGGGTCTGAGGAGTGGGTGCTTGCATCTTGGGAGGGTGGGAGTGGGGCGTGGGCAGAGCTTCAGGTAAGGGGGGGGCTTAAGCCGGGGGACCCTGCTCTGCCGGCCTGAAAACATCAAGCCACGGCTTTGCGGCCCAATCATCCTGGGCCACTGGAATAATGCTGCTTGTGAGGTAGTTTAATGCTGCTTATGAGGAACGAAGATCTTGCAGGTTGCTGAATCCCACAGGAAATCAAGATCCAGTAAAAGGTGATCTGGATTGGCTAATGTCAGACACAGGATGCTGTACTCGATGGACCTTGGTCTGACTCAGCATGGCTTTTCTATGTTCTTATGATTTGTGCTTCTATTCTAAGGTATTTATCAATTGTAAAAGTAGGTGTTTATTTTCGCTTATTAGGAGTTCTTTGATGGTCCAAAAATCAGTGTTTATCAGTGTTTTTGTGCCACAAGTACTATTGCTCTGTACTTTTTCTGGTGAAATCAAGTATGTGCAGGTTCTAATGCTATTGATAAACTAGTAAGAAAGGCCCGTTTCTGAGAGCAATGAAACGGGCGCTAGCAAGGTATTTATTTTCTGCAATGAATGTTGTGAAAGGGATGTTTAGGATAATTGTGTTGTGTTGGTAATGAATAATTTACATTGTTGTATTATCTTATCTGTGTGTGTGTCAGAGAGAAAGTTTGTGTGTGTGTGAAAGTGAGAGAGGGTGGGGCGGACTGGGAGGTTGGGTGCTAGTGTCTGTGTTTTTGTGGTATTGTGTGTGTGTCTCACAATGGCTGGTGGGGGAGGGGGGAAGGTGATCTGAGAAAGTATGGCAGGGGGCTTGGAGGGGGGGGGTCAGCGTTTGTTGGGGTTGGGGGGGGGGGGGGTTGGCCGTGTTGTTGCTGGCTTGTATTAGTGTGGTGTTGTAGTCTATTTTTTTTGTTTTAAATTTTGGTTTGGGGGATGACCCGTGCTGGCAAAGTGGGATGAAGTGGTGTGTGGCTTTGAGGGTGGTTATTGTTGCAGGGATGATATATATATATAGAGAGAGATTGAATGTGCATCTATTCTTGTTCCGTATCAGTGTATGTGTGTGTAAGTGTTTTCTTATGGGGTTTTTTTTTTGGGGGGGGGGGGGGCATTTGATGTCTGTCTCTGTGTGTGAAAGATCATGTGTGTCACGGAGCTACATTTTATGTATCTGTGTGTGTGTCACAGAGACAGTTTGTGTGTGTGTGTAAGTGAGAGAGGGTGGGGTGGATTCGGAGGTTGGGGGTGAGTGTCTGTGTTTTTGTGATATTGTGTGTGTGTCTCACAGAGAGTTTGTGTGTGTGTAAGTGTGTGAGGGTGGGGTGGATTCAGAGGTTGGGGGTGAGTGTCTGTGTTTTTGTGATATTGTGTGTGTGTCTCACAGAGAGTTTGTGTGTGTGTAAGTGTGTGAGGGTGGGGTGGATTCAGAGGTTGGGGTGAGTGTCTGTGTTTTTGTGATATTGTATGTGTGTTTCACAATGAAAGGCGGGTGGGGGGCGGGGAGAGGGTTTTGGTTTTAGGGAGGCAGGGTTTGGGGCACGCCCCGTGCTGGCAAAGTGTCTTGAAGTGACGGGTGGCTTTGAGTGTGGTTATTGTTGAAGGGGTGATATATATATATATATATAGAGAGAGAGAGAGAGAGAGAGTAAGTGAGTGTACATGTTGTGCATCAGTGTATGTGTGTGTTACTGTTTCTTTAGCGGGGTTTTGGGGTGGAAGGGGGCAGTGGTTGTGTGTCTGTGTGTGAGAGTGAAAGATCATGTGTGTCACACAGTTAGTTTGTGTGAGAGAGTGTGTCTGTGTGTGTGTGTCACACTGTGAGTTTGTGTGTGTGTGAGAGAGGGTGGGGTGGTCTGGGTGTTTGCGGGCGAATGTGTGTGTTTTTGTGATATTGTGTGTGTGTGTGTCTGACAATGACAGGGGGGGCGGGGGGTGGTGAACTGTGAGGATGTGGCTGGGTGCTTGGAGGGGGGTCAGCGTTTGTTGAGGGGTGGAGTGGGTTTTGACCGTGTTGTTGCTGGCTTGTATTAGTGTGGGTTTTCAAAAAAAATTGGTGGGGGGGGGGGGTTGGGGGATGTGTCGTGCTGGCAAAGTTGGAGGAAGTGTTGGTTGTGATTGAGGGTGGTGGTGAACTGAGAGGATTTTGCAGGGGTTTTGAATAGGGGTCAGCATGTGTTTTTTTTTGGGGGGGGGGGAATTCATCTTCACTGTCATCACCGGTGTTACGTCGTCCGGCAGCAGCGGTCCAAAGCGTGTAGACTCGGCCCTTTTCTCTCTCATGTCTTGTTTCCACACGGGCGGGACCAGAGCTGTGAGAGAGAGAGAAGGGCCGAGCATTCACGCTTTGTTCAGCTGCTGCCATTCGCCGTAATACTGATGATGTAAGTGCAGAAATCTTTTCAAATTTGGAGGGAGGGTGCCTGCAACTGGAAGGGAGGGAGGCTGTAACGGAGGGACGACGACCCTTGAATGCGGGGGGAGAGGGTGGGGTCCTCTACGTCCAGAGGCGAGTCGTGATGGGAGGGGGGAGAGTATGAGGGGATTGAACGGCGATTCAGGAAGGAGTCGGTCGGGGAGGAGGGGGAGGCCGAAGTCGGAGAGGAGAGGGAGGTCTGTGGCAGTGTGCATTGGGGAGGAGAGTGGATAAGGGGGGCTGTGGCCGGGGGACAGGGTCCAGTGGCATCTCGGGAGGGGCAAGGGACAGAGCACCGGGGGGGGGGGGGGGGTTGTCGAGTGTGTCTGTGAAGTGGGTTTACCGGCTTAACCGGCAGTGCTCACGGTGGCTGCGTGTCGTTGACGTTCGGGGCTGGGCACGCTGTTTGGGCTGTTTTTTCAGTCCGTTGGTGTGCCTCGTGCTGCTTTCATGTGGTTGGTCAGTGTCGCTGGTGACGTACCGGGAAGTACTGACACCAATTCAGGAGATGGAGTTACAGAGAGCACGAATGCTTCAAGGTTTAGTGCCATGGAGTCAGCTTCAGAACGTTGGAGGTGCTTTTTATTATATAGGATAGGATATGCATGTGCACATATCACTGATTACCCTGGAATGCAGACTACAGTTTGTGCTTACATTGCTGAGGGAGCTCTTATATGTGTAGCTACAGGAGGGGACCCTGATAGCCCAGGAGTGGGGGGAGCAAACACTTACCTTTCCAACCTGTCCCTTATTTGACACCAGGCTTGGATGGGGGCAGGTGGTGGTGGTGCCTAAAAAAGAATGTGCTGGTGCTTCATGCACAGATGCACTAGGCACAAATTTTCAGCATCGCTGAAATCTGCCTCGCTTGCACCTCAGAGCCATGTTTCTCAGTGAATAACCATTGGAAAACGTGCATTGCCTTATATGGACGCCCCTGCGTGATGGACGTCCTTACGTGCAGAATTCCACATATGGACGACCATCCCATATATGGATGGGTCAGCACGTGGATGTCCTGGCCCCATATATGATGGGTCACCACGTGGACGACCATGACGCATGGACGTCCATGACGTGCATGGACCGTCGTCATGCGTGCAGGGCCTTATTTGTATGAGTACGTGTTCACACGTGAGGAGTCTTTCTTATCTGAATCATTATCAAGTGTGCGAACCTCTTCATATATACACAATAAAATATGTATGTTCCTTATATTTCCCATAGCTGCATGTTCCGCAAGTACAATGCATGTAGTTGCGGACATCCAGGTACGGGAAATATAAGGAACATTCATAAGTGTAAAGTGCAGTAAGGACATGTTTCTCAAAGAACTGCCGAAGGACGTCCCTCTTACAGGCCTGCCATCCTTCGGTGGGCCTAGTAAGACGGACGTCCTTCGGCAGTTCTGTGAGAAACATGTCCTTGTTACTGTACTTTACATTTATAAATGTTCCTTATATTTCCCCTTACCTGGATGTTGGATGTCCGCAATTACATGCATTGTACTTGCGGAACAACCGGGTACATCAAAGAAGTCCAAGTATAGTAATAAGAACGTCTTTCTCGTAGAACTGGAAAAGGATGTAGATTGGCAAGTACAGTGAATGTTTTAGGGACATCCTTTCACGGCTCTGGAAGATGGGTGTCCTTTTTACTATACTTTGGGCGTCCCTGATTTAGGTGTTTTGCACTGCGATAATGGAATGTCTAAGGACATCCATACTTTTTTCAGACTATACCTACCTGATTTTGGCCGACTTCGGGAGGGTGTCCTAATTCATACTTGGACGACCTTTCGAAAATGCCCCTCCACGTATGTTGTCTATCGGCCTCCTTCGTAGCTCATTTAGAGTACTGAATTACTGATATTATCTGCAATTACAGTATACTGTAAATTCACTCAACAGCTGGCACACAATCTAGGAGAGGAAGAGAGAAAATCAATATTTGTATTTCATGAAGCTCTGTCGTTATAACGAAATCTAATTGGTGTTGGTCCAGATGGGAAGATGACAGAGTAATTTCAAAACTAGATGGCTTGAGTAGATGGCCAGCAAGCCTAAATTTCTTTAAACATCATTATATATAGACTGAAAAATACATATTTAATAATGATGAGACAATGTGTTTCAGTAGGTATAATACATGAAGAGCTGGATATTGAACCGTGCTGGTGACACTACTTAACTTAGGGGTCCTTTTACTAAAGTACGTTAACAGATTTAGTGCATACTAACGATTAGAGCATGCTACATGCTACACAGCCCTTTGGGTACCTATGGGCTGCATGCCACTTAATGCACGCTAATTCATTAGTGCACACTAAATCCATTAGTGCACCTTAGTAAAAGGACCCCTTAGTATGTATATTTGTATAGATAATGGCGCTGTGTATACAGATAGAGTGGTCACTGTGCCAGCTCTATTTAGTTTTGGCCTGTTTTTCAGAAGGCCTAAACTAAATGATGCCAAGGCTGGCAAATCCCAAAGCTGGAGATTTACCACCTCTGTGCTGGAGAATACTGGAGGTTTTGCTCGTGGGCCCCAGCCGTATCTGAGTCAAGGCTCTCGTTAATATACAATGCTACCCCTCCACCAGTCCAATCCACCCTATCACTACGATATACTTTGTACCCCGGTATGACAGTGTCCCACTGGTTATCCTCCTTCCACCAGGTCTCAGTAATGCCTATTATATCCAATTTTTCATTTAGTGCAATATATTCCAACTCTCCCATCTTATTTCTTAGACTCCTAGCATTTGCATATAGACATACAGTACATTTTGGAAGCAAGGTGTTCTGAGTTGTTTGTCATTTCCTCCCGTTGGTCTGCACGACTGTTTTTTCTGCATTAATAGTACAGAAGCCCGTGTTGATAACTGTGCTCCTAAATAATCGGTTTAGGATGTTAAGATATCTGTTCTGGACACAGGTACAGCAGTATCCAATGCACTCTTTCTTCATGACCACTTTTTTCTACCCTATTTTGGAAAGCCTTTTTCTGAGGTATAATCAAATATGTGAGTAAAGTTAATACTATTCGAAGCTTATTCATTTTAACAGAGACAAGTAGTGAATCTGTCACTGTAACTTCCCAAGCTTTTTAAAAAACTATTTTAACTGACTTTCAGGTGAATTTTTGAAAGAGAAGGGCGCCCATCTTCTGACACAAATCGGGAGATGGGCGTCCTTCTCGCAAGGCCGCCCAAGTCGGCATAATCGAAAGCCGATTTTGGCCGCCCTCATCTGCTTTCAGTCACGGGGACGACCAAAGTTCACGGGGGCGTGTCGGCAGTGTAGCGAAGGCGGGATTGGGGCGTGCTTAGGAGATGGGCTTCCTTGGCCGATAATGGAAAAAAGAAGGGCGTCCCTGACGAACACTTGGGCGACTTTACTTGGTCCATTTTTTTTTACGACCAAGCATCAAAAAGGTGCCCAAACTGAGATGGGCGTCTTGGGTTTCCATTATGGCCGAAAACCGGGGACAACCATCTCTAAGGTTGACCATCTCAACATTTAGGTCGACCATCTCTAAGGTATGGTAGTGGTGTACAGTTGTGGGTTTTGGGGGGGTTGGGGGGGCTCAGCACCCAAGGTAAGGGAGCTATGCACCTGGGAGCAATTTGTGAAGTCCACTGCAGTGCCCCCTAGGGTGCCCAGTTGGTGTCCTGGCATGTGAGGGGGATCAGTGCACTACGAATGCTGGATCCTCCCACGACCAAATGCCTGGATTTGGTCACTTTTGAGATGGGCGTCCTTAGTTTCCATTATCGCCGAAAACCGGGGGACAACCATCTCAAAAACGACGCAAGGACAACCATCTCTAAGGTCGACCTATATTTCATGATTTGGGCGTCCCCGACCCTATTATCGAAACGAAAGATGGATGCCCATCTTGTTTCAATAATACGGTTTTCCCCACCCCTTCATGAAAACTTGTGCGCCCCGTTCGATTATGCCCCTCTTTGCGGTTTCCCCTTCAGATCTGGGAAAACCTGAGCATGGGTTTTACAGTTGAGCTATTTTAAATATGAATTTTGTTACTTGAGTTTGTGGATTTGTTTTTTTAATGTGGTACTTGTAATTACTGCAGTGCTGCGTATGATGCCATGCTTGACCGAAATGTGGCCATTAAGAAGCTCAGCCGACCATTTCAGAATCAAACACATGCCAAGCGAGCATACAGGGAACTGGTCCTCATGAAATGTGTGAATCATAAAAATGTAAGTTTGATTTCTATATTTGTTCTGTATTTAAATGAAATGGAAATATCATATCTTCCATCTGCATTCTTGTGATATTTTGAATTGCATTCATTTTAGCACCGCTATCTATGGGTACAGTTGAATCTGCTCTCACCATGCATAACTGATTTCTTTAAATTAAGTATGTCTTTGGGCCTCCCCTGTGGCTTGGTTGCTGTGCAGAGCCAGGCAAAAGATTCTCAATTTAGGATTTCCATTTCCCATTATAGAATTCCTGCAGAGGCAGTGTTCACAGCCTCTGGGGAGGGATTCATAGTCACTGGATGATGATGACAGCTAGAGGGAATTCTGTAACAGTGCACCTATATATAAACAACCAAAGGGAAAGGGAAATGGGACTTGATATAGCGCCTTTCTGAGGTTTTTTGCAACTACATTCAAAGCGGTTTACATATATTCAGGTAATTATTTTGTACCAGGCATCTGATTGGTACATTTTCTCTAAAGGAGAATGGATGCCTACTTTTCTTTATAGAACACTAACTTAACAGGGTATGTTTGCATGTGGACAATTTGGCATGGGCAGTTATGCCAGCCATAGAACTGGCAAAATGCTTGAGCTTAAATTCTAGTGATATTTGTGAAACATAGTATTCTGTACGTTAACCCCGAATTCTATAAAAAGAACTAAAAATTATGTGCACAAATTTGGCATATGCCCAATTTGCACATGCAATGTAATTGAATAGTGAGCTAATTATCTTTTTAGCAAGCAATTATTGGCACTAATTAGAATTCATTAAAATGTACATGTGTAAATTTAGGCACAGGATCTGCACCTAAATTTTACGCGTGAGTTAAAAAAGGGGGCATGGAAATGGGAGGGTCATGGACGGGTTATGGGCAGATTGAGGGCGGCCCTTTAAGTTACGGAAGTAGTTATAGAATAAGGGCATCCGCGCCTAAACTTAAGTGCAGGCATTTGTATCACATTTTAGTTGGTGCAAATGGCTGTGCTAAAGTTAGGCATGATTCCTGGGCTTAAGCGTTATATTTTTTTTATATTTTATTTATTAAGTTTTATAACAATCATAATATACAACTTATGGGTGAAAGTACACAAATTTGGAAAATAAATCTGAAGAAATTATAAATCATATAGCTAAGATTTTCATTAATTATTGACCACAATAATTTTTAGGTAATTGATCCAAGAAAGGAAATAACAAAAAAAGGATATATATATATATCCTTTTTTTGTTATTTCCTTTATATATTTAACTGAAATTAATGATACAGCTTACCCAGGTGACTTACTCCAAGCTATCTTAGTGTATCATCTATGACTAGACTGTTACACTAACCTCTTCCTTACTTGATAAGAATTCTTCTAATTGTTTGGGATCAAAGAATTGAAATTGCTTAGATTGAAATAATATACGACAAATACAAGGAAATTTAAGTACAAAATTTGCACCTATTGCCAAAGCCCTCGGACGCAAACCTAAAAAAACTTTGCGTCTTTTCTGTGTTTCTCTAGATAAGTCAGGGTAAATTCTTATTTTAGATCCCAAAAATATAGAATCCAAATATCTCAAAGGAAGTTTTAACACTGCATCTCTGTCCATTTCCAGGGCAAAAGAAACCAACATAGTTGTTCTCTGAGTTATAACCTCTAAAGAGGATTCTAAAAAGGATGTGAGGTTCATTGCTTCACCTCCCTGAGGTTGTAAAATACCTGATACCGTTTTAATATTACCTTGTAAGTAAAACACCCGGGTTATAGGTGGTAATGAATCCTCTGACATACCTAAGATTTCAGTTAGATATTTTTTAACCACTTGTATCGGTGTAATTAGAGGTGATCTAGGAAAATTTATCAGTCTCAAATTAAGCCTCCTGGATTGGTTCTCTAAATATTCCAAGCGTCTGAAAGTAAATTTTCTGAAGTCTTTCGTCTAGTTGTTTCACTTCAGAAGCTTGTTGTACACTAGTCTGTGCCTGAATAAGAGCAGCCTCAGATAAAGACTTAATTACTTTAGTATTTTTTAGTTAACAAGGATTGTAAGGAAGATTGCGTAGTAAAAGTCAAATCCCAGAGTGCCTCCATTGTCACTACAGCTGGCTTTTCCATTTTCCCCAAAGAAAAGACAGGAAGAGAGGCTTCAGCAGCCTGTTCCAATGTACCCACTATCTGTGAAGACAGCTCAGGTATAGCTATCACCATTGGTTCCTCCGGGCTGGTAGCGTTTGGTTTTCCTCTCAGCGTGGGCAAGTCCCCCCCCCCCCCCCCGCTCGCTCTGGCCCCTATTCAGAGACTGAGCTACAGTACTTGTCTCCAGTTTTCCTTGTCCTGGCTGGGGAGGAGCCGCACGTTCGACGGGGCTCATGGGGACCCCGTCTACACTGCTAGCAAGCGCCGAAACGCTTGCTTCGACTGTGGAGGTAGAAGCCGTCCTGGGACCAGGCACAACTCCGAACTGTTCCAGGGTCATCTGTTAGAGCTGGTAAGTTCTGGTAGGGGTGAATGGAATCTCCCTAACTTTGCCTCTCCTTTTCCCCATTTCGGCGATAAGAGAGGAACCCTCTTCAACAGTGTTTGTGTCTCAGAACGGAGCGCGTCTGGTGTTGTGTCTCAGACCGGCGCCATCTTGGATCTGTAAAACTCGCTTAAGTGTTATTTTATAAACTGTGCCTAACTTTAAGCACGGTTTATAGAACAGCTCTTTTTTCGGTGCTGATTTTTTTTTGGTGCCATATATAGAATTTAATCCCAAATGTGTAATTGTGCGCTGTACCCAGATGCCACCCATATGTATCCCCACCTGCAAGCTGTGCACTATCGAAGTTACATGTGCAGTTACAGAATAGTGCTTAGGTGGCATATTGGCATATACAAACATATGTGTGTATATATGTACATATATGTAATTATTCTTATAATTTACACGTGTATTCTGCACATACATAGTCGTGTCTTATTTGTAGAATTACCCTCCCTCTACTGCCTAGGCTTAGGATCCATGATTGCAGGGTTATCAGAAGGAGCCCTGATACATGGCAACCAGTCAAAGACTCCTGCTGTAATGAGTGCACTATTGTAAGATAAAAGGGATATAAAATTGGAGGAAATCCCTAGGTGGTTGCAAGTGAAAGCTCAGTGTGCCAGTCTCTGAGCAGGAAACGCAAAACTGTTGGATAAAAAAAAAAAAGTAGACAATCCAATAAATGTTTTCAGATGTGCAGTTCTCAAAGTGACAGAGGGATTTTTTATCAAATGTCAAGTCTTTAAAAACAAATTGTAATTGATTTTACCTTTATTATTCATATTTGAATGAAAGTGCAGGGGAACTCTATCCCCGGATTTAGAACTAATGCTCAAAGCAAACACATGCATACAGTTTCACTTTGAAACCTGATATTTGCACCTGCTTTTCATGCACGTAGCATTTTTCGTGGAGTTGAAAACGCACTTATGAGCATGAATTTCTCCTCTGTCCAAATGAACCATTAGCAACGTCCTCTCTGAATGTGGCTAAAAGCTGGGCATTTTGAGGGTAGTTCTATATGAGAATGTCTAGATTTAGGTATTAGGCTTCAAACAGGCATTTTCCTATTCTACAAAGAAAAGTAGGCACCTATTTTTCATGGCCGAAAGTACGTCTGTATTTAAGGCATGAACTCTTACACCAGTCATAGAACTGTTGTAGTAAACGCTCGCGTCTAGATTGCAAAAGACAGTGTGTAGAGCAGGGATATCCAACCTTGGTCCTCACAAGGTTGGGTTTTCAGGATTTCCCCAATGAATATGCATGAGATCTAGTTGCATGCAAATAGATCTAAGTACATAGTACATAAGTAGTGCCATACTGGGAAAGACCAAAGGTCCATCTAGCCCAGCATCCTGTCACCGACAGTGGCCAATCCAGGTCAAGGGCACCTGGCACGCTCCCCAAACGTAAAAACATTCCAGACAAGTTATACCTAAAAATGCGGAATTTTTCCAAGTCCATTTAATAGCGGTCTATGGACTTGTCCTTTAGGAATCTATCTAACCCCTTTTTAAACTCCGTCAAGCTAATCGCCCGTACCACGTTCTCCGGCAACGAATTCCAGAGTCTAATTACACGTTGGGTGAAGAAAAATTTTCTCCGATTCGTTTTAAATTTACCACACTGTAGCTTCAACTCATGCCCTCTAGTCCTAGTATTTTTGGATAGCGTGAACAGTCGCTTCACATCCACCCGATCCATTCCACTCATTATTTTATACACTTCTATCATATCTCCCCTCAGCCGTCTCTTCTCCAAGCTGAAAAGCCCTAGCCTTCTCAGCCTCTCTTCATAGGAAAGTCGTCCCATCCCCACTATCATTTTCGTCGCCCTTCGCTGTACCTTTTCCAATTCTACTATATCTTTTTTGAGATACGGAGACCAGTACTGAACACAATACTCCAGGTGCGGTCGCACCATGGAGCGATACAACGGCATTATAACATCCGCACACCTGGACTCCATACCCTTCCTAATAACACCCAACATTCTATTCGCTTTCCTAGCCGCAGCAGCACACTGAGCAGAAGGTTTCAGCGTATCATCGACGACGACACCCAGATCCCTTTCTTGATCCGTAACTCCTAACTCCTCTCATGCATATTCATTAGGGAGATCCTGAAAACCCGACTGGATTGTGGCCTTCGAGGACCGAGGTTGGACAACCTCGTGTAGGGTATAAGATGTTATAATCTATGAAGCCAGTATAAAGCCCGCAGGAGGAAGCCTGCATAAGTGCTGCAGTCGGTGCTAACTCTAGATATTTAATGTCGTGCCGTTTCCAGTGACCGGCATTGAATATCCAGGGTTCTTTTTTGCCAGCTCAAACTTAACCAGCTAAGTCAATATTCAACGCTTGCTGGTTAAGTTTATAACAGCCAAAGATAGGACTGCCATTTAAGCGGTCCAATTTGACCACTAAACTTAGCCGGCCAGCGTTTGAATATTTGCAGCTATCGACAGGGGGTGAACTATTTGAAAAAAGGTCACTGTCTTAACAACATTACCCCAATAACAAAAATGAAAACTATCCAAAACAAAGCAAAACAAACGATGCTGCAAATGACGTGAGGAATGAAACAAAATGGAAATATTTGGACTGGCCACCCCTTGTGAGCACTAGCAAATATGCTGTTTGTTAATGGAAAACAGATAGAAATGATGATAAAGGCCTTCAGGGCAATTCTATTAACAGGGTGTCCACATTTACACACCTCTTAAGCACATAAGTGTATAGAATACTTTCATGGGTAAGTGTGCAGCAAAACACCAAAGCACTATTCTGTAAGTGTGAGCAGAAGTGCAAGGGGGCATTTACTTGGGTGGCGCATGCGCAGTGCTGCCACTTATGAATGCAATTTACAGAATTCTGTAAGCTATGCAGGCCCTTTATGCATTTGAACTTCCACAGTTACACCAGATCTATGGCTGGTGTAACTGTGAGTGCTTAAATGTAAGGTGCGCTGATACCAGGTTATGCTAATATTCTATAATGTGTTTGTGTGAGGGGGGGAGGGGGACGAGACAGTGAGAGACAGAGAGAGAAAGAAAGAAAGAAAGAAAGAAAGAAAGAAAGAAAGAAAGAAAGAAAGAAAGAAAGAAAGAAAGAAATGCTAGCTTACAGATGTTGGAGGTATGAGAGGAGGAGAAATACTGGTCCTATGGAGGAAGGGAAAGATGCTGGATGAGGAGCAAAGAAGAGAGAGATGGAGAGTTGCTCGACCATATGGAAGGTGGGGGAAGGACAGGAAAGATGCTGGATCATGTTGGGTGGGGAGGGCAAAGAAATGGGAGAAGCTAGAAGTGGGGAAGGAAAGGGATACAGAAGGGAGATGCAGGGCAAGGGGAGAACAGGCAGCTCCTTGTGACTCTGGGCAAGTCACTTAACCCTCCATTGCCCCATGTAAGCCGCATTGAGCCTGCCATGAGTGGGAAAGCGCGGGGTACAAATGTAACAAAAATATATATATATAGGATAGGGACACAGAGGGGTGATGCTGGACAAAGAGGGGGTAGGGACACAGAGGTGCATTGCTGGACATGGGGGAGGGGATATAGACATAGATGGAAGCTGCTGGACATGGGAGGATGTGGACACAAAAGGGAGATGCTGGACATGGAGGGAGCATGGCCTTCTATGCCAATATTATGAAAGAAAAATCAGCGCTAGCCCACCTTTAAGAGTTTTGACACATGCAGGATCCCACGGATGTACTGTGGATTTTTGCAGTGAACAACCTGCTGTCTGCTCCATTCATACCAACTGAAGCCAGAGGCGTAGTGTTATGTCCCCTATCTCAACGCAAGCGGCGTCCTTGGGCTCCCGTCGACACGCACACTTGACTGGCACTGCCCTGAGCCATGTGTGTCTGTAGTTCTTCTCTGGATTTATTCAGAGAGCGGTGGTTGCAGGCTCCTTAATTACTTTGCTTCCATGCATCTGTGTCTGCGCTCTCTCTCTGCCTGGCTTCCAGGCTCCTTGATTGCTTTGCTTCCACCCACCTGTGTCTGCTCTCCCTCTGCCTGACTTCCCTTGCTTCTCTCCTATTGGTCTTCCGGTTCTTCCTTCCCCTGCTCTTGTCCTATGGCTTTGCTCCTTTTCCCTGCTAGTTCCTGCTGATGTCAGACGCCAGCACTTTATCAGCTGAGCTCTTCCTGGACTCCATGCTTTGGCTTCTACTTTGGTAGGTGTTACTTGCTCAGTAGTTTGCTTCTTATCTACTTGTCCCTCGTTGCTGACTTTGCCTGTACTTGGATCACTCTCTTGCCTGCTGCCTGCCTATTGACTTTGCCTGTACCTGGATTACTCTCTTGCCTGCTGCCTGCCTATTGACTTTACCTGTGCCTGGATTACTCTCTTGCCTGCTGCCTGCCTACTGACTTTGCCTATACCTGGATTACTTTCTTGCCTGTTGTTTGCCTATTGACATTGCCTGTACCTGGATTACTTCCCTGCCTGCTGCCTGCCTATTGACTTTGCCAGTACCTGGATCACTTTCTTGCCTGCTGCCTGCTTGGCCGATACGTTCACCACCCCGCTTCCAGCTCCGTCTCATAAGTCCTGCAGGCCGCCCGCACCTAGGGGCTTAATCTCTGGGGAACGGCGGTCAGCGCAGGCGAAACCCGGGGTTGTCCGGCCACCAAGCAGAACCTGGTCCAAGTACCGGGCTCAGCAGCACTCTACTTGGTACAAGAACTCACAAGTCTGATAATAAGCCAAAGCCATGAGTTCGCCGGACAAACCCGACCTGTCTGAGTTGGCCCAGGTTCTTCAGCAGCAACAGGCCCAGCTAAACCGTCTGTCTGGAGTTCTACAGGATGTGTGTTCCCAGATGTCAACCCTTCAATCCCAACGACAGCCTCCTGCTGCATCGTCTGGATCTGCGTTACCTACTCCAGAGTTGTGGTTTCCTGAACCTCCCCGGTTTGACGGCACCCCTTCTGCTTGCTGAGGGTTCCTCAACCAATGTCTTATGCTGTTTGAAATGCAACCGGCTGCCTTTTCTACGGATAGACTCAAGATAACCTATATCATCTCTCTACTCTCCAGATCCACCTTGGCTTGAGCCTCTCCTCTCTGGGAGCAACGGGACCCTTTACTCACTGATCTTGGAGAATTTCGTTGCTGCTTCTGGTTAGTTTTCAATGTGCCGGGACAGCCATCCTCTGCAGCCGCAGAACTTCTACGAATTCAACAAGGCAATTGTTATGTTGCTGCCTATGCCGTTCGCTTTCAAACCCTAGATTTATAGGTAAGATGGAACCAAGAGGCCCTTACGGCCACTTTTTGCCAAGGACTCAACGACCGGATCAAAGATGAACCGGCTGGCTGGGAAATACCGAATGTTTTGGATGCTCTGATCACCCTCTGCATCCGTATCGACATAAGGTTTCAAGAAAGATCACTGGAACGCTCTACTCAGCGCCGCTCTCAGAGACCATCTCCTCGGATGCCGCACCTGTCTTCTCCCAAAGGTGCGTCAAGCTCTACTTATGGAGTCCCTGAATAGCCAATGGTTATCGGACGGCATCGCCTCTGAGAAGGAGAGGGCTCACCGTTGGGACAATCAACTTTGCCTCTACTGTGGGCAGGCTGGCCACTTCCTAAGACATTGTCCGAATAAACCGGGAAATGCCTAGAACCAGGGTCACTGAAGGGGGTGGCTCTGGGTCGTTTTTTTGCCTCTTCCAGATAACCTTGTCTCTGTTCCAATCTCCTTGCATTGGAAAGAATTTTGTGTTAGCACCAAGGCTTTGATCGATTCAGGAGCAGGAGGAAATTTTATTGACGCCGGTTTCCTTGAACCAACTAGGAGCGCCTTCAATTCCTTGCAAACCTACGCTACAAGTGACCTCCATTCAAGGTTTAACTCTTCCCTACTCCATCACTCATGTTGCCCAGCCCTTGCAGATGCAAGTTGGAATTTTACATAAGGAGGAGATTCAATTTCTGGTGCTTCCCCGGACCATTTATCCCCTTATTTTGGGCCTACCCTGGTTACGACAACACGCACCAAGTATCAACTGGACTACTGGTGATATTGGCAGTTGCGGTTCTCAGTGTTTTGCTGCATGTCTCACGCTGGTGGTGCCATCCACAAGGACTATTGCTGCCTCCCCGGGGGTCTTGTACCCGTGTGATGCTTCTCTCCCCAAGGAATACCGTGATTTCCAAGACATCTTTAATGTGCAGGAGGCGGACTCCCTTCCTCCACATCACCCTTTTGACTGCCCCATTGAGCTACTCCCAGGCAAAATGCCCCCTTGGGGCCGGCTCTATACCCTTTCTCGGGAGGAATCTAATACCATGCGGGAATATATTCAAGAAAACCTTTGTAAGGGCTTCATCAGACCCTCTTCATCCCTGGTGGGGGCAGTGTTCTTTTTTGTTTCCAAGAAAGATGGTTCGTTGCGACCCTGCATTGACTACCGAGGTCTGAACAAAATAACCATCAAAAATCGGTATCTGCGTCCCCTCATTCCGGAAGTTTTTGATCGTCTGCAAGGGGCATCTATCTTCACCAAGTTAGATCTCCGAGGGGCATACAACCTAGTCCGAATTCGCCATGGGGACAAATGGAAGTCCGCTTTTAATACCCATGAGGGACATTTTGAGTATTTAGTTATGCCGTCTGGCCTTTGCAACGCACCTGCGGTGTTTCAGGAATTCATCAATTTTATTTTTCAAGATCTTCTGTACTCCTCGGTCATAGTTTACTTGGATGACATCCTGGTTTTCTCTACTTCTGTTAAGGACCATGCCCATCATGTGAGTACGGTCCTTCAGCGCCTCTGGAGCCACCGCCCATTTGCCAGACTGGAGAAGTGCTCATTTCACTTGCTAACTTAAAAATAGAATCCATTGAAAAATCTATGCAGCTGTTCATCTCTTCAGCCTCCAACACATTCCCATGGTAACACATTGCAATTAGCTAGCGTCCTTTATTCAGTTCTGTTACGAACAGATTAGTGTCCTTCTAACCAGTATCGTCAAGCCTCATCTAATGGACTCTCTTAAAATCTTTTGCTGGAAGGCATAGTCAAAACAGCTACTTGGGCCTTGCTTTACATCTTTACTGCACATTACTGTCTGGTCCTACCCTCTATCAGAAATGTTGCTTTCAGTGAAGCAGTACTAAGCGATCTGTATAGTCTGTTTAACTTTTGCATCATTATCATCATTGTCATCATCTGACTAAGTTGTTCCCCTCATTGAAAAAGATGTTGGGAAACTGGAGTATCCCCGAGCATGAGAGTCCTCCACTTCTGTACCTGACGCAATCTTGCTTGTTGATAGAGAAAGCAAAGTTGCTTGTTTGTCACAGGTGTTTTCCACAGACAACAGGATTAATTTATTTTTATTTATTTTTTTGTTACATTTGCACCCTGCGCTTTCCCACTCATGGCAGGCTCAATGCGGCTTACATGGGGCAACGGAGGGTTAAGTGACTTGCCCAGAGTCACAAGGAGCTGCCTGTGCCTGAAGTGGGAATCGAACTCAGTTCCTCAGGACCAAAGTCCGCCACCCTAACCACTAGGCCACTCCTCCACTCCATATAGAAACATAGTAAATGAAGGCTGATAAACACCATTTCAACCTATCCAGTCGGCTCATCCATACCATCTACTATCCCTTCCTCTCCCTCAGAGATCCGATGTACTTGTCCCAAGCTTTCTTGAATTCATTATTTGTCTCCATCATCTCTGCTGATTAATCACAGACTCACCTACCACCGAGGGTTGTATTATTCCTTATGCCAGTGGTGGGCAATCTTTATACACAGAGGGCCACATGAACATCAGTGAACCTCAGCTCTGCTTGTTAAACATCTTTCCATTAAAGACTGAGCCATATTGCTCTTTTTCCGTTTCAGCGGCAGTAAGGCAGTGACCCGCCCTTCAGGTGATGCTGCTGATGTCACCGATGTCCCCCATTGTGGGAGTACTTCAGCAAGCTCTGTCTGAAGCTGCAAGGAGCTTTCTTACCATCTGTGAACCCCAGCTCTGCTTATTAAACATCTTTCCAGTAAATGCTGAGCCATATTGCTGTTTTTCCATCTTGTTGGCGGTGAGGCAGTGGCCCTGCTCGCCAGGTGATGCTGCTGATGTCACAGATGTCCCTCGTTGTGGGAGTACTTGAGTGAGGTCTGTCTGAGGTGCAACGCCTCAGGTGCACTGCCGAGTATTGCCCCTTAGTGTGCCCCTTTGTGGTCAAGTTTAGGTACACGGACTCAATATATGCTGAATTTTTTATGATATATGGCTATTATATGGGTGCATAATGTTTTTAAATTGGTCAGTTAGGCCATGAAAATGAAGCTGCTATTATTACTGTTTTCTTTTATTTGCTGGGGAGGGACTGTGAATTTTAATGAAGCTGCTTTTGAACAATGTTTTAATGCCTTACCATGATATAAAGAAGGTTTGTTTGAAGGATGGTTTTTATGCTAATCGTGGTAATGATTTCATTTTAGTGCATTGCCTAGTGAAACTATAATAGGACATAGGCCCAAACCTGTGAATAATAAATGGAGTCAAACTAAGATTAGGAATTTACAGAGGATAGTACAGATACCTCCCGTTTATGAGGAAACTGTTTCTATCCAACCAGTACCTTGTCTCTATTTCAATGCTAGGTCTCTTTGTAATAAAAAAAAAAGATGTGATAAGGGATTTGATTGGAGATAATAATGTTGGTCTGGCATTTGTTACAGAGACTTGGTTAACTGATTTGGAAAGTCCAGTAATTCTAGATGTCTGTCTTCCAGGATATAAGATTATACATTGTGTGTGATCTGTTAAAAAGGGAGGAAGGATTGGAATTATATATAAAAGTTTTCTACGTTTTAAATTACTGGACTCATTAGTGATTTCAGGTTTAGAACTGACGTTGTATCAACTGTATGATGATTCAATGCAGGGTTCTTTTGGTGTTTTGTTGGTCTGTAGGCCTCCAAGGAATTGGTCTCAAATACAAACCCAGTTTTTTGGGTTTTATTTCACAGTATACATGAACTTGATCTCATTTATTGTTGTTAGGTGATCATTCAGATGCTACTGCTAGTTATTTACTTTCTTACTTAGATCTACTAGGTTTTAGTGTTAGTAGAATTGAACCAACTCATGAGAAGGGCTATGCATTGGATTTTATTGCTTCATTTACTAAACAAGTTCTGTCCCAATTGGTATCTAATATAGTATAGACATCAGTACCCTGGTCTGATCATTACTTAGCTGATTGTACACTTTATTTACCTCAGCATTGGAGGAAATCTTCAGTTAAATCTCAGACCAGTCAAATGAGAAGAATAGTTGCTCTTGATCAATTTTGGGCACATGTTATATCTCAATTGGTTGACCCTTGTTCAAATTTAGATCTTATGTTATCTGATTGGAATTATTGAGTGACTGATGTATTATCACAGTATTTATCTGAGGGGTCAGGGAAACAAAAAGCAGGAACATCTGCACCATGAACTCCGGTTGATTAAGAGTTTATGTCGTTGGTTAGAAAGAATTTGGTTAAAAATAAAAGATCCTATTGATAGACTTATATAATTTCCCCTCCCCCCCCCCCCAATATTGGGATTACTGAGAGTGTGAGTCCCTGTTGAGAGTCACTGGGAGGAGTGACTGGGTGGTTCCTGGGTGGGTGGAAGGCTCAGCCAATGGGGAGTAGTTTTGAAATAGAATGCAGAGAGTACTGAAGAGTAGGGTGGGGGGGGGGGGTAGGAGGAGTTTGGAAGGATATAAAGCTAGAGTTATGCTCTTTAGGGGGATCTTTGGTAGCCTACAGATCTGAAGTTACCCGAACATCCCTCACCATTGACCAGGAGGAGAGAGAGGGGAGTCCTGAGAATTGGAGAGATCCACTGGCTGTGAGGCAGGTTGTGGCTCTAATTACTGGTAACCGGGAGACAGTGTGCTACAGGTGGGCAGAAGAAGGCCCAGCCTGGGAGCAGGGGATCAGAGCCAGGGACAGTTCATCCCAGAACCAGGGTGGACTAAAGGTGGGGTCACCGCTGGAGAAGGGTCAAATCGAGGGGGGTCTGAGCCCGCAAAAGTGAATCATTGTTAACAAGAGGAGTACAAACTTTGGGGATAATATCTTTCACAGGATGGGCATGGATAGGAGAAACTATATGTAGGTAAGTAGCCCTGAATGAGAATTCCCCTGTAGACATACCTGTTGAGGAGAGTGGAAAAGGTGTTCTTCCTGGGAATAACAGAAGTTGGAAGTTAAGGTTGCTTTGCAGTTTATCAAGTGGAAAGGAGGTTAAAGTTAAAGTCTGTTTGTTGCAGCAGTTTGCAAATAAAAGTTAAGTTTCATTATTAAACCTTTGGAGTGCTGTGTGGTTCCTGGACTGAAGAGCTGAGTAGAACCCAGAACTGGTGACAGAATCGGACTTCCCAAACCCTTGGATCGCTATTCTGGACCATAGACCCACTCCCAAGCTCAACTGCAGGTGATCTGAAATGGATGAGTAAAACGAAAGTAGCCCTGAATGGAAAACTGAACTAATATCTGCTTCGTGGCCTGGAGCCAGAGCTAGCGCATAGGTGAGACCCGAGTTACACTTAGTTGCAGAAAACAAGTTAAAATTAATAAAACTGCTATAGTAGATGCTAAAAAGGCTTATTTTGGAAAAATAAATAGAATACATAGACCAGATTTTTTAAAAAATCACTTTTTAAAGTTTTTAATAGACTTGTACAGGTGTCCCCAGTAATAGAACTTTCTGAGTTATTGCAACATTCTGCAGATGATTTAACGAGATATTTTATTGATAAGGTTGAACTTATCTGACAGTCACTTTTGAAGTTATCTGGGCAAGTGGATGTTTTAGTCATTTACAATGTGAAGATTGGAGGGAATTACCTGCGGGTTGGGTATGGTCCTCTTTTGTAGT